>NC_134336.1:8158418-8497085 GCF_964195595.1 Calonectris borealis | reverse complement strand
ATCCTAAAATTCAGTTAATTGGCTATTTTCACCCAAAATCAGATCCCCTTGAGGTACACACTGGACTTCCCCATCCTTTCTCATCACCCACCAAGTGCACCCGAGTCCTTGAGCAAAAGCAATCCCACGGATGGGTTTTCCCTTGCCAGAGGCAGGAGCAACCCAGGCTGTCTTCCCCAGCATATTTCTTATGTGCACAACAGGGACTTTATCTCCATCTACAGTACCTAAGAGTTGGATTGGGCAGGGCCAACTCGAGTGACAGACCCCCTAGTGTTGACTAACCAGGTGGCTTTTGCTAAATGTGTGTCCCAATGCTTGAATGTCCCACCACCCATTGCCCTCAGCGTAGTCTTTAGCAGCCTGTTGTATCGTTTGATTTTCCCAGAGGCTGGTGCGTGATGGGGGATGTGACAGACCCACTTCATGCCATGCTCTTTGGCCCAGGTGTCTATGAGGGTGTTTCGGAAATGAGTCCCGTTGTCTGACTCAATTCTTTCTGAGGTGCCATGTCGCCACAGGACTTGCTTTTCAAGGCCCAGGATGGTGTTCTGGGCGATGGCATGGGGCACAGGGTATGTTTCCAGCCATCCTGTGGTTGCTTCCACCATGGTGAGCACATAGCGCTTTGTGGGAGTGTGATATAATCAATCTACCAGGCCTCCCCACATTTATACTTCAACCATCGTCCTCCATACCAAAGAGGCCTTACTCGCTTGGCTTGTTGGATTGCAGCACATGTTTCACATTCATGGATAACCTGTGCAGTAGCGTCCATGGTTAAGTCCACCCCTCGATTACGAGCCCATCTATATGTTGCATCTCTTCCTTGATGGCCTGAAGTGTCATGGGCCCACCGAGCTATAAATAATTCACCTTTATGTTGCCAGTCCAGATCCACCTGAGCCACTTCAATCTTATCAGCTTGGTCCACCTGCTGGTTGTTTTGGTGTTGCTCAGTGGCCCGACTCTTGGGTATGTGAGCATCTACGTGACGTACTTTTACAGTCAGGTTGTCTACCCGGGCAGCAATATCTTGCCCCAATGCGGCAGCCCAGATGGGTTTACCTCTGCGCTGCCAGTTGTTCTGCTTCCACTGCTGCAACCATCCCCACAGAGCATTTGCCACCATCCATGAGTCAGTATAGAGATAAAGCACTGGCCATTTTTCTCGTTCGGCAATGTCCAAGGCCAGCTGGATGGCTTTCACCTCTGCAAACTGGCTCGATTCACCTTCTCCTTCAGCAGTTTCTGCAACTTGGCATATAGGACTCCATACTGCATCTTTCCACCTCCGATGCTTCCCCACAAGGCGACAGGACCCATCACTGAACAGGGCAAATAGCTTCTCGTTTTCTGGTAGTTTGTTATACGGTGGGGCCTCTTCAGCACGTGTCACCTCCTCCTCTGGGGATATTCCAAAATCTTTGCCTTCTGGCCAGTTCGTGATCACCTCCAAGATTCCTGGGCGACTGGGGTTTCCTATTTGGGCCCGTTGTGTGATCAGTGCGACCCACTGACTCCACGTAGCATCGGTTGCATGATGAGTAGAGGGGACGCTCCCTTTGAACATCCAGCCCAGCACCGGCAGTCGGGGTGCCAGGAGGAGCTGTGCTTCAGTACCAACCACTTCCGAAGCAGCTCGAACCCCTTCATATGCTGCCAATATCTCCTTCTCAGTTGGAGTGTAGCGGGCCTCGGATCCTCTGTATCCCCGACTCCAGAACCCTAAGGGTCGACCTCGAGTCTCCCCTGGTGCTTTCTGCCAGAGGCTCCAGCTAGGGCCATTCTCCCTGGCTGTGGTGTAGAGCACATTCTTCACATCTTGTCCTGCCCGGACTGGCCCAAGGGCTACTGCCTGAACTATCTCCTGTTTAATTTGTTCAAAGGCTTGTCGTTGCTCAGGGCCCCATTTGAAGTCGTTCTTCTTCCTGGTCACTTGATAGAGGGAGCTTACAATCAGGCTGTAATCTGGAATATGCATTCTCCAAAAGCCCACAACGCCTAAGAAAGCTTATGTTTCCTTTTTGCTAGTTGGTGGGGACATGGCTGTTACTTTATTGATCACGTCCGTTGGGATCTGACGACATCCATTTTGCCATTTTATTCCTAAAAACTGGATTTCCTGTGCAGGTCCCTTGACCTTACTTCGTTTTATTGCAAAGCCGGCCTTCAGAAGGATTTGGACTATTCTCTCCCCTTTCTCGAAAACTTCCTCTGCCCCACACGATGATGTCATCAATGTATTGCAGGTGTTCCGGAGCCTCACCCTGTTCCAGTGCGGTGTGGATCAGTCCATGGCAAATGGTAGGGCTGTGTTTCCACCCCTGGGACAGTCGGTTCCAGCTGTACTGGACACCCCTCCAAGTGAAAGCAAACTGTGGCCTGCACTCTGCCGCCAAAGGGATGGAGAAGAACGCATTAGTGATATCAATGGTGGCGTACCACCTGGCTGCCTTTGACTCCAGTTCGTATTGAAGTCCTAGCACGTCCGGCACGGCAGCACTCAGTGGCGGCGTGACTTCGTTCAGGCCACGGTAGTCTACTGTTAGTCTCCACTCTCCATTAGACTTTCGCACTGGCCATATGGGACTGTTGAAGGGTGAGCGAGTCTTGCTGATCCCTCCTTGGCTCTCCAGTCGACGAATCGGCTCATGGATGGGGATGAGGGAGTCTCGGTTGGTGCGGTATTGCCGCCGGTGCACCGTTGTGGTAGCGATTGGTACCTGTTGTTCTTCAACCTTCAGCAACCCCACAACAGAAGGATCCTCTGAGAGACCAGGCAAGGTGGACAGCTGTTTAGTTTCCTCTGTCTCCAGGGCAGCTATACCAAAAGCCCACCGGTACCCTTTTGGGTCCTTGAAATACCCTCTCCTGAGGTAGTCTGTGCCAAGGATGCACGGAGCCTCTGGGCCAGTCACAATGGGGTGCTTCTGCCACTCATTCCCAGTTAGACTTACTTCGGCCTCCAACACAGTTAACTCTTGGGGTCCCCCTGTCACTCCAGAAATACAAATGGGTTCTGCCCCTTTATAGCTTGATGGCATCAGGGTACACTGTGCACCAGTGTCTACTAGAGCCTTATATTCTTGTGGATCTGATGTGCCAGGCCATCGAATCCACACAGTCCAGTAAACCCGGTTGTCCCTTTCCTCCACCTGGCTGGAGGCAGGGCCCCTCTAGTTCTGGTCATGGTATCTGTTTCTCACTTCTTGCAAACGTGAGTCAAGAATTCCTTCGTTATAATCCAAAGTAAGATCAGCCCTTCTACTCTGTCTGGGGAACTGTTCACTGGAAACCGGACCGTCGTGAGACAGGTTTTTTCTGAAAACTGGAGCAGCATTTTTCCTGGGAGAACCCCCTTGTGTGATTGTTTTTCCTTGCAACTCACGTACACGTGCCTCTAGGGTCAAGGTAGGTTTTCCATCCCACTGCCTCATGTCCTCTCCGTGGTCACGCAGGTAAAACCACAGGGTGCCCCGTGGTGTGTGCTTTCTATATCCTCTCTCTTGAGAGAAGAACGCTGACTCCTAATGGCTGAGATACTGGTCCGTACAGGCGGAGAATAGGACCTATCGTCTTTGAGTTGCTGGACCTCCCAGGACAGTTTCTCCACAGCTGAGACAAGGGAGGAGGAGACAGTTTCTTCGTACTCCCGGAGATTGCTAACCATGTCATCTACCGTTGGTGCTTCTTCCTCTCTCCAGCACAGTACTGCCAACGAACTGGCATACGACGCTGGTGTGCTCCGTACTAATTTCCGCCACAAGGGTTGCGTGCACTGGACTTCATCTGGATCTTTGGGTGTTTGGTCGTTGTCCAGGTCACTATAAACCACCTCCAGCACGCCTAGTTCTCTCAGGTACTGGATGCCTCTCTCCATAGTGGTCCATTTGCCTAGGCGATATATAACATCTTCCTTGAAGGGATACCTTTCCTTCACGCCTGACAGCAGTCGCCTCCAGAGGCTGAGGGCCCGTGTCCCTCTTCCAATTGCTTTATCAATGCCCCCTTCCCTAGCAAGGGATCCCAGCTGTTTGGCTTCCTTCCCCTCTAATTCCAGGCTACTGGCCCCATTATCCCGGCATCGGAGCAGCCAGGTAACAATGTGCTCGCCTGGACGACGGCTGAAATCTTTCCGCATATCTCGCAGCTCACTCAGGGATAGGGATCGGGTCGTTTCCGTCTCGTTTATGAGTTCTTCCTCTTCCTCTCCTCGTGATGGCCCTGCTCTTCCATCATCCCTTTCTAAACGACCTGACCTCCGCTTCCAAGATTTCCTCTTCTGTACAGGGGCAACGGATACCAGCAAGGGTTGGTCCTCTGGTTCAGCTGTAGTGTCTGTTGCTGGGGTTTGGGGTTTGGGTAGCTGCAGTGCTTGTCATGGGGGTTGGAGTAACTGTAGTGCCTGTTGCCGGAGTTTGAGTGGCTGCAGTGCCTGTTGCAGGGGTTGGAGAAGCTACGGTGAGTGTTGCCGGGGTTTGAGTAGCCACAGGGGTTGTCGTGGGGGTTGACGTAGCTGCAGTGCCCGTCGTGGGGTTTTGAGTAGCCACCGTGTCTGTTGCCGGGGTTGATCTCCCGCTGCCCCCGGGACCCGCCGCTCCGCCTGCCCCGACAAGGCACCGCTGTTTGCCCTCCCTCTTTTCTTGTTCCTGAGGGTTGATCTCTGGACAGTATTCCTGAATAGTTGTTTAACCCTAGACAAGGCCTGAACCACATTCAGGATACATAGCAATATGAACATGCTTGTTTGAACATCCCAAGGATATTCAAAATTCTCAGGGAACATTGTGGACATCTTCATGAAGAGGATAGAAGAAAAAAGAGTTTCTGACGATGTGGAAGGGAAGATGAACAAGTGGGAGAAAGTGTCCCATCCTGTCTCGCCCTTAAATTCGTTCTCCGAGGAGAAAAAAGTGCAGTTACTAATAATTTCTAAGAGGTGGTTCCCGAGGTACAGAAATGACGGCAGTGCTGAGTACAGATACCAAATTAGACTTACGACCAATGATCTTATCACCTCATAAAACAGCAGCAAAATGATAATCTTGGCCCAGTTCCGACTAATGATAAACAGCACAAAAGGGAACACATACTGCAAACAAGGTATTACATGACCCAACATTGAGAGCCAGCCCCACAACTTTGACAGCCAATACATCAACATTGTGACCAATCAATATAATGAATGCTTATAACAATTTTGCCTTAACACGCTTTGGTCAGATCTATCGTTATCTCAACCCTTCGAGCCCCACGTTGGGCGCCAAAAAAAGGACTGTCGTGGTTTAACCTTGCAGGCAGCCAAATACCACGCAGCCGCTCACTCGCTCCCCCCGCCCCTGCAGTGGGACGGGGAGGGAATCGGAAGGGTAAGAGTGAGAAAAACTTGTGGGTTGAGATAAAGACAGTTTAATAGAACAGAAAAGGGAGAATAATGATAATAAATAATGATAGAATATACAAAATGAGTGATGCACAATGCAATTGCTCACCACCCGCGCTGACCGATAACCAAGTAGCGATCGGCACTTCCTGGATCACGCCTACCGTTCATATACTGAGCATGACGTCACATGGTATGGAATACCCCATTGGCCAGCTGGGCTGTCTGTCCTGCTTATGTTCCCTCCCATCTTGTGCACCTAGCTCAGTCAGTAGGCACGGGAGCTGTCCTTGGACTAGGAGGGCACTTAGCAACAACTGAAAACATCAGTGTGTTATCAACATTCTCCTCATACTAAATCCAAAACACAGCACTAGGAAGAAATTTAACCCTATCCCAGCCGAAACCAGGACAGTTTTGTACTGTGATCTGAAAAGTAGCAGTGGAAAGGAAATGGAGAAAACTTTGGGGAATGTTGTTTAAAACAAACCATGAATATTGGCTGGGTGAATGCAGGAATGAAGAAGGCTATCTAAAAAACTATCTGGAGAACTGTATTATGACCAAAACTAGGCAGAAATGGCATCTTTGTACTACACTTACAAAAGTTATTTGGGCATCCTTAAAATAAAAGTTAGATTAAAAGTCGTACACCAAGCAGGAGAAGTGTAGTTTATTGCATATCTTTTCCTGTCATTTCCTTTCTCTAAACTATAAGCTTCTTGTAATGAAAGGAATATGGTGCATGAATCTTCTCACTACCTTTTAAAAATGAAAGTAAGTTACGGTCAAAAGGTTAAATACTGCAACAGGGTCAGACACCTGAAGTAGCTAAAGTGTGTTCCAAAGTGATTTTTGTCTCTTTAAAAAAAAAGCATACCTTTTAATGTCAAGTTTGCATCATGTTCAAACATACTTGAATCTTCAGGATCTCAAAACAGGAAAAGGCATTAACTGCAAACTTAATAAACATGTGATGACTGCTTCAGGTAATGTGCCTAGAGAGATACCAGTTGGATGAGCTTTCACTTTAACTCCCCAATCACAGTTTCCTTCTCTCTGTGTTTACACTTGACCGATACTCAAGGTTGATTGTACTTAAACTTTCTTCGAGTTATTTTCTTTCTTTTCTATTGTTGCCTCTTGGAGTCAGCACTGATAACTTTCTGCTCAATAGGAAGCTATGATCACAGATTCCCAGTGAACAACTTCATGGAATTTGTGAATTAATTCTTTCAATAATTAAAGAGATTCTGGGACCACAGGAGTTGTCCAGAAATAAGGAACAAAAGAGTTTCTGCTTGGCATGGGTGAAGCTTTTCTGTGTAAAAGAAAACTTTACAAGAGTTTGCCTAAGACTGCTGGATAAATTGCATGAATGAAGGATTATTGCAAACGTTCATCTTCTCCAATGTAACTCACAGTGCATGTGTCTACCTGTTCTGACATGAAGGTAGGAATGGGTTCACTTATAATTCACTGTCAAAAGCAGCAATTCAAAATGCAGGTTGTTTGGAGGTACCACGTGTCCTTGTAGTGTGACTAACGAACAAAATAAAATACACAGTGGTGCAGCCTTACCTCTCCCTTTGGAGCATAGCTTCCTACTTCCTCTCTGTCAAGCTCCCAAATCATGGATCATCTTAAAACCATGACTTTGAATGAGTTTGCATTTTTTGTATACTGTTCGTATAAGCTCTGCTGCAAACTTGCCACCAAAGAACTCTACAAAATCATACAAAATTACCTTTATACAATCCTCCTGTGTTTAAGCTGTGTATTAAAGTTCTTCAGTGTTCAGCTTTCCTATTAAAAAAATTAATCCTGCCACTTGTATAAACAAATTTGCATATTAAGCATGAATTTTGTGACAATTGTAGTTCTGTAATCCCACGGAACAGTCATGTGTGAAACTTAATTCCTCAAATGTATTCTGCTCTTACCAAATAAGAGTTACTGCATGCGTGTAAATTACCACCACTATACACAGGGCAAGCTTTTACAAATTACCTCTCTGAAGTATTTTATAGATCCTGTTGAGTAGACTGCTGCTGTTAACTTAAATTACTGCTATTTCCGTAGGCTTGAATATAAAGTAGGACAAGATAAAAAGACAGACGTCGTTTCTATCAGGTATGGAGACAGGTCCTGCGATATTCTTCAGCCCAAGAATTGTATTTAGAAGGTGGTGAGTGTGTTTTCCTCGGTGATCGTACATGAGCTTCTTAGAGGTGTTTTCCTCTGGTGATGTGGCATCCCACGCACTACTGGGATTTTTGATACTGTGGTCTCAAGTTGTATTCATGTTTCTGTTGAAAGATACCAATGTTGCACTGGTCTATCAGCTGCTTCCTAGTTATAGAAATAATGTCTTACCAACAGTGTGTTTCACTCTTTAAACTCCACTTCTTTATCATCTACAAAATGCACTACCATCTCAGTGAGGTAATAGATGTTACACCACCAAAACTACACAGTTTGAATCACATCCTGATCCTGATTTCTTCTTGGGCTTGTTTATCTGGTCTTTCTAATTGCCTAGCACTGGTGGGTATTGGGGAAGGAGGCTACAAAAGGGTAAAGGTCTGAAGTTAAGAGTTGTTACTGTCTATTTCTGTTTTCATGTCATCGAGTAGGCTATCATTTTTTCTTCCAAGTGCTACCAGAACTTGTCTTACAGTGAAGATGTAACATTTCCAGCTTCTTGCTTTCAAACATATGTGAGAAACATTTTGTTCCGCAGTAAAGGAACACCATCGCGTTGGCTTCCTAAAAAAAGGATTCTTACTGTAAACAGCAGATACCTGAGAAAACGTAGGTGCAAGTTCATAATCATGGTATGTTGCTTCCATTTTTTAAATTATTGTCTTCAGGTGTGTGGATTTTGTAGGAAAACAACATGTTTATTGGTTGTGTGTGCCTAAATTCCCCAAGGCTGTGGGCTGCCCTGCCATGTTCCCATGGGTGGTAAAAAACTGTAAATACCATTACAAAGAGAGACCACCTAGCCTGACTTCTGTACTACTGGCAGGGCTCTCAGTAGAGCCAACAGGTTAGGTTAGTGTGTTCACTTGTCTGTTGTTTTCTGGCTGCCTTTGTTCATGCAAGATCTTTGAATTTTATGATGCTGATAAAGCCTTGTGACACTGTATTTCACAAATTCTGCATCTTGGCTACAGTGAATTATTTGAGGGAAATTGAATCTCCAGTTAAGTCCTAGCATGTTCTGTCAAGAATCTGAGTGTGGTTATGGCAGAGAGCAGGGGAGGCTTAAATGAAACCACCTTGCCTTTGTCTGGCCCTGTGAGGTGCTAAACCTGTTCTCCTCCCTCTCCCCTAAAGTTTACAGCTGGTGCCCTTCAGCCCTTCTGCTCTCCTGACTCCCCATAGCAGTATTCCCCCAATTTTTTTTTTATATGCCCACATGAGTTTGGAGGGGGTGAGGGTGGGATAGCTCTTCTTCGAAAACATCTTAAGATTTATGATTATAGGGAAGGAAGTAGATAAGGGATTAGTCAGGATGCAGTGCAGTGCCTGCGAGGGGTTTGGCTTGGCCAGCTTTGATGAATCGCTAGAGCTTCCTCTAGGAAAGGAGAAAAGTGACAGCCAGTAACAGAGCTCACCGAGAGAAGCACTGCCTTGTCTTTGGTGGCAGTTGGCAGGGATAGCATTTCTTCTGGGGGGACATAGCAGTTTACAGAAAAGATAAGGCTGGGTTTTAATTTATTTGACAGGTCATTCTGCTACAAATGGCAACTGATAGAAAATTGGAAAATTAAGTTGGCATTATTTTATTAAAAGTCAAGGATTAAAAATCCACAGACAAGTTCTGTTATACTTTAGACTGGTAGAAATAAGATGAATGACTGATACTAAAATGCTATTTCAAGAATTGGCTAAAAAGCAGCATTCATTAACACCCCTCTTATTGCATCTCTATCAGGTTACACATTCATTGTGCTCTGCCATGGTATGTATGTCCCCAGTACTGCTGTGGCAAGCTCTGTGGATTTCAGCAGCATCTATGCTGTCTTCACTTAACATTACAGATAGAAAATACGAAGAGACTTTTGACTTTAAATAAATATTTGATTGCTTTTAGGACTCTCTAACTTTGTATTTCCCAAAACATTTTTGGCTTATTCTGGTTCAGAAAGGAGGGGACCTGCTTACCTTCAGAATGAACTGCGTTGGGCAAAAACCATAACAAGAAAGGCTTAAAGTATTTTAACACTGATGAGTTCTTCGGTCCTTACTACAAAACCATGTAAATGTGTGAGCACAGGAAGTGAGAGAGGGAGAGAAGGGGGTTGGTGCTCTACTTTTGATGGCAGTGCTGATACAAGCCATCTTCAAATGCTCACAGAGATGAGTGAGGCAGTAAATGTCTTGTTGCTAACAAAAGAAGTCTGCTTCTCCTCTGTTCCCAGCTGTGATCTCCTGCTGTTTCCTTTGTGCCAGCTCCCGCACCTCTGTGAATTTATTTAACTCCTTGAAATTTTAGAAAACAAACCCAGCAACAGTAGCATACAATTAAGCACCCTTCTACCATTACAGTGCAAGGAAATAGGGCTGCAACTGAAAAATACAAGTTATTAATGCTATTGGGGCTACAGTTAATGTGAGAGATTTGTATCCCGTTCGGATACCCTTGCCTCCTTGCTCAGGCCTGCTGTTCACTTGAAGTATCGTGGCATCTCTTATTACCCCAATTTCTCAAACTCCGTATCCCAGTCCTTTAAGCAGGCTTCCCCTCTTCTATACTCTGGTCTCTGTATTCCTATTTTCTTCCCCTGCTATAATCCATCTTGTCTTTACAAGAGTAAACTCAGGCATTATCTCCTTACCCAGAAGGTCCTGCCCTTTGCTTACTCAGTGATAACGGAATCTCCTTTCCTAGAGGAAGCTCTAGCAATTCAACAACAGCCTTCCTAATGTGAACATGCCTGGCTGTGCTCTGCAACGGTCCCCTCTACCCCTAGTTTCTTCCACTGTAAGCTATCATGGTCCCTCACATGAATAAATTACTGTTGTGTACCAAGTTATTGCCATCTCAGCTCATCTCCAGGGATGTAGTAGCTGCTTTTCTCTGTGCGAGATCTTGAATTCTTCCCTGTTTTTAAAAAGGAAAGAACCCACATTCTGGGAATTCCCCTGCAGCAGTATCTGCAATGGGGAGTCCCAGAGCAAGCAGCAAACAAATGATTTTATGGAACTTGCATTGTGCCAGCCTGCTTTATTTTAAAAAGGACTTAACAGAGCTAGTAGAATTAGAGTCAATGATACTGCATTGCAAGGAGAAAAAAAGCAGCTGTTAGGAGACAGTCAAGGGACTGCTTGCAATTACCAGGGGAGAAAATCTGTCAAATACTAGTTTAGTCAGTATTAATTTTTGCACTTCCCTTCCCTTAGCGTGGCTGTGAAAGGATTTGGACAAGTACTAGTGAGGCTTTTTATGCATTATTGTGTGCAGTCTGGGTAACTTGAACTGAGGAAAAATAATTTAAACATCTTGTGTGCAGTACATGGGGAATGAAAACTCTAGTGGATGGAGAAAAACTAACGGCCCTTGGATTGGTCAGCAAATGCATGCTGAGGAGGAGTGCCTCTCCTGTCTTCCCCTCACATAACATAAAGAAGCTGTGTGAGCTTACAGAGAGCATTGCACAGAGCAAATCAACAGGAACACTGTACTGGAAATCAAAAAAAAAAAAGTTGCAAATTATTAGAGCAGTTCTGGAAGATTTTTTCTGTAGAAGCAGTGAGGAAAGAGACCTCTGTGAACTTGTGAAAGGACGGAATGGAGATAGCTGGCCTCAGTAGCAAAAATTGCATCTATCCAATAAAAGAAAACCCTTCAAGCTGTATGCTAAAGCAACAGCAAGAAGCTGTGTGGCAGTCAGGAGTTTACTCTTTTGCAATTTAGGTCACTAAAATACCCTGCTTATCCAAGCAGGCCGCCTGCTGAAATTCTTAGTTTTACTGGAGAGCAGGGAGGGCAAGAGGGAGTATGAACAGAGAAGCAGCAACATTGTGTTTGGGAAAGGTAGTTCAGCTCTAGCGTGTAAGTACATGTTGTGCAATACTGGGAAGAATGGCAGATGTAAATGGACGCAGACAAGGATCGCTGAGCAGCAGCAGGAGGAACCAGCAGAAACTATTAAATAGCAAAGACTGGTGGAAAATTTCCTAATATCAGATGAAGCCAGCTGAAAAGTATTTTGGAGGGGTGGAGTTGGAGAAAGGGCAGGATTTCAGATCCATGTGGGGTAAACAATGCAGCATGGAAAAGATATTTTGATTCTATAGGATCTGAAATTGGAGACAACAATGAAATGGATAAGGCTTCATATTAATTTCAGCACGAGATGTGCTTGTGTCAGAATAATACCCAGAAAACACTGAGTGGAATAAGGGATTCTAGATTTATAGTTGTAGGAGGAGCAAAACTAGGCAAAGATGAAAATGTACAGCTACTGTACACCTCTCATCTGTGACGAACACAAGCTGCTGCATGGCACTGCTGGCACAACTGTCAGTACTGCCCAGGAGTCCTCCCCTGAGCACCACAGGATAAGTGTTGCTAAGCAGTACAGACAGTAGGATGAGTTTTCTCTGGAACCTTGTGCACCTCTTCCTTCAGAAGGGAGGGTGTTGTGTCATGTTCCTGCAGGACGTACACCATGCTCAGCTATCTCTAGGGGTATAATGACCCTGCTTTTCCCAAGCCTATTTCCTTTGGGTTGCCAAGGTTATACCAGGTCACCTGCTGGATCTTTGGACTGTGAGAAAACCTGGTTAATTAACCTGATTAATGCCTGTGCCCTGGTGCCAGGCCCAGAAGTAGTGCAATTGCAGCTATGCTTTCCTTGGTGGTCTGGTTAACACTATGTTGACAGATTTGGAGCTGATGTAGAAGGGAGTAAGGCACCCTTTCTCTCTGGAGTTCACTTGCCAGACCTGTGAGAATGGGCTCCCCGTGGTCACAGAATCGTTTAGGTTGGAAGAGGCCTCTTGAGATCATCTCCCTCACCCCTACCTGCTGCTCAAGCAGGATCAGCAAGAGCAGGTTGCCCAGGACCATGTCCAGATGGCTTTTGAGTATCTCCAAAGATGGAATATCTCCACAACCTCTCTGGACAACCTGGTCCCAGTGTTTGACCACTCTCACAGTAAAAAAAGTGTTTTCTTGTATTCAGATGGAATTTCATGTTTTTTAATTTGTGCCCATTGCCTTTTGTCCTGCCAGTGGGCACTACTGAGAAGAGTCTGGCTCCCTTGTCTTCATTCTCTCACATTAGGTATTTACACACATTGATAAAGTCCCCCCGAGCCTTCTCTTCTCCAGGCTGAACAGTCTCAGCTCTCTCAGCCTTTCCTCATAGGAAAGATGCTCCAGTCCCTTCATCATCTTCATGGCTTTTCCATGTCTCTCTTCTACTGGGGACCCAGCACAAGAGGGCCACTCCTGTGGCCCCACCAGTGCTAAGTAGAAGGGAAGGATCACCTCCCTCGACCCGCTGGCAACAGAGATCCCATAGATAGAACTCCCTCTCACTATGGCTGAGCTCAGGATCCCTCCCGTGTACATGTACTAACAACTCTCCAGACATTAATGGGCTGACATCAAGTTTTACTGCACTTTCTAGAGCATCCTTGGTCCAAAACTCAGCACTTTCTGGGTCAATTTTGCAGCCAGTAATGTGCTGCTCTTGTTGTGCAGGGGTGGAGGCTGTCATAGTCTTCCTGCCCAAGCAGGGACACCTCTGCACATCACTGAGTGGGCCCTGGCCTACTGCTGTCTCTGGATACCTATGTGATTCCCTTCTGCTGAGTCAAATTGGAGGCTGGGGTGCCAGAATGGCTGCACAGATGGGACAGAACTCCTAAAGAGTCTTTCCCTTTGGAGGGATCACTGTTCATCTGGTCTTGTTCATGCTTTGCCCCGGGCTTGCAGCCTTGGCCAGCCTCCAGAAGAAGTATTTAAATTTGTTGTAATCACAGCTACAGTTGTGTTTCTGAGTGGGCCTTGAGTCTCACTCTGGAGAGCAGGGAAACCATGGCTTGCTCTGCACCACAGCTCAGTGTCAATGAAAATTTGCAACTGGCCTATGCCAACTGAGGAGAGATCAGGATGCAAAGTATAGAATTACAAGGATAAATATTTATCCATGCTCATGAGGTGACCCAGCGAAATTGGGGCACCCCGAATATGGTTTTACACAGGATTTTTATGCCCTTCAAATGTTCAGGTACAACACGATTTGACTAATCACTAACACCCACAGTACCTACCGATTACTAATCATAGTGAATCTTTGCAAAGCAACTGTATTTCTGCAGCATTCTTGCTGCTTGTCTATTGATCCAGACATCCCTGGAGTCAGTCTAGCTAGAGTTACTGATCTCCAGACAGTACTGGGATACTACACCAGACAATGCTGGGAGTGTTTCAGGGGTTGTCCAGGGGTATCCTTTATCCTTCACAGACAGCTCTAAGCCTCCAAGAAGCAAAGTCCTTTATTTCCAGGGCTGGGCTATCCTTCAGTTTGTTTTACTTAAGCATGAACAATACCAAAGTCTCCAGTAAAATTCCACTACCTCATGACATTGCAGTGAACTAATGTATATATTAACAAAGTTAATACACTTTCATACTATAAAGACTGATTGACATAACAGTTGGGGAAGGGAATTTCCCACATCAGTCCCCACATCTTTGCACCTGAGCATGAGGAGAGGCTTCTGTGCAGTGTAAGGTGTCCAGCATGAACACGCTGGCCGCTGCCCTCCTTGCGTGCCGCCGGTCCCTCCCAATGCCACCAGCAGCTCCCAACAGCTCTCCTCCACCTTCTCGAAGTGCCCGCAGGAGCAGCGGGTCCACCAGGGCTACTCCGGGGAGTCTCCTTATCAGGCCTTCCCTCACACGACGCCTTTCCAGGAGCAGACTTGGCCCAGTCCTGCGGGCTTCTGACTGGCACGCCAACCGGGGCGGTCGCCTTATCCCCTTCCGCTGCTCCTCGGGGAGAGGAACCCGCCCCGCACCCCGCGGCTCCTGCCCTGCCCTGCCCTGCCCTCTCCGCGGCGGGGCTCCGTGCGCCGGCGCTGCCCGGGGCGGCGGCGGAGCCGCGCGCCAGCAGAGGCCGGCTGTCACAGCGCCCCGCCACCGCCCGGCTGCGGCCCCGCCGCTGCCCTCCCCGCCCGCCGCTCCTCAGGCTCCCGCCCCGCCCCTCCCCGCCCCTCCCCGCCCCTCCCCTCCCCTCCCCGCCCCGCCTCTCCCCGCCCCGCCCCGCCTCTCCCCTCCCCTCCCCGCCCCTCCCCTCCCCGCCCCGCCCCGCCCCGCCCCGCCCCTCCCCGCCCCGCCCCGCCCCTCCCCTCCCGCTCCACTCAGGGCCCGGCCCGGCCCCGCCCCTCCTGCGGTTCCTCCGGCCGCCAGGCGGCGACGCAGCGCGGGAGGTGGAAGGAAGCGCGGGAGCGGCGCGGCGCCATGGCGCTGCCCGGCGAGCTGTGGGCAGAGCTGCCGGCCGAGAAGCGCATCTTCTGCTCCGTGCTGCTCTTCTCCTGGGCCGTCTACCTCTGGGAGGCCTTCCTGGCGCACCGGCAGGTCGGCGGGGGCTCCGGTGGGGGCAGGCGTCACCGGGCCGGGCGCTATGCCGGGCCCGGCCCGGCCTCACGTGGGGGGCGGCGGGCGGCGGTCCGGGCGCGGAGCGGCGCAGCGCAGCCGAGCGGCGGGGCCGGGGCCGAGCGGCGCGGGGGCCGGCTTAGTCTGTCGGCTGCCTGGGGACGGCTTGGCCCTGTCCCGGCCGAGGCAGCGGCAATCCCTCAGATGAACCAAAGCACTGTACCCCGCTTGCTTTAGCGGGGTGGTGGGAACAGTCACCGTCACATCGGTGAGTCAGGTGAGTTCATAGAAGGATCTGAAAAGTGCAGGTGCGGCGGGTAACCAGCAGCCCAGCACCCACCCAGCGGCTCGATCCTCCTCCCCCAGGAGAGATGAGAGAGAAGGAAGAGCAAAAATAAGAAAACTCATGGGTCGAAGTAAAGACAGTTTAATAAGTGAAGGAAAGAGGGGAAAAAAACTGCCACCAGTGCTGCAAAGGCAATCGCTCACCACTTCCCACAAGCAGGCCGATGCCTGGGCAGTGTCCAAGTAACAGCCACCTTGAAATTCAAAGCCTCTCCTCCCTCCCCAGCCCCCCCGCCTTTCTTCTTCCTCTACTTCAGTTTTTATTGCTGAGTATCCCTTTGGTCAGCTCAGGTCAGCTGTCCTGGCTGCGTCGCCTTCCTGCCTGCTGCTGGGGAAGAGGAGGAGAAAGCCTTAACACTGTTTAGTAGTAGCCAGAACGCTAGTGTGTTATCAGCACTGCTTTGGCCACAAATGTGAAGCATACCACCATGCAGACTGCTATGAAAAAATTAACTCCATCGCAGCCAGATCCAGCACAGCTGGGGAAAATGCTGCTGGGAGGGCAGGAGGTGATGCTGCATACTCTTGTGAGCCATTAGATCAGCTAAGCCGTCTGTGAGACTGCAGTCCGATGCTCTAGTCGGAGGAAGAATATATTTTGAAGTGACCAAGGGTATTTATCCCTTCCTTTGAGAAGGGATAAATATACTGAAACAAGATAAGGCAATGGATGGAATAAGGACTTTTAGTCTTTAAAAATTTTAAAGTGGCGAGTTCTCTACGGAAAATGAAATAGCACCTCATTTATGCAGCCACATCATAGATATGTTTTCTGGTGAAGTTGCATGCTTTGCCTGGGAGGATCTGGTGTTTAGTTTCGAACTCCGCTTAGTTGTTATTGTGGTGCAGTAAGTCATATCCTGTGGAAAAATAAATTACTAAGTAGGCAACTCAGTTTCTGGTTATACCATATTAATTATGCTTCAGTTTTATATTTGGAACTTGATAGAAAACAGGAATTTAGGAATATTTGTTATTTTGTGGTGTTTTTTTCTTTTAACTTTCTGTGGTGGCCCATGGGATCATGTTATGTGTTACTTTTAAATCTTACTTATCTCCTTAAAAATATTGGATGTAGTCTTTAAGTTTCTTTTTCAATTTTTCAGAGACGGGTGTATAGAACAACAACACATGTACCATGGGAATTAGGACAGATCATGGATTCAGAAACATTTGAAAAATCTCGTCTGTATCAGCTGGACAAAAGTACTTTCAGCTTTTGGTCAGGCCTATATTCAGAGGTTGAGGGCACTGTAAGTACCTGAGCTGCTCTAGCATTCATATGATAATTTTCATGTATTTAAACTGTGAAATACTTTGATTCTTAGTAATCCTGTGCAGCTGCACTGTTGGCATTCTGGCATCTTAGGTCAAACACTGAAATTTGGAAAGCTTAGGATTCTGTGTTTCTTGTTTGTGGCTGTATTTGCCATATAAAAAGAAGGAATTATTCAGCACTTAATTTCTCTAGGCAGTGCTGAGTCATACTGCACAACTACAACGTATATTATATTATTATGTTTTAGTGGCACAGCTGACCTATTATGGTTTCCACTGCCAAATAAATAAGCAACATTAGAATTATTTTAAATTGTTACAAATACAGACTTTTTTCGGTGTTTGGAGGGGTGCAACTACTTTCATTTTTAGATAAAATTTAAGTAGAACATAGAAAGAAAAGCCTGTGAGAACAGGAAGAGTACCAGTGGATAGTTCTGAAGTGTAAGAACAATTATACTGGGCAAGTAACGTTCACATGTATGAAAAAACAGAGCTATTGAGTTAGAACAAAGTATTTACATGTGTGATATACAAACAGTCTTAAGAGAAACCTTTTCTGCCTTACTGCTGAAATGCACTGCTCATCAGTAGCACAACTGCGTCAAAAAGGAATCCTGAAATGCCTGGCATTGCAAAATATAATTAGAGTATGATCTACTACATGATGAACTTAAGGGAGCAAAAAGGTCAATTAGATAATGAAAATAGTATTGTAAAATACTGTAAGTCATGTAACTGTACAACTATGATGGGTATTTAAGAATTGTGACCCCTCTTAACTTTTGCATTTCCCGATCTCTTTTGTGCAGCCTAACCTGTATGTTCATTTTGTATGAACTTGTAAAAATATTGTTGTATATGTGTCAGTATAACTGTTATATTCTTCCTGTTGGACTTTTTGTTACGCTGAGTAGAACTCAAGACAATTTTTGCGTGAATTTGAAAAGCTTCTATGTTTTTGACCAACTTTAGAGGCAGTATTTCATTTGAAAGATGAAGCTATCCTCCAACAGGGGCTTAGTGGACAGGGTAAGATGCTGCTACCTAGCAAGCGCAACAAGTCAAAAGGCTTTGAAGCTTTATCTTGATTTCAAGAGCTTTAGCCGAAACAGCTTCCCTTGTTGTTTTTAAAGAACATATACATGACTGGAATGAGCCTCTGTGCCACTGAATTTAGTGCCCTGCTAAACAAAGAGCCGTATCAGCAGTCTGTGCTTATCTTCAACCAGGCCTACTATTGTTATGGTCCCCCACAGCATTCTAGCTGCTAAATTGGAGAGATACGGGTTTGACAGATGGACTGTTAGATGGAGAAAGAACTGGCTGGCTGGCTGCACCCAAAGACTTATGGCCAATGGCTCAATGTCCAAGTGGAAACCAGTAGTGTCCCTCAAGGGTCCATATTTGGATGAATACTATCTAGTATCTTCACCAACAACATAGACAGTGGGACTGAATGCACCATCGGCAAGTTTGCAGAAGACACCAAGCTCAGTGGTGCAGGGGATATGCAAGAGGGAAGGGATGCCATCCAGGGCGACCTCGACAGGTTTGAGGAGTGGGCCTTTGCAAACCTCATGAAGTTCAACAAGGCCAAGTGCAAGATCCTGCACCTTGGTTGGGGGAATCCCCAGTATCAGTACAGACTGGGGGATGAATTGATTGCGAGCCACCCTGCGGAGGAGGACTTAGGGGTACTGGTGGACGAAAAATTGGATATGAGCTGGCAATGTGTGCTTGCAGCCCAGAAAGCCAACCATATCCTGTGCTGCATCAAAAGAAGTGTGGCCAGCAGGTGGAGGGAGGTGATTCTCCCCCTCTACTCTGCTCTGTTGAGACCCCACCTGGAGTACTGTGTCCAGCTCTGCTGTCTCCAGTGCAAGAAAGACATGGACCTGTTGGAGCAGGTCCAGAGGAGGGCCACAAAAATCATCAGAGGGCTGGAACACCTCTCCTATGAAGAAAGACTGAGAGAGTTGGGGTTGTTTAGCCTGGAGAAGAAAAGGCTCCGGGGAGACCTTCTTGTGGCCTTTCAGTACTTAAAGGAAGCGTATAAAAAAGACCGAGAGAGACTCTTTACCAAGGCCTGTAGTGACAGGACAAGGGGCAATGGTTTCAAACCGAAAGAGAGTAGGTTTAGATTGGACATAAGGAAGAAATTTTTTACGATGAGGATGGTGAGACACTGGAACAGGTGGCCCAGAGAAGTTGTGGATGCCTCATCATTGGAAGTGTTAAAGATCAGGTTGGACAGGGCTTTGAGCAACCTGATGTAGTGAAAGATGTCTCTGTCCGTGGAAGGGGGGTTGAACCAGATGATCCTTAAAGGTCCCTTCTGACCCAAACCATTCTGTGATTCTGTGATTGTGCCTGTAGGAAAAGCACGGCCTTTGCTTTTTCTCATGACCTGTTCTTTCTGTTCTGTCCCTGTTACTGTAATAACAGGTCCGCAATGATTTTGGCAGCTGATGGATCTGTTACAGAAATTACTGCATCCAGCTGTCTTCTACAACTGAGCCAGAAAACCCAGACTGTGCTGGTGCTTCCTAAGCAGCAGTCGAAATCAGTTATTAAGTCAAGCATCATCTTAGCTTATATGTTGTTCCACTGTTTCAGCTGATGGTGATAAACAGCTGGGAAACAGCTGTGTCTCAAACTGCTGCTGCTATTATCGAATTGATTGCGGTGCTCTGCTTTTTGTGTTGCAGTGACACTGATGAACAAAAGCCAAGGAAAAAACAGGCAATATGTGAGTTAAAGCTCCCAGCTAATTAATGGAGCACTGGCCTGAATAAACAGGTCTCAGAGCAGTCAGCTGAGATGCTGCATGCCCATATCCTATTAGTATCATCAGTTGTTTTCATCTTCTGAACAAGAAATTAGTGTTCCTACTTGGGCTTGATGGATTGTGGTCTTGGGATTCTGTATCCCAGAACTTCTTGAGTTTGGGATTGGGAGTGAGCTGTCCCAGGAGGGTTGCTAATGGGCCTTCAAGCTATTAGATGTCCAAGCTTTGCCTGCATTCATAGATTTGCTACAGAGGTTGCAGGGCTTTGTGGAAGCAAGGTAACGCTTACAAGTCCAGTGGCTCCTACATCGCATTTCTTCATTATGGCTCCATTAATGTAAGTTTTACTTAACTAGAGCTAAATAATCTACAATCGTATAGTATCCCTGATACTTAGTCACCCCTGCAGCAGGATTTCTTCATCGACTTCTGTAGATCATTTTACATTACTTGTCTTGGTGCTGGGCATTGGCTGGGCATTTCCTTCTTTGCAGCATGGACATGAACTTTTGCAAGGCTGCCGTTTGTAGAGTTTCCTTAACGAATTTTATGTTAAAGTGGCACAATTTGTGTTTGTGATTGAACACTCAGGTCCCATTTGGAACAATATAAGGGAAGTATATCATAGTCAGCTGTGAGCTTTGGAAGATCTCCACAGCTAGTCCTCTCTGCTGCCCTTGTGTTTAGAATCCCTGTCCTTTAAAATTGTGTTCCTTGTGAATAGACTTCTTATTTTTCCTTCTCCCTAGGAAAGGACACCCTCAGGTTTCTCTGATTATTTTGTTCCTGCAAAGGGAAAATTACACTTGAATGGAAATTCCACCTCCCCCCTGTTCCCCAATCCATTGTCATCCCAGGACAAGAGGTTTTCTTGGAAAATTGAGAGTTGGAAAACATCCTTATGGTACCTTTTTTTGGTATGTTTTAAAGAACAGAAAAAAATCTAGGTAATAGCACTTTCCCAACTGCACTCTGGTCTAAAAAAATAGAGAATCTTGGAGGCATATAAAGCTGCTTCTGGTCAGTAATGTCAACTATACACTGACAAGATAATACAAGCTTGGAATAAAGTTCAGAGCTGAATTAGTTAGCAGCTGGAGCACTTTGAGTGATAAAGTAGCCATTACCTTTGGAATAGTCCAAATGGTAGGGATAGAGAACTAGGGTGATTATTTTTTGAGTTAATAGCTTGTGAAACATTGAGAACTTCCAGCTGTGTACCATGGACTTAGCAGAGACACTGAGTATCCAGCTCACTCTAATCTTCTTCCGTCTGCTGCTGCTGACACCTCTAGACTTGATACGCATCTTCTTAGATTTTGAGAATTTGTACTGAAGTCTGCTGGCTTCACTTCAGACTTGAAGAGCTTGTGTTTCCAAAAAAACCTGCCTGCTTGTTCCACTTACTATGATCAATCTAATAAAAGACATAACGTACAAACCTTTTCCTGCGTACCCTTATGCTGTCATGGCTGCAGCATATTTCCTAATAGGGAAAATACCTCTGGTCTGAAGGCTGCAGCAATGGTATGGTTGTAACTAAAGCCATTATTACTCGTTAGATTTCAGACAGCTTCTTCATACATTCCTCATTCCCAAGGCGAACTGTATGAGGTTCAACAAGGCCAAGTGCCAGGTCCTGCACTTGAGTAACAACAACCCCGTGCAACGCTACAGGCTTGGGGAAGAGTGGCTGGAAAGCTGCCCAGAGGAAAAGGACCTGGGGGTGCTGGTTGACAGCCGGCTGAACATGAGCCGGCAGTGTGCCCAGGTGGCCAAGAAGGCCAACGGCATCCTGGCCTGTATCAGAACTGGTGTGGCCAGCAGGAGCAGGGAGGTGATCGTGCCCCTGTACTCGGCACTGGTGAGGCCGCACCTCGAATCCTGTGTTCAGTTTTGGGCCCCTCACTACAAGAAGGACATGGAGGTGCTGGAGCGTGTCCAGAGGAGGGCAACGAAGCTGGTGAAAGGTCTAGAGAACAAGATTTATGAGAAGCAGCTGAGGGAACCGGGGTTGTTTAGCCTGGAGAAAAGGAGGCTGAGGGGATACCTTATCGCTCTCTACAACTACCTGAAAGGAGGTTGTAGCGAGGTGGGGGTTGGTCTCTTCTCCTACGTAACAAGCGGTACGATGAGAGGAAACGGCCTCAAATTGCACCAGGGGAGGTTTAGATTGGATATTGGGAAAAATTTCTTCACCAAAAGGGTTGTCAAGCATTGGCACAGGCTGCCCAGAGAAGTGGTTAAGTCACCATCGCTGGAGGTTTTTAAAAGATGTGTAGATGTGGTGCTTAGGGACATGGTTTATTGGTGGACTTGGCAGTGTTAGGTTAACGGTTGGACTCGATGATCTTAAAGGTCTTTTCCAACCTAAATGATTCTATGATTCTATTCTACAATCAAGCTGATACCCCTCATGTGTAGTGTACATGCAGCTTCTTCTCTAGATGTATGTGATGATGAGTTATTGCTCCTTTCTGTGATGTTGAGCTGTGTCTTTCTGTCCTGGGATTATCAGATTCCAGCAGAGCTAAAGTGAGGCGGCCTCTACTGTCTGGGTTTGCCAGTTCCTTACAGCATAAACTGCATCCTTTATCAGGCTTTCGGTACTGCCTGAACTTGAAAGAGGCTGTCATGGCCAAAGTTGATGAAATTGGATGACAGTTTTGCAACATTTTGCTTTTAGTAGGTAGAAGTATGATTCATTAACCTAGCAAGTTAATTGAAGGGGAGATGCTGTGTTAAAATTACTAGTATGCTTTGATTTATTTCAGCCATTAATTATGTGGGTTTCTTTTTAACTAATAAGTACTATCAACATCATGCTAATAGCTGTCTTTGTTCAGGGGATGGTGCTTCTGGGATTTCCAGCTCTGAAACTTACAGGTAGTCTGCAAAGCAGAAACAAGCTTGCTTTGGACCTTTCCATCTCCTGCTGACACTCAAAATACACCCTAATAGTTAGGTTATAAGAGTAAGCCTTTTAAAAATAAATAAATAAATAAAAACTTGCTACTGTCCATACTGGAAGGCTGCCTACTTGAAACCTAATTTTTATATATGTAGTGATGCATCACTTGCTAAGAAAGTAACTGTGGAACATTTGGAAGTCAATCTGTTTAACAAACACTACCAGCCCCTGCCTTGAACTATAGTTAGCACTTGCTTCAATAGCTCTGTCTCAAGTATTTCTTCGATGATGGTGTGTCCCGAGTAGTCCACTCCCTGTTCCTTGGCAACCTGTATGGCAGGAGGCATTGTGAGGCAGGCACAAGGAGGAGAGCATGAAGCTTTCTTAAAATGGTTGAAGCAGCACTAGTACTGAAAGTGAAATTACGGCCTTATTCTGAATGCCTTTCTCTCAGTAGGGAATGCAGGCGAGACTGTCCCAGTGCAATCAAGTTGCTGAATCTTGCATACCCCTCCTAGAGATGGTATGTTATACAACTATAGGGCAAATGAGTTTTAAGGTCTTCTGAAAAAAAAACCTTATGTCTGAGCCAATATAGCAGCAAAGTCTACAGTAAATAGGTTTGGAAATATGCTAGTATTTCCCAGGCGGGGGGGAGGGGAGGGGAAAAAAGCTTGACCTGATCTCTACTTTTGTGAAGTAAAAATGAACCATTGCCAAATGTTCCAGGCTTTCTTTATGCACTGCTAAGATCAGAAGGGTCAAAAAGCCTAATTATAAAACTTCTCATTCACCCTTAAAAGGTCCTTATCATGCTGAAATTTTAGTAGAATAAGATGACAATCTGTTCAATATTGCCTCTGTGGTATGTGTTTTTGTTTTCAAGATGATTCTCCTCTGTGGAGGAATTCCTTTTCTCTGGAATTTGTCTGGTCAGATCTCTGGTCGTGCTGGGTTTGGAGCAGAATATGAGGTAAGCAGTCTTTAAATTTTAGTGAAAACATTTGGTCCATGAACTATACTGTTACAGTAATTTTTATTTTTAAGCTTGCATTTACTTAAGGTGGGATTTAGCTACAGGTACAATATACTAAAAATAACAGATATTTTCTGGTGAACACAATGATTGGGGGAGTCTGAGAACTCGTAACAGTATGTGACTTTTAAATTAGCTTACTAATTCAAATAGCCTTATATGTGAAAAACATACAAGTCTCAAAGCTACTTGAGTCAAATGAGGTGGTGGGTTGGGTTTTTGGGGGCTTTTTGTTTGGGTGTTGTCTTTTTACTAATCCTAGATGTGATCTTCCTGCACAGTAAAAGGGTAAGAAATTTGAGGCTACTGCTTTATGCTGTGGATGAGGCATCTATCCAAATTCTTGCCCAAATCCTTAGTTTTTATTTAAATCTGTTTCTTTTTTTTTTCTTTCTTTAACATAATAAGCTATTCCGGTGATCAGTAATCTAATCATCACAAACATGTTATTTCTGTGAATTTATCTAGCTTCATCTTCTAACCAGTTTTTTTTGTTTTTTTTTAGATTGTTCAGTCATTGGTATTTCTGCTGCTTGCAACACTCTTCAGTGCAGTGACCGGTCTCCCGTGGAGTTTATATAACACATTTGTCATAGAAGAGAAACATGGCTTCAATCAACAGGTATTGTAGATAGCACTTACACTGACCTAACGTCTTCAGTAGGTTTGGTTGGTTAGACGGACTGGTATGTCCATATCTGTGCCAAAGATCATTAGCTTTAGGAACACTTCTACTCGCACTGCATAAAAATAAGAGCAATGACAGTTTGTGACTGTTGCAGAAGTACCCATGCCGCACCAGAATGTCCCTGCGTGAGCCCTTGCCTCTGAGCAAAGAGAAGTGTGTATTTTAGCAGTGGAACAAAGTTTCGTACCTCAGCTGTTCATTTTTGGATGGACTATTCTTTGCCCTTCATATGCCCTTCCTGAGAAGTCTGGATCACTGCTTAACAGGGGCAGTTCTGATTCATGGACACTGAACAGATGAAACAAAACTGAGAAATTACTTTCCTCCTCATTTTGTTTCACTTATTGATTTCTTGTATCAGCCTTTACTAAATTAGAAAATTCAGCTCTTCATTTGTACTTCTATAAGGCACTCACTTAATATCAGCCCTGTCTTTCTTAATTTCTCTCACCAACTTAGTTTAACCTGTTTCAGTATCAGTTTCTCATGGGATCAGATTTTCCTTTTGGGAGAGGAACCTCAATCTGGGACGTGTCATTAGCCATTTCATGCTAGAGCATAAGACTTGTTTTCTGCTTTTCGACCCAGCTAGTGTTGTCTACAGTACTTGCTGTTCCAAGTCTACTAGGCAGTTTTTTTTTAACAGTAGAATGAAATTTGGATGGGTAGCAGATGTGCGATAAAGCTGTTTGGCTCATTTTAATAAGGGTAAAGATCCTCTGGTATTTGCCAGTTTCATCTTCCAATTTCTATGGAGGCAGGAAGACTGAGCTAGACCTAAAGAAGTGGAATCAGTTTGTTTCTAAACTCATTATATTCCTGGTAAATTGATAAATCGATGTTTCATATTCCTTTTTATAAAACAAGTAAGAAAATAAGTGAGAAAAAAAGCTCTAAATGCAATGATCCAATTTGCACCCTCTCTTAATCATCTTGAAAACAGAAGTGCATAGATCCTGACACATCCTGTATTATTTTGGTTCGTGTCAGTTATTCAGTGGCACACTATTTTCTTTCCAGGGAAGCCCAACTGTGAAAATTCTCACTGCACAGTTTTGCATTGACATCTATATGTATTCCTGGAAACTGCAAGGCTTGTTTGGTTCCCTGCCCCTGATGTTTGGATATTGTGTCAATAGTGGCTCCTGCTCCAGTCTTTGGGAAGCAAATCTGAAGATTGTTCTAGTTAGTCATAAGTCTTGAGCTTATGACCAACTCAGAACTCTTTATAGTCCATATAGCTCTCTAGTCTTACAAAAAAACCTTGTGCTTCCAAAAACATATGTGTAACTTCTAACAATCACTTTTTTCTCTCACCAGCAAGTAAATACTCATTGTCAGAATGATGGCACAGATGACCATTCATATCCTATCATGATCCATATCATGATTCTGAGCCATAGTCCTGAAGATGCCCTCCCCTTCTGCAGACTTTACAGTGAGCATACTGGCAAGCTAACACCCTGCTCCTATCAAGGGAGGAAGGAATGTTCCCATGTTTCCAGAGCATGAGTGAAGCAATCTTTTCTTTGGGGAAATACCTATTTTTTGTATTTTGTTTGTTCTCTGGCTATCACTTCTGTTCTGTATTCCTTAAAAATTGTAAGAGCTGGCAAAGGTCAGCAATGTGCTTATGCCCTGGCCTAGCCTAGACATCCTTTTGACATTCAGAATCCTTAAAGATGCATCAAAAGACATCTTTCACTGTTGTCTCTCATGTCAATCCTGAGTAGTTGCATCAGGCCTGCACCTTGATTGTCTCTCCTACCTTAGTGAGGAGTAAGTTCCATCGTGGTGGCAGATCTGCAAGCCCTTTATGTCCAGGACAAAAAAGTCCAAAGACTTTGTATTGGGACTTGTAAAGTACTAGAATTAGAGCAAACTGGCAGACTAGCTGATGGATGGAGAGCTTGACTTGATCAGGCCTTGATCGGGCCCTACCTCCGTACAGAAGAAGCAGAGGGACAAATACTGAACTTAGCAGTTGGGCTTCTTTAAAACTGTCTTGAGAGCTTGCAGAATCCATGTGGTTTCTTTGTATGCTTTAGGGAGGGTAAGGAGGATTCTGGGTATATCCTCCGAACATTTTCTCCTTGGAGCTGTGCTTTCTGGGTGTTTCACTGTTGTCAATGCAAGCATTGTGCCTAATCAAATGAGAAGAGGAAGACTTGGCACTGACACCTGTGGGTGTTGTTAAGTGCTTGATTGAAATACCTGCATGATGTCTTTTACAAGGTTTTTTTTCACTGCAGTGGTCCTCATGCCAAGAACTGAAGGCTTGGTCCAGCTCCAATCCAACTTGAGGTGCCAAATGTCTTACAAACACAGTCAAATCTCCATCTTTCATTTCAGACTGATGGGCTAGGTCCTTTAGCGAATGAGCCAAATTCACACCTGGTACCAGCTCAGACTTTGGAATTTCTAGCAATGATTCTCAAATGATCTTCAAATAGACTCTTTCTTCCATGGGAGTGGCTTGCTGAAAATAAGGATTTTTCTTGAAGTCACATCTGCCTTAGAAAGCAGGAAAGAGGTGGGGTGAAGATGAAAGACACCATGCAATTTTATAGCTCTACTCCTCCTAGATTGTGGAGCTGGAAGTAAAAAGTTAAAATGGAAACTTGAGCTAAATGGATTTAGTTGATGCGTTTCAGAAAGTCCAGCGGAAACAGCACTGGCAGCACACTAAGAGTTCTTCTAGGTTATATTAAGTGACTGTTTCTTCAGCTGTTTACTAAGCTAAGAAATGAAAAAGCTATGTAACAGGCCTTTTTCTGGTTGAGCTGAGGAAGTAATAAAGGAGGAACACACTGTTGTGTATTTCGTTTTCTCTCTTCTGGCTTGTACCAGTTTAAGAATCTTGATCAAACGGAAACAATTTTTCCTTTGTCCAGGATGACCCACAGAGTTTCTTACGTGCTTCTCCATACCATTTTCAGGAAAGGAGCACTGCTTAGTGTGAATGAGAGCCACAGGTCTTGCTTTTCTAGTTACAGAACTGTTTTGCTGGAAAAGGTAGCACACACTACCTGGGAGTATTAAAGGCAGGCAAGGAACTGTATCTTCTGGAGTGCTCCATTTCTGTGGGCATGTGTCTATACAATTGTGTCACTGCTGATACTAATGGTCGCTTAGCAAGAATATATCACCAGAGTGCTCACTGTGTGACCAGAGTGAATATGTCGACATAAAGAAAATTGTGGGTTTACGTCTGATTTGTGTTTCTGATAGTCATGGAAGTCTGAGGCCAATCCAGTCTCTATCCAAATTCTTGCCCCAAATCCTTAGTTTTTATTCTAATCTGTTTCACCAGTATTTTTTTTCTTTCCAGACGAGTTCCATATCTTTAATGTAGTATGGGGTTTTTAATACACCCTTGTTGGGAAGGATCTTTACATAATAACCCCCTCACTTCTATGCCTTGCAGATAGCTGTAAGTACTGAAGTAACAATTCCTGAAAGAGCTAGTTGGGTGTCTAATCATGTTGCGGAGTCATTAGATCAGATTCATTCAGGTAGAGGTCTTTGAAATTTCTATTGCTTCTATTAAAGTTATGCTAATTTTAAAATGGCTACATGAGAAGGCTACATGAGTAGTAACTGCACATCAGTGGAAGCTTGGAGTAAAATGCCCAATATATATCTAAAAATCTTTAATAGGACTTCTGTCCTATTCTGTCCTATATTTCCAGTTAAGACAATCAGCTTAGTGGTAAGTGAAAGTTAAGGCAACTGTTCAAAGACAAAATATTTTACAATAGCTATGTTTCTTTAAGAGTTTCCTATTCTCTAAAAATCCCATAATGTCTGGTAAAGGAATTAAGGGACAGATAAACTTAAATTTTTCTTTCCCCTTTAATGAAGGATATATGTGCAGAATAAGGGTTTGGTTCACATCTTACTAAGGAAGAGTGCATCTGCATGGACTTGGAGTCTGTGTGGATGTAAAGAGCCACAGCTACCAGGAGAGGAGGTGAAAAGGTTCTTCCATCTTTTCTTAAATGACTCTGATTTCCTTATCACACATTGGCATTGCTGTTTGGCAATTTGTCGTATTTTATTTCTGTGCATCCACTGAAGGGGTCAGTTGATTAACCACTGTGGCACATCAATATTTACATTGAAAATATCACTGATATCCTTTTTTTACAGACACTGGGATTTTTTTTTAAGGATGCTATCAAGAAGTTTATCGTGACTCAGTGTATTCTGTTGCCAGTGACATCCCTTCTGCTTTACATTATTAAAATAGGGGGAGACTACTTCTTCATCTATGCCTGGCTCTTCACATTAGTTGTTTCCTTGGTGAGTATAAGAATATGTTTGGGTTTCTTCCAAATGCTAGCTTACTTGTGTGCTGAGGTTTAAAAACATAACTGAAAGGAAATGGAGAAAAATCTAAATCTCCTGGGAATTTTAGTGTCTACAAACTTTAACAGTGAGTCTTGCTCTCAGCGTACTTTTTCAGGAATAACAAGCTCATGTTAATTGTCCACATTAATGTGATATCTTATATGTTATCTATTTAATACTGGAGTGTCTTCATCAATTGAAAAATAAACACTCAAAAAGCTTTAGAATAGATACTGGAAATACAGCACTATGTGGTGGTAGGTTTTTCTTTTTCTTAAATATAGAAAGGGCACAAGGACAACTGCCAGCAGTTTGGCAAGACGAGGCAGAATGTGCTTTGGTCAGTAATGTTTTCCATTGGGCTTTTCTTACAGGTTATCAAACACCAATTCTCAGTTGCATTGCTTTGTATTGAGACGAGTAGCGATTTTCCATTTCTGGTTCTGCTTATATAGCTGCTTTTATACACTGAATTGGTAACTGACATTTTTAGGGCTTATATTGAAAGGATCTTTTTGTATGCATCATAAAGATTTGATGTTTTCTATTATTACTATAAGCTCCGAGGTCTGTATTTTGTTTTTCTATTTCAACATAGTGCTCTACTGTCTTTTTGTTCAATATACTAATCATTGCTCACCCAAGGAAGAATTACAGAAGTACTATTGTGTATTGTTGTGGTTTAACCCCAGCTGGCAACTAAGCACCACACAACTGCTCGCTCAATCCCCTCAGTGGGATGGGGGAGAGAATCGGAAGAGTAAAAGTGAGAAAAACTCGTGGGTTGAGATAAAGACAGTTTAATAGGTAGAGCAAAAGCCGTGCACGCAAGCAAAGCAAAACAAGGAATTCATTCACTGCTTCCCATCGGCAGGCAGGTGTTCAGCCATCCCCAGGAAAGCAAGGGCTTCATCACACGTAACGGTGACTTGGGAAGACAAACGCCATCACTCTGAATGTCTCCCCTTTCCTTCTTCTTCCCCCAGCTTTATGTGTTGAGCATGATGTCATATGATATGGAATATCCCTTTGGTCAGCTGGGGTCAGCTGTCCCGGCTGTGTCCCCTCCCAACTTCTTGTGCACCCCCAGTCTGCTCGCTGGTGGGGTGGGGTGAGAGGCAGAAAAGGCCTTGACTCTGTGTAAGCCCTGCTCCGTAATAACTAACACATCCCTGTGTTATCAACACTGTTTCCAGCACAAATCCAAAACACAGCCCCATACTAGCTGCTATGAAGAAAATTAACTCTATCCCAGCCAAAACCAGTACATATATATTCATTCATTTTTAGATTAAAAGAGCACCTTAACAAGTACAAGAATTATTACATTACAGTAATGTAATAAAGCCTGCCACATTAGCCTAGCAATAAATTTGGGTCAATCAACCCCTAATTCTTGTGTCAAGTTCAGACTTTCTGGTTGAACTGGAGTGCATCATCAAGAAAATTTTGCGTAGGAAATCAAGATTATTTTCTTTCTTAAGCTTCTTTTTCATTACTTAAGTAAGTCTTGCTTTTTTTTTTTCTTTTCCTTCTCCCCACTGCTTCTAGATTTAGATCACTTTATTAGCTTTCTTGGACTTTCAGTTTGTCAGCTTCCTTTCTAAAGCACAGGCATTGGCTGGCCACAAAAATGTGATCATAATGCTACATGGGAGGCCATTGCAATTAACACAGGAGAATCTGATTTCCCACTTATATATCCAATAGCTGCATTGACTTTCTCAGACATGGCAGCATGGAAGGAATTGTGGCTCAGTTTAAATCATGACTGCAAAATCTTTTCATAATCCTGTTTTTGTGGGATACAGATCTCATTATCTGAATTATATTTGTTGCTTACTTGTATTTTTGCTTCGTTGATGCATAACATGTAACTGAACAAAACCTGGATAGATTAGTGGATTTCTGTATGGCCACTAATTCTGGGATAGTGCAGTTACCAGCGATGCATTTCTGGGGAACTCGATGACAATAGTATAGTAGCAGAAGTGCCCCACTTAGGTGGTAAGTCTAACTTACAATTACTACTTTGAGTTCTTTCAACCTTTTTTTTGTTTGTTGGCTTAATTATACAGTGTTTCCTGTTGTTTTGTTGTACTGGCTCCTGCTTTCTGTAGTTCAGGTGTCCTTATGCTCTGACATCTTCCCTTTTTTTTGTCTCTGAATGTATTCCGAAAAATCATAGTGTTAGGTCTCGGAAATGTCAGTTCATGTGTATTGAAATGAGTGTTACAGAAAGATTTGTGCAGACTCTGATCAGTACTTCTTAAAGAATTGTTCTTTTTCTTTCAAGCTTTGATCAGCAGTATACTCTTAAATCGTAATTCAGCATTTGAGCTACTGCTCTGTCAACCTGAGTGAAACAGTCCATACTTACAGGTTATTCTAGTGTAGCCTAATTATTTGCAAAATTGGGGGGATATTAGTTTCTCATGTGATACCCATTTTATATTTTAAGTCTTTAGTCTTAAAGGCGTTAAAGACTTGCTTTTTCATAGAAGGATTAAGCTGAAATTTTAAAAGAACTGGTAGTTTCAGGATTCAAAGAAAATATAGGATTTTCTGAAATGGCCTGCCCTCATTTGTACACCCAAAATGAAAAATTTTTTCCTTAGCTTCCTTTATACCAGTCATTGACTGCCATTATTCTTGCCATCTTTTCTTTAAAATACATATTGTAGAAAATGTTGTATGACCTCACGTGAGAAGCTTTCTGAATGTCCATTTTATGGTCTTTATCAATAAATTTCAAGGTGAGAACCAGAACATACTCAGCTAATACCACATTTTTTTCACTTTCCTATCACAAACTAGTATTTTATTTCTGCTTTGCCTGCCCCTTCCAATTGAGCTGTCCATGTAGATTTTTTTCCTGAGATTTCACAGATACTTTAGAAACTGATAAAACAGGGGTTGGCCAATCTTTTACACAACAAAAGCTAGAAAATAAAATGTTTCTTGTCAGAGCTACAGAGTTCTGTACTGAAAGATTATGTAGCAAGACCCAGTGGCTCACTCTTCCCCTGCCCCCTTTCTTTTTTTTTTCCTGGGGATTAAGTGCATGCCCAGACAATTGATGCTTTTCAGGTGTCTTGCAATGTCACTGCAGCTTTACAGGGTGTTGATCATGGTTTGAGGCCTTGAACAGTCTTTGACACGCAGAATAACCTTGAGGTGTTAGATTTACCCTTTAGAGTTCAGTTTAGGGAAAAATTCCAGTTGTAATCACATTCCATAACTCTCTAGTCATAGTTAGAGTTGCATCCTTCTACCAGTCTGTTATGCCTGCCGATATCAAGGGATTACACAAAGATCAGAGACAAAAACTTAAAATTAGTCCACACATACTACATGGTCTGAGACACTTGTCTGGACTGAAACAGACAGATGATTTCTGCTCTATAAAATACCCTTCTACACTTGCTGCAAAATATCTGCAGAGGTTTAAATCCTTGTCTTCACAGTTACAGTAACAAAAATAACTTTTATTTTCTAGTGGTGTTTCATATTGATGCCCTCACTTGCTAAGACTTTGGAAAAGTCAGTTTCCCTAGATTTAGATTTCACTGGACTTTTTCAAGATACTTTCAAAAGTCAAGGTACTTGTTTTCAGTGGAAAAAGAACTGTCAAGATAACTTCGAAGTTAATGTTGATGTCAATTTGCCTCTCATGTCCTGTTGCTTTTTCGCTAACCAGAATTTAAACTTTTCTCCAGTCCTTTTCTTTAAAATAAATAAATAAGAATCACTTCGTGAAGGTCCTGAGTGTGAGGGAAGGGAGTTCAGCTTTCCTTCCTGTCACATTGTTATTCCAGTCCTGGCTTTCTCATCTGGGCTGCATCTGCTGTTTCTATTCATCTGCTGCCAGTTTGAAGAGATGCAGGTGCATTGTAGTGACTTTTGGGATATGGCTGTTAATCGTTGTGGACCAGAGGCATCAGGCAGTTCCTTAACCCTGCGTACAACTGGGAAAAGGGGAAGAAAATAGGGGACGTGAAATTTCTTGCCTGTTTTAGACTGTGGCTTTGCAGGAATTTGAAGAAGTCCGACTATGTCGTGGTTCAGTCAGCTCTGCTGCTCCTTATGAAACACCTAAGAGCCTTCTAATATCGGTGAAGTGGATGGAAGTGACAGCCTGTCACTGATAAGACCACTGTTCCCAGCTGTCATAGTGGCTTTGCCTTCTGCAGTTTGATGAACCCTCAGAGGAAAAGCACTGTTTACACTAATTCTGCTGAGGACTGTAGATTGTAGGTTAACCTGCCCCCACCTCCATCTTGCTGTTGAATTGCTGACCCTCAACAGACTAAGTAGTTGTCTTCATAGATGGGATGACCCAAGAGAGCCTTGCTATAGATCACACTTCATACAGAACTCTGCTTTATCAAGTGTTTTTTCTGAAATTGTGCCCTCTTTTTGTACTTACTCATGCTCCACCTTTAGTACTAAACACACATTTATATGCCTTGTTTTTAATATCTGTATGTGTTTGCAGGTGCTTGTTACAATCTATGCAGACTATATTGCACCTTTGTTTGATAAATTCATTCCGCTTCCTGAGGGAGAGCTCAAGCAACAAATTGAAACAATGGCAAAGAGCATTGACTTCCCATTGACTAAGGTGTATGTTGTTGAAGGTGAGATTTTTTTTAATAAAAAGACTTTGTAATTTTGAATTTGTGGATTTTTAGCTTTGACTGTAGATGCTGTAGTAGGGTAATTGCTTATATTCCTCAGCTATTGTAATACTTGTCAATGTCTGTACCATTTTCCTTTTTTTGCCTTGAGGTCAGAAAAGTGAAGCTGAATGTACAGCCTTAACTCAGCATCTCGTTGGAAGCATTATCTTGGCTCTGTTGAATGGAAATACATAGCACAGTCAGAAATGGAAGCAGCAATCTAGATTCCAATTTTAGAACTTTAAACCAGAGGGAAAAGTTTTTTTTTTTATCTTTTCTGGTCTCAGTTTAGCATTAATTGTTTCAAAGTCCTTGGTGAAACAGTTGAAAAAGCTATGGAAGTTAAAAACACCTATTCCTTCTTAGAGTGTTCACATGGACAGTTTCTTATGGTATGGCTGGATGGACTCATACCTTCTACTTGAGACTGTGATTTTTTCACTTTCTAGTAATGAATTTCTCGTCCTCTTTTCTTAAGTCATGGAATATAACATGGAGCATGCCAGCTGCCATGTCACTTCCTCTCAACTTCTGTATTCATGGAGTACTTTACTGTTTGACGTTTCTCATTTTGCTCCTGTTACTCATTTTGCTCCCTTCTGAACTTGATTTCAGGGACTTTCCCAAATTTTGTTTTGATTTTGTGCCCCACCTGTGAGGATCAGAGGTGTTTTTATTGCCTTGGTGAAAGCAGTATGAGATGGCATAAAGAGCTGAAATGGTAGAATGTTGCTGTAAGAGAGGGTGATGAAGGCTTTATCTAGCCTGGAAGCTGTGGCTTTCAAAACTTTGAGCTGGCCAAATCCAGCCAGTGCTCTGCTTCAGTGCAGCCAGGAACTGCTACTATTGATATACTTGGGGCCTAAGAATCTCTTGTCTTTCCTAGCGAAGTTGAAGCTTTTTGAGTTTGAGGGTCAGTACAGAGGCTTGCCAAATAGGTAAGTTCTTCCCATCTGCATTGCTGGCTGTATGCTAGCTTTTAACTGTGGTGAAAGTCCTATGAGCCAATTGTTGGTACTCTAGCACCTGTGTAGTGCACTACTGCATTGGCTTCTTCAGCATGTCTGTATTTAGTGGCAATGATCTGCAGTGGAGGGAGGCTGCCAAACCCCCATTTTCTTTCCTGGCATCCTAAAGAGTATTGAGCCAGCACCATTCCCTTCTGACATAGGCGACTGGATGTGTGAACATCTTTTTGCCAGTGTTTTTCTGCCCTCTGTCCTGGCTTTTCCCACTCCAGAACTGACTTCTTAGTAACATGTGCAACCAAGTCTTTTAATTTCAGGGTTCATTCTGTAACAGGCAGATTACAAAGGTTCCTTCTCTATCAACACTTAGTGGAGGATGAAGTTTTTTATGATATGCAGGTGAAAGGGAACATTGCTACCCTGTGGTTGTTCAGATTTCCTCACTGAGAAGGAACTGGATGCTGAGGCTTCATACTCTGACCAGCCTCTTCCTCTGTTGATCTGTCTTGGTTTGGTGCTGAAGGTTACCATGACCATGCCATACTTGGCTTGCAATGGAACAATGTTGATGCAGCTCATACATTTATAGTGAGAGTTGAAGACAACTTAAAGTATCTTATCTTTTGCTGCAAAAACCAAAGCAATCCACCTCTTCTCTCATAGAGACCTCTTTTGGTCCTGATGTTGCAACAGCTCCTGTCCATAGGCAAATACAGGCAAAGTTTAACATCTGCTTTGATCTAGACAGCTTTTTAATCAACTGAAACAGTCCATGTTCCATGGAAAGAGATGAGTTTCTTGGCCCCAAGTGTATTGATAGTAGAAACAGTCTGCTATCAGAAACTATCTGATGCAGATGAAAGAAGCTGTAAAAAATTGCCTACTTCAAACAAAATAATTTTGAGGGACAGCCTGATTATCTGTAGTTCATCTTTTCATCTCCTCCTTATCTAACATCTTCATCATTATCTGTTTCGAATCATCTTTGCTGGCCCATTGAAAGAATTCTAAACTTATTCGTCAGAGGTCCTTTGCTAGAAGGGCAGCACATGTTCTATGCAGGATGCTCCTTCCACGCTGACCCTGAAATTGCAGTAGAAATTGCTTTTCTTCTGGATATTAGATCTTCACATGACTGCTCTTATGTTTTTAGTGATTTTAGTGATTACATGTTAGAGATGAAAAAAATTTTTTCTCTATTGGAGTCAGTAAATGAGATCATCATTACTTAGACTGTTTTAAAATATGCTTGTCTGCAAACTCATTTGCTTGAGTTTGTCTACCATTCATTTGGGGACTTTGAGAATTCCTTTGGAAGAACCTGTTCTGTGTAATATTGCATAGTCTTTGGTGTATGGGATTATTCAGATCATGGTCTTCAATGTAAATTTTCCCCATCAGGTTCTAAGCGTTCTTCTCACAGCAATGCTTATTTCTATGGATTCTTCAAGAATAAGCGGATAGTACTCTTTGACACTCTCCTGGAAGATTATTCTGCATTGAACAAAGAGCCAGCAGAAGGAGAAGATGGTGAGAATGAAGAGACAAAGTCTAAAACCAAAGTGAGTTCATCTTTGTTTTTCATAGTGTTATTTACATTAACTTCTTGGTGAGATATTCCCTTGTGTTTTCTGAATGTATTTTAAAGGTCCTAAATGAGATGCTAAAACCCAAAACCTAATGATTTCAACACCGAAGTATCCCTGAGCTGCTAATTGGAATTCCCAGGGCTGTGTGACTGGTGCAGATAGCAACAAAGAGACCGTAGAAATCTGCAGTGGTTTTAGCAAAACATTGGTTCCCTGCATGTAAAAAAATAGGCCTTCCTTGTAATTGTTTGAATAAGGGACCTGTTCAGGGTTTTAGCTTGTGTTCCTTCTCTTGGGACTGCCGTACTGAAGCTTCCCTTTGAAGGAAATGCTGTTGACTGTTAGTGTGCCATTTATGTGTCTCTTACTACACGCAAGAATTTTGGTGCAAGAGGCATGCATGTGCGCACATACAGATTCCACATGTGCATCCTCCCCTGCCCTGGTCAAGAACAGGATAATGGCTTTTCGTTGTCCTTTCTGCTGATGTGCAGCTGCACATCAAGAGTCTGCTGTAACAGCTTTTGTGGCTTCAGGAGAGTGTAGGGATGGTTAAAACTGATTGAATACTTTCTGAAGAGCCTGAAGGAGTAATTCTGAGAAGGCGGCCTGAGAAGGCCTCGTGCAGCCTAGGGTTAGACCAGTGTATAGATTGTTGATCAGTCCCGCTTCTGTTTCTTGTAACCGTGTTGGTGGTGGAATTCTCTTCATCCCTGGTTTAGTATGGCATACTGCAGAAATGGGTGATGAGAGGAGAGGATTTTGAGCTCACCTGCATTGAAAAATTCAGAGAGCCTTCTCCTAGTCATAATGAGAATAATTTGTTCCATTTCAACAGGTTCTTCAGCTATGTTCCCAGTACACGAACCTACATGCTTGCTTCTGACTTGCTAATGTACCTTTGAAGGTACAGATGTCCATCTTTCCTAATGATAGCTTTAAGGCATGTCATAGCATTTGTTCGAGAGGACAGGGATGTTGTCATTAGTTTTTAAAGGAACAGTAGTGCCTCGAGAGGGAGGCTACGTGTTGAGTGTTGAAGGAAGTAGGGAGAGGACTTTGCTCTCAAGTCTCTGTTGAAAGTCTGTGGCTCTGAATGTCTGCTTCCGTTGTAATGTCTTTTCTTGAGTAAAGAAACAGAATGAGATCAAGGGATGGTAGGAGAGAGTTTGGAAGGCAAACCTTCCAGCATTCTTCCAGGTTTGCATAGGCATGTCTGCATACATAGAAATAAGAGAATACCACCTCATGGTAGAAATCTTGTTGAACTTAAAAGTTTATTTTTTTGTAAATATCTTCTTGAAAAAGGTTCAGTAAAGAAATTATATGTGTGTATCTGCTGGTAGAAGGGAACGGCCTGACCTAGGGACACGTAAGTGACCTAGGAAAAAACAAATTAATAAGTAACTAATTTATTCAGTTGTATTCAGTCATACCTGATATTACTTCTGCTTTGTTATTCCCTCAGAATAAGAAACAAGGATGTAAAAATGAAGAAGTTCTAGCTGTACTTGGTCATGAATTGGGTCACTGGAAACTAGGTCATACTGTCAAAAATATTATCATCAGCCAGGTAAGTTATGATAAACTGGTGGTTTTCCTAAAGCAGTCTGTAATTATCGCTGTTTCCAAATGCCTGCTTCCAGATTTGTACGTGTACATTTACACAATATACTTATTCTCCGCGACAGAAAGTTGGTTTGTTGTTTTTTTTCCTTCGTTGTATCTACAGTGAACGTGCACTAGCTTTTCTGTCCTCTCCTTGCGCCATCTAGTTGGTAGAAAGCATCTAAGAAAGCATGACTGCTGCCATTCTAATTCATCTCAGCAGCCTTCTGAAGTTGGGACACATTTTTCTTGCTCTGTAACACTTCTTCTTTGTCTGTTTGAATCTCAGGGCCTTCTCTGAAGGTCTATTTCCATCCTTGTGCTAGGGATAGGAATGGATGTATCCTATCTTCCAGCCTGCATTTTTTTAGCTGTTTGTCATTATCTCTGAGAAAGCTACGTGTCTGAGAGTTTTTATCGGTCTTGTTCCTTGGGGGGCTGAGAGGGGATGTGATTGTAGATTATGAAATCTGACACTGGAGGGCATTCTTACTTATTTATATTGTATTCTCATACCTTGTGGATTGATTATTGGTGAATAACTTTATTGTGCCATTCTTTGTGCATGCCCAAATGGGGGTAAACATTGAAGCAATCTCTGGAGATTGCCCAACCTGCCTTTGAAGAAAAGGAGTTTGATGGTCTGTTTACTCATACGTACGCCTCTGGGGATTGCACAATACAAGGGAATTCCTCCCCAAATCTGCTACTTCAAATTATTTTATTTGCAAGGCGCAGCTATATGCCTTCTGTTAAATTACTACCAACAGTCTACTATATGCTTTGGTGTCGATCTATCTTGTTCCAGGTATCATTCATCCTTCTTTTCTCCAAGTTCCCAGCCTTTTTTTTTTTGTTTCTCCTAGCTGCCCTCCTATGCACCTTCTGTAACTCCATCATGTCTTTCTTGAGACGTGTGCACCATTCCAGGAATGCTGTTACGTTCTTTTTCTAATGCTATTCACAAGCTTTTCAGGCTGTAAACATCACTATAGCTCCTATTTAAGAAAACACCTATCTTTCCCTTTCCACGCTGGCTTTTTCTTATCCATGCAACTGAACCCTTCAGTGAGGTCCTTCACGCTTTCTGCTTTAAGGCAATTACCTTCCAACTTCTGACATCAGTGTTGATGCCTACTAACTAGCAACTATTATCATGCTTTTGCTACTCTGCTAACTCATGTAATTTTTGTCTTTGGATCCACTTTCTTTCTAGATACTATTATTTTGCTGTAATAGGTAGATTTTATCTTCCCTTCCAGAAATCTTCACAAATTCTGCAATGTCTCTACTTTTTTGGTTGATTTGTTTTCTGTCACAGCCCATCCCTCTTTTTTTCTGTGTGTTTCAATGACAAACAATACTCTGTCACCTTCCACATTACTCTTAAAAACACCAAACAGCCTTCTCTAGAAAACTTGGTGAGGCATGGTCCTGCCTCTTACCTCTGAAAAGCCAGGCAAGCACAGTGCTTGTACACAGCGGTGCATGGCTTAGATGGAAGCGTAGACTGTTTCCAGGAATAGATGTATGACACAGCACAGACGCATTTTGTTTGGTTTTAAACTTTTTGGAACCTATGCTTAATTCCAAGGAAATGGATTCTACCCTGTACTCCCTCCTCACTTATCTTGTCTTCTTGCCTTTTCATCTTCCTTCACTACTTAGACTTTTTTTTTAGCTCACTGACAGAAAATAATGTTTCTTTACTGCATGCATTTACAGAAAGCAGGTAAAGGCCAGCTGTTTGTTCCTCTTTGTATATTAGTTCTAAAGTAATCTATTTTATGTTTTTTTCAGTGGCGTTTCTATGCAAATCTGTAATATGAATAGGCCATGTTTTAGACTTAGATGAAGAACTCACCTTAATCAAGAATGTTGTTTCCTTTCTCTAGATGAATTCCTTCCTCTGCTTTTTCTTGTTTGCTGTGTTAATTGGTCAAAAAGAACTCTTTGCTGCATTTGGTTTCTATGACACCCAGCCTACCCTGATAGGCTTGATGATTATTTTCCAGTTCATTTTTTCACCTTACAATGAGGTAAATTGTTTTCAAGACATAGATACTGAAGTATCATCCTATTTAAACAATGATTTTATTTTGACTGGGGGGTAAAGTTTGAAGTTTCTAGGGGCTCTATCTGGTATCTCGTTTTTAATAAGTAGGCTTAGTGCTCCATGTTGGGTAAGACTCCCAGTTTCAGGTGTGGCCTACGTAAACCTTAGTGAGATCATTCTACAGCCACAGTGATGTGTGGGATGTGGGAAGGAAGATATAGTAGTATTTACTGATACTATAAGTAACTTGCGGATAGCTGAACTTTAAAACAATTTTTAATATATTTCTCTCCACAGGTTCTCTCATTTTGTTTGACTGTATTAAGCCGACGATTTGAGTTTCAAGCAGATGCATTTGCCAAGGAACTTGGGAAGGCTAAAGACCTATATTCTGCTTTGATCAAGCTAAACAAAGATAATTTAGGATTCCCTGTTTCTGACTGGATATTTTCAATGTGGCATTACTCCCATCCGCCCCTTTTAGAAAGACTTCAGGCCTTGAAAGAAGCAAAGCAAGAGTGACAGGAATCATTGTTGGTTCAGAGACAGTGCTTCCATCTCAGAAGCAAAGTTCAGAGCTGCTTTTTAATTTCTTTTTAAAAATGCCAATTAAGTGCAATGTTAGCAGCACCACAGATCTGAGAATCCTGAAACAGGTATTAAATTATAAATGACTTTTTTTAACAAAAACAAAACTTAATTTAGAAAAAGTACTGGATGAGGACCTTCTCCACACACACACTGGCTTTTATCTCCATATCATAGTATAGAGTGGTAAAGGGAGGCAAAAGTATAGACTTCAAAGTACCTATTTTTTCAGTTTGTGTATGCCTTGAACATTGCATTTGATCCTTTTCCCATTCTCAGCATTCTGTGAACCTTCCCAGTCTCAACCCTCTTCACAGTGAAGATGGTTTGAGTGACTTGATTTCTTGTATACTACTACTTGTACTCGCCAGTCACTGTTTTGTGTTTTAAAAAGCTGAATGCAAGTACAAGCCTTTCTCCTGGATTCATGTCTGTCGTAATTGAAAATGCTACTTAATAAAACCTCCTTTCTCTGAAGTGTGGGAAGAAGGATGAATTACAGCTGAGGAAATGTACCATGGCTCCCTTGAAAATGAGCACTAGTCAATATTTAATAGCATTATAGTGGGATTAGGCTCCTCCTCTTCACTGTGCTGCTGGGGTGTGGAAGGATGTTACGGAGAATCAGAATAGGACCCACATGTTAGAGAAAGTTGCTAATTCTCTGTTCTTCTCCCTTTTGCCTGTGGTTAACAGGCATGGTTAACAGCTTTTCCACACCTCATTTCCTCCATTTCTGTTGTCCTTTGCCTGAATTTTTTGTGTATATGGGAGTGTCCAGTTGCTCAGTGTATCAGAGCCGAATTTTCATTCTGAGGGGGGTTGTCCTCCACTCCACGGAGGGTTTTCCATTAATATGAATCCAGCTGAAATAGCAGTGTTGGAATACTTAGAAAATATTCCTCATCGTTGTTCTGATATAAATAGCCCAAGACACAGTTTGTTCATATAGGCTAGTGAAGGACAAAGTGAATATTTGTGGAAATGGCTTCTGCGTTGATTATCTCAGATTTTTCTGATGAAAGGTGGAATTAAATTTACTTTTGTTGAAATAAAGATAAAAGTTAAATATAAGTTTGTATGTGCCATACAAGTGTTTTGGACCAGACTGAATGCGCATACTTCATATAAAAATCAGATTTTGTATCTGCGGTAAATTAAAAAGTTCTGTTCAGCTCTGTACAAAGAAAGAAGAAATCAAAGCAAATTCTCATTGTTTCAGATGTCAGAGTATTCTCAGAGACTTTACTGTTAGCTTAAATTTGCTTTTCTGATCATAGGGAAAAATGCCTTATAAGATGATGGGCATGATGATGTATCAGGTGCAACAAGATACAAGATATTGCTGGAAGCCCTTTGTATGCCTTATTCTAATTGTGTTTATATCCTAGCGAATATGAAGCTAAACTATAGATATGGACTTAGGAGACAGTTTTACAAATATGGGGAGCCTGTATTTGTCATGTTAACTGCATTTAATTAATGGCCCTTAAAAATAAAAGGATTAACTTGAGTATCAGTTCAGAAGAGTAAATAAATCTGTCAAGTTTTGAGTTTGAGATGTTGGTTGGTGTAAACCTGTGGAGAACATGTTAAATATGCTCTGACCCATTAGGTAAAATTTAAAAATGAATTTTATGGCTATTTCAGAAATTCGGCTGAAAACAAACAAAAGGAGAGTAAAGTTGGATAATGAAGAAAATGCCAGTTCCTATGGAAGCATGAAATACTTGAAATACTTAGGCTTACAGGTGAAGATAGTGTTGTCATGGCAATTGCCTGTTGCTTCCTTTTCTTCCCTGTCACTGTTTGGAGTTTATCTCTGCAATTCTCCCAGCTGGATTTCGTCATCTAACTCCTCTGAACAAGGGTTCAGAGTTGGTTCCAGTCACTTCTTAGCACTGGCATTGTTTGTCAGTGTGTGCTGTTGACCTCCCGCCTGTCACATACTACTGTGCAGACATCTGGAATGCATCAGCTACATGTTGCAGACCTTCGACAGCCTCTGGTTGCTTCCTGTGTTCCTGAGAATGGTCGAAACCACACCTGAATCTTTCTGTGCAGCTGCTGCCTTCCCAGGTATCAAAATCCTCCTACAGTGTCTACACAGCCACATGACCAGCTATTACAAACCAGCTTGATGACAAGGTATGTCTACTAGGATCAGCCACACATCCCTTCTGATTAGTGACCAGTTTTGAGGAGAGAGGCAAGAAAATTAGCAAGAGTAGGCTTCTGTTTTCTGTTACCTTTAGATAGTAACGTTCAACTATTCAAGGCAAGGGAACCCAGAGCAGAACATCTCTGGCAGTACACTCCACAGAAGCATCCGTGGGGCTGGTGGGCACTTACCACTGCCCAAAGGCTGATAGCTCCAACTTCCAATTCCCTGCCTCACCAGCTTTTTCTGGTGGTATAAGTAGAAGCTTGAGAGAGGACATGGCAAGGAAAAGTCCAGCCCAGACCTTGGAAGGAGACAGGAGGAGGACTAAAATTGGAATGCTTTATGGAGATAGGCACAAACATCTCCCTTTCAGCCATCTCGGCACATTTCAGGGGACTCCATGAGTCATGGTGGACATGCTTATGTCCACACAGGACTGTTATGGCCACAGGGCTTCTCACTTTTCTTGGTCGCCAACAGATCCTGCCACTTTCTATCTGGATTAGATGTGTAGGCAGGGAAACTGTGGCGGAGATGCATGTATAGGTAGATTTGTCTGATGGCATGAATGTGAACTGATGTACACTGTTTCAGCTTGCTAAAGCGATGGAGGCGTTTGGGAGGCTTGCAGGTCACAGACCTGGTAATGACCTCTGCAAGGCCAGGCGACTAACTGGGGGCTCCCCTGGAACATGCCCGAGATAAAAATAGTAATCTGTGAACTCAAATCTGTAGGAACAGCAAGGGCTACAGCACGCAGCGACCGCCGACAGTGAGACCGAGACATGGTTCTCGTGGCCTCCATCTTTGGGAGTCCTGCCACAATCCCAGGAGATGCAGCTTTGAGGGGGTCTCACAGCCAGCGTTTTTTGCCGGCTGAGCTGCTCTTCAGCAGGCGATCTCCTTCCTCCTGCCGGCTGGAGCTCCTCTTGCTGCAACGTGGGACCGTTGTCCTGTGATTGTGTATCGCTGGGGAGACCGGCCGCTCCTGCCGCGACGCAGGCCGTGCCAACAGCTCGGTCACGGAGCCCTTCGCAGCGGAGGCCCGACCCGCCTGCGCACGCGCGGCTGCGGCCTGCACGGGCGCCCCACTGCGCGCGCGCCGCGGCCCGGGGGTGACGTCAGGAGGCGGTGCCACCAGCCCGCTCGGGGCCTCCTTTGTGCGGGGCGGCGCGGCGCGGCTGGGGCGATGCTGTCGGGGGGGAAGAAGGCCGCGGAGGCGGCGGCGGGCGGCGAGGGCGGGCCTGAGGCGCCGGTGCCTCCGCCCGCCGCCGCGGGGGCCCTGGGCTCCTCTGCCGAGAGCGGCGGGGCAGCGGAGCGCACTCCCCGCAAGAAGGAGCCGCCGCGGGCCTCGCCCCCGGGCGGTCTGTCCGAGCCGCCGGCCGCCGGTGCCGCCCCTGCGCCCGGCGCCGAAACCACTGGCATCGCCGAGACCCCCGAGGGTCGCAGGACCAGCCGCCGCAAGCGGGCCAAAGTAGGTGTGGGGGGGCTCGGGCTCCGGGCACGGCCCCGCCGGAGCCCGCTGGCCTGGAGCCGCGGGGGCCTTGACGGGCGCCGCGGCCTCGGGCGGGACGTGCTCCGGCCGTTGGGCTGCCAGGCCCCGCCCCTGCTCGGGGCAGATCGCGCAGCCCGGGACGGCTCCCTGGGAAAGGGCCGGTGGGACGGGCGGCGGGCCGGGTGCCCCCGGGAGCGCTCCCTGCCGGAGGGCGCTAGGCTGCGCAGGCTCCCCGGCCTGATCGGGCTTTACCGGGCGGCGCTGGTGTGTGGGCTGCGGGTGCTGCCCCGGGGAGGCGAGTCCTCCTCCAGGATAAACATGCAGATGTGCAGGAAGCTAATGCGGATTAAGGTCTCATATTGTCACAGCTCACCTTCGTAAGGTCTGGGGAGAACTCGTGCACTTTCACAAAGGAGAGCGGTCTGCAACAGTCCTCGGAATTTTGTAGGGCTTCCTGGTTAGATACTGAACAGTACAAAAAAAAAACTACCCTAGCATTGCACCTGAGTTCTTATGATCTTACGTTTTCATGAGCACATTCATGTTGTTACTAATGGTATATGGATGCAGCTTCTCTTGAGGCTTATGTGCATGGAATGATGCTGGTACTGTAAGGTTATAAGGGTGATGGCCACACTCAGTCCACTGTTCTTCAGCTTCCCTCAGTAGGCATTGGAGAGCTGAGCCAATGCTGTCTTAAGGGTGAGATTTAGCAATGATATCTAAAGGCCATAATAATTTGGACCTGTGGTATGTAATTCTCATATGTTATCCTGAACATCTGAGAACATTACTTTTTTTTTTGTGAAACTTTTTCATGGAAACCTTGTTGCAGAAGACTTTGAAGATCTTGGCTGTGCCCAAAGCTGGCTGTGTTTGATATGGAAGCTGAAATTACTTTTAGGAACTCTGTCTGTTGTACTGTAGTTGTGGCATTGAATGCCTTGTGCTTCAGAGCTCTTATCTGATGTGATAAGCTGGACTGGTCCTTTGCATATAGGAACTGTTGGGGAGGTCAGTCTGGTGCATCTTTTAAACTGGAAGAGGGTAGATGTAGATTAATCACAAGGAAGAAATTTTTTACAATGGGCGTGGTGAGACACTGGAACAGGTTGTCAAGAGAAATTGTGGATGCCCCATCATTGGAAGTGTTAAAGGTCAGGTTGGACAGGGCTTTGAGCAACCTGATCTAGTGAAAGATGTTCTACCCATGGAAAGGGGGTTGGACCAGGTGATTTTTAAAGGTCCCTTCTGACCCAAAACATTCTGTGATTCTGTGATCTTCAGAGGCAGCATACCTGGGTTTTATTTGATTTATAGTGGTCTGTTAACAAGTAGGAATCAATGCACTATCTGTGGGTTGTATTTCTGTGATGTTTCTTTGCATTGACGATACCCATTTGCTAAGGGTGTTAATCTCTTTTAACACAGTATATCCCCATGCTCAATTCAGGCTAGCACAAGGTCGCCTTACTGGGAATGTTTGTGGTGTGAACTCAGTTGGGGAGGGTATCCAGGTTAAAAATAAACCTGGGGAAAAGCTTAGTTTTTTATTGGACTTGATTGTTCTCTGAAAGTTGTGCGAGCTCAAGCAGGATGGGAGAGGCTTAGGGCAGCCGCTCACTCACTCCCCCCGCCCCCCCAGTGGGGAGGGGAGAGAATTGGAAGGGTAAGAGTGAGAAAAACTCGTGGGTTGAGATAAAGACAGTTTAATAGAACAGAAAAGGGAAAATAATGATAATAAATAATGATAGAATATACAAAATGAGTGATACACAATGCAATTGCTCACCACCCGCGCTGACCGATAACCAAGTAGCGATCGGTACTTCCTGGATCACGCCTACCGTTCATATACTGAGCATGACGTCACATGGTATGGAATACCCCATTGGCCAGCTGGACTGGCTGTCCTGCTTATGTTCCCTCCCATCTTGTGTACCTAGCTCAGTCAGTAGGCACGGGAGCTGTCCTTGGACTAGGAGGGCACTTAGCAACAACTGAAAACATCAGTGTGTTATCAACATTCTCCTCATACTAAATCCAAAACACAGCACTAGGAAGAAATTTAACCCTATCCCAGCCGAAACCGGGACGGTATCCACCCCTTATTCCATACCATTTACGTTATGCTTAGGTCTCACATTTTTCGATACATTTCAATTAATCACCACTATCCTTTTTATATATATACATATATAATACATATACATACATATATACATATAATGCATATACATACATAAATATATACAAATGTCCATTGAGTTCATTTAGTCCACGACTTTGGGCTCCATCTGTCATAACAGTCTTTCAGAGCCAGAAAGATGGTGTGTGGTGTTGGGCTGTTGCATCCTGAAGCCAGTTCTCATTTCGGTACTGCTGCGCTCGTCCAGTTCTATCATCGTTGCACTTTGCTCGGTTTCATCGGAGTTAGTTCATTCTTCGTTAATCTGGGTGATTCTCACTGCTATACCATTGATAGCAACCATAGAAATAATGATATACAATATCATATAACAATTGACATCCTAAAATTCAGTTAATTGGCTATTTTCACCCAAAATCAGATCCCCTTGAGGTATACACTGGACTTCCCCATCCTTTCTCATCACCCACCAAGTGCACCCGAGTCCTTGAGCAAAAGCAATCCCACGGATGGGTTTTCCCTTGCCAGAGGCAGGAGTAACCCAGACTGTCTTCCCTAGCATATTTCTTATGTGCACAACAGGGACTTTATCCCCCTCTACAGTACATAAGAGTCTTGATTGGGCAGGGCCAGCTCGATTAACAGACCCCCTAGTGTTGACTAACCAGGTGGCTTTTGCTAAATGTGTGTCCCAATGCTTGAATGTCCCACCACCCATTGCTCTCAGCGTAGTCTTTAGCAGCCTGTTGTATCGTTTGATTTTCCCAGAGGCTGGTGCGTGATAGGGGATGTGACAGACCCACTCCATGCCATGCTCTTTGGCCCAGGTGTCTATGAGGGTGTTTCGGAAATGAGTCCCGTTGTCTGACTCAATTCTTTCTGGGGTGCCATGTCGCCATAGGACTTGCTTTTCAAGGCCCAGGATGGTGTTCTGGGCGGTGGCATGGGGCACAGGGTATGTTTCCAGCCAGCCGGTGGTTGCTTCCACCATGGTGAGCACACAGCGCTTGCCGTGGCGGGTTTGTGGGAGCGTGATATAATCAATCTGCCAGGCCTCCCCATATTTATATTTCAACCATCGTCCTCCATACCAAAGAGGCCTTACTCGCTTGGCTTGCTTGATTGCAGCGCATGTTTCACATTCATGGATAACCTGTGCAGTAGCGTCCATGGTTAAGTCCACCCCTCGATCACGAGCCCATCTATATGTTGCATCTCTTCCTTGATGGCCTGAGGCATCATGGGCCCACCGAGCTATAAATAATTTACCCTTATGTTGCCAGTCCAGATCCACCTTCAATCTTATCAGCCTGGTCCACCTGCTGGTTGTTTTGATGTTCTTCACTGGCCCGACTCTTGGGTATGCGAGCATCTACGTGCCGTACTTTTACAGTCAGGTTCTCTACCCGGGCAGCAATATCTTGCCACAATGCGGCAGCCCAGACGGGTTTACCTCTGCGCTGCCAGTTGTTCAGCTTCCACTGCTGCAACCACCCCCACAGGGCATTTGCCACCATCCATGAGTCAGTATCGAGATAAAGTACTGGCCATTTTTCTCGTTCGGCAATGTCCAAGGCCAGCTGGATGGCTTTTACCTCTGCAAACTGGCTCGATTCACCTTCTCCTTCAGCAGTTTCTGCAACTTGGCATATAGGACTCCATACCGCATCTTTCCACCTCCGATGCTTTCCCACAAGGCGACAGGACCCATCAGTGAACAGGGCATATTGCTTCTCGTTTTCTGGTAGTTTGTTATACAGTGGGGCCTCTTCAGCACGTGTCACCTCCTCCTCTGGGGATATTCCAAAATCTTTGCCTTCTGGCCAGTTCGTGATCACCTCCAAGATTCCTGGGCGACTGGGGTTTCCTGTTCGGGCCCGTTGTGTGATCAGTGCGACCCACTGACTCCACGTAGCATCGGTTGCATGATGAGTAGAGGGGACGCTCCCTTTGAACATCCAGCCCAGCACCGGCAGTCGGGGTGCCAGGAGGAGCTGTGCTTCAGTACCAACCACTTCCGAAGCAGCTCGAACCCCTTCATATGCTGCCAATATCTCCTTCTCAGTTGGAGTGTAGCGGGCCTCGGATCCTCTGTATCCCCGACTCCAGAACCCTAAGGGTCGACCTCGAGTCTCCCCTGGTGCTTTCTGCCAGATGCTCCAGGTAGGGCCATTCTCCCCGGCTGCGGTGTAGAGCACATTCTTCACATCTTGTCCTGCCCGGACTGGCCCAAGGGCTACTGCCTGAACTATCTCCTGTTTAATTTGTTCAAAGGCTTGTCGTTGCTCAGGGCCCCATTTGAAGTCGTTCTTCTTCCTGGTCACTTGATAGAGGGGGCTTACGATCTGACTGTAATCTGGAATATGCATTCTCCAAAAGCCCACAACACCTAAGAAAGCTTCTGTTTCCCTTTTGCTAGTTGGTGGGGACATGGCTGTTACTTTATTGATCACATCCGTTGGGATCTGACGACGTCCATCTTGCCATTTTATTCCTAAAAACTGGATCTCCTGTGCAGGTCCCTTGACCTTACTTTGTTTTATTGCAAAGCTGGCCTTCAGAAGGATTTGAATTATTCTCTCCCCTTTCTCAAAAACTTCTTCTGCTGTGTTGCCCCACGTTGGGCGCCAAAAAAAGGACTGTCGTGGTTTAACCTGGCAGGCAGCCAAATACCACGCAGCCGCTCACTCACTCCCCCCGCCCCCCCCCCAGTGGGACGGGGAGAGAATCGGAAGGGTAAGAGTGAGAAAAACTCGTGGGTTGAGATAAAGACAGTTTAATAGAACAGAAAAGGGAAAATAATGATAATAAATAATGATAGAATATACAAAATGAGTGATGCACAATGCAATTGCTCACCACCCGCGCTGACCGATAACCAAGTAGTGATCGGTACTTCCTGGATCACGCCTACCGTTCATATACTGAGCATGACGTCACATGGTATGGAATACCCCGTTGGCCAGCTGGGCTGGCTGTCCTGCTTATGTTCCCTCCCATCTTGTGTACCTAGCTCAGTCAGTAGGCACGGGAGCTGTCCTTGGACTAGGAGGGCACTTAGCAACAACTGAAAACATCAGTGTGTTATCAACATTCTCCTCATACTAAATCCAAAACACAGCACTAGGAAGAAATTTAACCCTATCCCAGCCGAAACCGGGACAGTATGGTACTGTACTTATAGTGCTGTGGGATCATTATAATTTGCTTCAGAGTGGGAGTTCACAAAAGATTCTGGTGGTTCAACAGTGTGAAAAACTGAATATACTGGGCTGGATGGAATGTAAATATTTGAAAGATAGCAGATCATGGAGTGTGTTAGTGTTTGACTGATTCTAGGCTTTCCTATACATGTGCTTCCTGATGCTACATTGAATTGTGCCCATTAATGCCCCGTCTTAATGACTGAACTTCGACTCTGAAAGATTTGTCATTCTTTTGATGAGAAATGCAGAGTTGCTTTTGTCATCTCATGGTAGAAGCTGACCTGTAGGATGTTGGAGGTACACTAGCTGCTTCCTTTTTATTTTTCGCATGGCTGCATATTGTGAGAAGTACTTTTTTCCTTTCCAATAGGTGGGGAAATTCAGTAGCAATATACAAAGCTTTCTTACTTTGGAAAAAAGCTTCATTTATTAAACAGTATGAGATGCATCCCTTCTAGGTTATTTCTTGGGGTTTCCATGTTCTTGTAAGTTGGAGCGAGTCTTTTTAGCTGGTAATATTATTTATTTTTACTGGAGAATAGAACAAAACATATATGGTAATAAAGTTTTTGTTTTGGTTTGGTTTTTTTTGGTCTTGTGTTTAGCTGCTAGTGTGACCGTCCTGGAGAGGAGGCACATGTGATCCTCTGTACCAGGGCAAGATGAAATCTTGTGTACAGTTCTGGTCACCCATGTTTGACAGATAAATTTAAGTTGGAACATATGGATTGGACACAGAGGCAATTTGTTATTGCTGAGTTTGACAGGGACTTGAAGGAAGGGAAGAAAACTAGAGGGGTTAAATGATGATATAACTAATACACAAAAACTGGGCTCGATATGAGTAGATAGTTCCTACTATTGGACAGTTGGGTGCTGAGACATTTCTTTTAGTGGAGGTAAAAACACATGGAACTTGTTAAGCTGTTGAAGATTTTATAACTGGTAGCTGTAATAAGACTCTGGACAAGGTAAACTCAGGCCTTTTCTTTGAGCTGTAAGCAATTTTGTTGCTTGCAATGTTCATTTTAGTAGTGAGACTTACGGACATCATCAGTGTGTTTACCTCTCTTCTGCTTTTTACAGGTGGAGTATAGAGAGATGGATGAGAGTCTTGCAAACCTGTCAGAAGATGAGTATTACTCAGAAGAAGAGAGAAATGCTAAAGCTGAGAAAGAGAAAAAACTACCACCACCACCTCCACCAGCTCCTGCAGAAGAAGAGAACGAAAGCGAGCCGGAGGAGCCATCTGGTAAGTAAAGAGAGACCTTCTCCTCTGACACTACTTACCTGTTTTATTGCCGGAAGTTAAATGGGGTCAGGTGCAGCATCATGAATCCTGTGTCTGGTTTTGATCTGGTTTTGAATGATTGTTCTACAGTGTTTTCTTTGCTAGCCCCATATGTGGAAGGAGGGGAAAAATGCAGAAGAACAGCCTGATAAAGATGGGAATATGCATGATCTAATTCCAAACTAAGCCAAACCTCTCATACTGGATTCTCATGATCCTTACTGACTTGTCTTTGGAAGCTTATTGACCAGAGTAGCCTCTCTGGCACTTAGCTGCCACACCTGCTCATGTACCAACATTCACTTATTCCTCTGAAAGAAAAGAGGTTAGATTTACTGGGGGGGTTGCTATGCAGGAGAACAGATGCAATCTACAGTGATTCCTGTGGCTTTAAACGGTGACTCTAATCTTAAGTTCTGGTTGGATACTGTTTGCTTAAACTTCAGTGCTTTCCTCATTACCTTTGACAGAGTTGTAAAGCTTCACTTTACATTGGAAAGTTTTTTTGGTCAGTCTTATTCAGGAAGCAGCTTTTGAAATTTACAGTATTAGCAGTACCCTATCCATTCTTTACCTCTGTTGTGTTTACAGTTACCACCATTAGTTAGGTCTGGTGTTGGTGTATCACTCTACTATCTACAAAATCATGCTTTTGCAAAGTATAGCTGTCGGAGAGATTTCATGATATGTGTGTGCTAGTTGGTTTTAGGCAATAGCTGAAATCTAGTAGTTGAACTTTTGCTGGTTCATCACTGACGTGAATAACTGTTAGTCTTCAGTTCTACTGCTCTTAATTGGCTTCTTTTTGGCTGGCAGGTTTGAGAATGTAGACAACAGGACTGACGTCAGTTTGGGGATACTTACCTTCAGTTTCAGAAAATACATTAAAAGCCACAATTGTGTTTTATCTCTTAGGATTTGCCCCTGTAATCTCTCTTCAGTTGTGGCTGTTGGCTTCTGGCTTGATACAGGGATACTATAGCTCATATGCTTGACTGAAATATTTGCAATGATAAAAATCCTTCCTGCCCCTAGTTGTAGCTGATCTTTCAAAAATGGAATTTTAATAGGTATAATTAAGCAAGTATCTTAAGTTTACTATGTAATTTAGCTTAGACTTTGGGTTTAATCCTTGAGACCTAATATTAATACACTTCTGATATTTCCCAGATGCCATTTTGTGCCTCTAAGAATGATTTTTGAAATCAGTTTGAGGCATAATCAGTGAAGTACAGTGTTTTATCCCATGAAGGAAGAAACATGGAAGATAGGCAGTGATAGACTCATGCTATTCTATACACACAACAGTCTGTTAAGCAGTTATTCTGCAAGCACTATATTTAGTCGTTTAAATACAACCAATTTTAAAACAGGCTATATCTAGCTGCCTAGAAATAAGTAGATTTCAGGTCATCATATCCGTTCTTCATTCCTAGAAATCCTGTGATATGCATGAAGCAGTGATGTAAGAAGATGACAAATTTTTCAGTTGTCATTCCATAGCTAGTCTTGCTGTATTTTTAAAGGCTTCTGAAACTATATACATTGGTGGATCTCTCTATCTTTGTCTTTATTAATGCAGGCGTCAAGAGCATCAGGTCATCTTATGCTGGCTGTTAAAGTGCATTGAAACTTCTAATTCAAACAACCGTTAGCAGGAAGAGCCATGGAGTCTGCTGTATATAGAAGCAATGTTTATAATTGAGGTTTTCTCTCCTGTCACTTCTTTGAAGCAAAAGTATAAGTGTTCAATAAGACATATTAAATAGGACAGTAATACTAGAGCAGGATTGCATATTGAAAATTTAACAAAATACAAGAAGTTAGCTTGTGTATTACTGTTAATTTATTCTCATTGCAGACCTTAAGAATTTCCTTTGTATGTTTAAAGCCTGCAAAAACATGGGTAATGCAGTAGAGGCGTAAAACTGTCATGTTATAGGTTATGACCTTTTGTGTTGAAAAGCCTAATTGTGCAAACTTAAAAAATGTAATAGTGTTAGTAGCTAGTATTTCACTAGTCTGTCCTCACAGACAGTTCACAGTAGGAGGAGATTACTAAGTATCACACTATAGGTGACAGAGAAATGCTGGTCTTATTTGGGGTGGATTCCCTTAATGTGTTCAGATGTCGGGAATTCCAGATGTTTTGGCTGTGCAGATTGTTATAGTCTGGATTCGCAAGATTTACTGCATGTTGTTGCAGAGCAGTTTTAAAAGGCGTAACAGTATTTCATGATTAAGATAATTTCCTTAAAGTGTCTCTCCTCTTTTTTACTTGAGAAGTATTGTCTGATAGCAAAAAGCTTCCAAACTCACTTTCACTGCTGAATGACATTTGTGTTCTTGTTTGCCAATATCCCTTTTGAAATTAAGGAGCTCGCCTCTTTCATTTTTCTCCTCTAAGGATCTTTATTGTTTGCCCTCACTAAATTGGATTTTAATTTTTATAACTTTCTGAAGATTTTCTTTACCAGCTCCTGTCTTTTTAGTTTTGTCAGTATTCTTACTTTGTGGTAATCTTATGTTTCTAGCTGCTGTTTTCCAAGGAAGTCTGAGATTGAATATGATCCAGATTAACATCAAATGAATAGTCAAACTTAGTGGTGCTCTGTCTCTGTCTTTCATCTGACTTGTCTGTTTTCCTAATTAAATTCAGTACTCAGTGATAATAGTGTGACGCTATTCTTTATTTTAAGACAGTGGATGATTGTATGAAGTGGACTCCTTTGTAGACCTTCTTCCTGATTGCTGTTCAGCTCATGGTCCATTACTCTGTTGCCTTGAGCCTTTCAGCAGATTCTGCTCCTGCACTTGTTGTGTTTAGCTGCAATAATTTGATGTTAACATGGATCAGCAATTTGCTTGCTGTTTTTGTTCCTTTGCAGCTGGAACATGACTTTCTTACGGGGAAGGAGAGGCAATCTGCACTAGCAGGCCTTGTTTCCACACTTCTGTACTCAGACTAGGTAGCATTTAGAATTGTGTCCGAGCAAGCAGTAATAGCGATGCTTTTTTTTGACCTAACGTTTAAAATGGTTTAGCTGTTACTAACAGAAGAGGAAAATACTGATTCCGGTTTTTTAAGTAAACCGAGAGCAGTTTTGTCCCTCTACTCATTGTCAGTGCTAATTCAGGTATAATGAATGCCACAGGCTGATGTCAGCATCTTTTCAATTTCTTAACTTACGGAAGGCACAAGTGTAACTTTTCCTGCAAATTAATGGCCTATTCTGGAGTGTAAATACTAATGTTTGAGTTGTGTTAGTCTCTCCCAGAATGGAAGCAGGTCTTGTAATGTTCCCAGCAAAATAAAATACTTGCAGTGTAGGTGACGTGAGGAATTTTCTCTTGCTATTGCAGATATATTAGTTCATAGAATCCTGACTTTTGGACTTCTGAGACCTGTCAAAATACAGTTATTTGTCACAGTCTCTCTTGTGAGTTTCTGAACTTTCCTGCTGGTAGATTGATTATATAAAAGTACTGATTATTGCTCCTCTACTGTAGCTGAGTAAAAATGTCTTTCTTTTCAGTTCCTATTTTATTTTATCTGTAGATGTGTAATGTTACAGCATTCCAGATGTTAATCCAGGTTATTGAAGCATGAAAACGTTTGGTTCACTTTCTGTGTCTTGCTTTAGGGGTTTAAATTTGTAGTTCAGTTCTTTTAAGTTAGTGTATCCTCTAAGAGCCTCAAATTACATTCTGGCAAAATTGTCCACCCAATCCCAAACTCTAAAGAGTAATCTTAACAATTGTATCTTCAGCCTCAGGTTAGACCTTATTCTTGCCTGTTTGGAGATGACACCTTGAGCATTTGTGCTCTAGGAAGTGACTGTTCCATTTGCTACCTTGACCTCAGCAGTTTGTTTCAGTGAGGGTTTGTGGACTTTTGAAAACACCCAATTTGCTGACTATTGAAGCACTTGGTTTGAAGGAGCCTTGGTACAAGGAGCAGCTAGCCGAACAGTGCTTGGCCGTCTTGCTAGTGTTCGACAGCTTCCTGCTCTCTGGAGGTGACAAGACTTTACTCAAACAATTGACTGTGGAATAGTATCTCTTAGAGCTAAACTCGGAGCTAGCGTCTCCTGTGAAGATTAACAGCATGTGAGGTGACCTATATTAGCTTTGTTCCTGCATACGTTGCAGCTGTATCATCTCTGTTCTAGAAATGCTCTGTTCCTGGTTGTGTTGTGGTCCTGTTATGGCTGCTGTTTAGGGCTTACATGCAGGCTAAGGTAATTTTGAGACTTCTTCCGATCTTTCAGATGAGTGCTTTGCCTTTCCTCACATTTCCAGCCCTGGATACCTTGAAAGACTGATGTCTTTCAGTGCTGGATATTGATCACATTACTGATCAATGGTATTGATATGTTCTTGGCTTCAAAGGTGGTCTTGGTGTATTAGAACATTGTTGATGTATCAAGGGCACTGAAGCCAAAATAAGTGGTCTGAGCTTTTAAAAAAAAGTTCTGTCATCAAGCTTCAAGGAAGGGTTTATGGCAAAAAAAAAAAGAACGGGCTCTTTTGAAAGTAAGAGGCTTTTCAGAATGGTTCAAACTATCCCCTTGCATATGGGGAGACTCGGGAGTACCAAGGGCAAGATTATCAAATTCTTACGGTTTGAGATCCATAGAATCTGATGGTATTCATCCACCAGATCTTGGCAGTAAGAAATGTAATCTTATTATTCAAATCTTAGCCATTAATGAAGTTGATCATAAGTATTTAGCCACCAGGAATGCTACATATTGTGTACTTCTTTATTTCCCATAAAGTCTGATGTAAAGCGTTCCAGTAACACGGATAACACTTTAGAAGACCACAGAACCTAGGTTCCAGAAGATGGGATTCTCAGAAAATGGGTTTAGTTAGTTGGTGAAATTTAATACATAAAACGCCAACTGCCGGGCCTTTATGTCCACTATGGTTTAACTTATGGAGTAAGGTCCCTGAGTTCTCCTCTTTCCTTCCACAGGGCAAGCAGGAGGACTTCAAGACGACAATTCTGGAGGGTATGGAGACGGCCAAGCATCAGGTGAGGGTGGCGTTTGATGCTTGCCACTTAGTAGCAAGAGCCGCCAAGTTAGGGATTGATGCTTGCAAGTGCGCATGGGTGTGTTTGTCCAGAACTTAGCAAGAGATACAGGAGTTGTTTACCCACCTGTTAAAAAAGTGAGGGGTATTTTCAAATTTCAGTTGAGGTCTGTACCAACTGCGGAAAAGGACGCTAACCTATGTTGAAATGCCTCAGGCCGATCTCTCATCCCTCCACTCCTCTCCATGTTTAGAGGAGTCCAAATGTGCAAAAAGATACTTCTTACCTAGCCAGTTTCTACCACCTAGAATGACACAGAAAGCCCTGGGCTTCAGCACAGTAGACCTTTTTTGTTATTTGCTGAAGAAACATAGTGTGGAGTACCTTTTTGCTCCTTTGTTTTTGTTTTTTCTTTTGAAAGGTTTGTGTTTGAGCTGTGTGCCAGTCGTTAGCCCAGGAGATTTATCTTTTGGGGAGATTCATAGTCTGCTTCTCAGTGGACTGGATTGTGAGTTGCATTCGCCATTTGACCTAAGTACTGATGCTAGCAGTATGCACTTACTACTTAATTCACAGAATTGGTGTCTTTACTCTTAAGTACTTAGAGTGCTACTGAAAATCTTCGTCCAACTCTGCCACTTTCACTCTCGCTTCAGGATTGAGGATTAGGGTTTTTAGCAAAGGAGTCGAAGGCTCCAGAACCTATTCTGTACCTCCGAGTTGCTCTTTTTGAAGCAAATATAACCTCAAGATACTCATCTGAGAGTGTATCCTTGCTGTTCTAAGTAAAGGACCCTAGTTATGTTTTGGATCTTACCACTTGCACAGAATTTCTGACTATTATAGATTGTGGGCTTAAGGCTGCATTGCCTATTTCATTTTTAGGTAGGCATTGGCTGTTCGGAAATTCTGCATATTCTGCATTTTATATATATGCTGAGGGTATGCTTTAGCAATTGTCTGATTCAGCAGCCAAATAACTTTCTTTCAGAGTGTTTTTCATCTGCAGATGTTTCAGTAAGTCTTTAAATGAGCAGCATCCCTCAAGATTTCTTCTGTGGGGAAGAAGATAAAACTTCAGCACATTAGTTGCTGATGCTGAATGTCAGGAAGTGGCAAGCGTGTGTGCGAATGTGTGTGAAGAGGAGATGAGAATCCAGTCTAGGCAGAGCCATTCCTACAGTCATTAAAGAGTTGCCTGCCCCAAGGACAGCGTGTGTAGTTCTGAACTGGTACTGCCTTTAATGTGTTGCTTTCATGAAACACAAGCAGTAAGGGTGTGGGATGGGGGTATTTAATCAGCCTGAAATTGATTTAACTTTGAGCTGTGTAGTTACAAAAGTAAATTCAAGGACAGTTAGTTCTTATAAGATCTTCCGGTGGTCGGGCCAAATAAAACAATATAACAATGTATATTAATACATTAATACATTAATAAAAATAATAAAACAATGGCTAATAATAGCCAGGCTTTTTCTAAATTCTGGTGTCAAACCCTGTTGTGTTTTTTTTTGTTCTAAATACCAGTGCTCATCCAGAGCTATTCTGACATTTTAGTTTTAAAGTTCAGGTATTGCCATAAAAGACATGTGGCCTTAAAAAAACCAACAACAAAAACACCCCACCGTGGAGTTCTTTCCAAAGCTGTTAGGAGCGCTGGTTTCTCTGGCTTCTCAATTTGAAGAAATAAATCGCAAAGCTTTTCAAGAAACTGGCGAGCTGCCTTAAATCCACATGTCTGAGAGTTTCCTGGTAGTTGATCACTGAGTGACAGTCAACGCTTTTTAGCAAATATCTGGAGAAGGCACACTCATTTTAGCATAAGCCTGTAAGAGGGAGTCAGGTTCAGCATTTCAAATCTTTGTTTAACTGGCCATTCTCTGAATATTGTGCTTGCTGAGCGTTTTGCTAACATTTGATGATCTAGAACCTTAATTAAGGTTTGTTAACATTAATAAAGTATCAGAGAATTGGTAACTTTGTTTTGATTTACATGCACAGTTTTACGGAGTTCATAGTTTAGCATATGCATTCATATGTAGATGTTTGCACAGTTGGTCCAGTGTTAGACTGAAGGATGACAAGAGGGCTGGGGGATGTTAATTACTGGAGAAGCTGAAGTTCTAGCAGAGCTCTGGGTTTCTGTTCCATAGCTGAATATTAGTGTCAAGAAGCATTGCAGGTGTCTCAACTTCTCCTATTGTTAATTTCATTTTACTTTCTTGCAGTGCTCTGTAGCCTCCATTACTAACTTCCTCTTGTTGTAAAATTCCTGTAAATGATTATAGACAGTTTTCTTTACCTTGAGTCATCACAAAGTTAGGTCTTCCAATCTTTGCTTATGAATGGATTTTGTTAGCTTCACAACCGTTCACTTGCTTAAATTTTTTTCTTCACTTTTGGGACGTAAAAATGCTTGGAAGTTAAAGGTGTGTGTGGTTGCACAGAATTGAAAGAAGAGAATTCCTCTCCCCAATACAGTGGCATGTGTACCCTGCAACTTTCAGACAGTTGTCTCGGTTAATGTAACACGCTGCAAGCTTATCTTTTCTTTGATATTTATTATAATCTTTTGAACAATTCTAGTTTCAGCAAGTGATCTTAATCTTACTGCATTACTTGTGGTTTTTTTCCCCTTGGGATATATTGGCTTATATCTTTCTAGCTTGAATGTCCTCTCCTCTGTCTGTCCTGATCTTAAGTCACTTCCTAGGACATACGAGATTTACATTGTTTTTGCCGTATTTCACATCTCAGTATCTGATTTTGCTCGCTGTGCCTGCAAGATTCGCTGTCTGCACTCTTACTTGTGCTGTACCACTTCATGCAGCTCTGTCTTAGTTTGTTACTTTGTATATAGTATAACATTCAAATGAGATTGAGGAACCGTATTGACTTCATTGCCAGTGTTTGCATTGACAGAAGTACAGGTGCCTTTATGAATGAAGTCCTTCCGTAGAGAAAATGTCTCCTGTGTATGTTCAACATCAGTCTTTTACATGTGGAGCATTTAAAAGGAAAAGTCAGAAATCTGTAGTTGTTGACTGTAGGCAGCACTTGTGGAGGGGCCACAGGAGAAGCATAAGCAGGATTGTATTTCATTGCGCTGCCTGTTGTGAATATATAAAACACACAGAAGGAGGGGTTAAGATGGGTTCTTCTAGCTTGAGGAGTTGAGTGCAACTGAAACCTTGAAAAGCAGGTGAGAGGGGGCTGTAGGCATTGTGCTTGTATCTTATAGACGTTGGCTTTGAACGGGTTCCAAAATGTTTTTCATATTCTGGTAGAAACTGGAAACCACACAAATGAAGGACAGCGTCTAAAGCAGTTATGTTTTATTGATATATTATATATATGTGTTATATATAATATATATATAATAATATATATTATACTGATATGTACGCCTGCCCCCTTATTTTTCAGGTTGTTTTTTTTCCCCCCCCATACTATAGCTTTTTCATTAACCCTAGATGATACCTGTAATTCAAAGGACTGTTGACTTGGGAACCTGCATATCTTGCAGAAATAAATAAAAGGACTAAATGAAAGCATGAGATGAAATTGGCCACCATATCACCTCAAGGCTAGATGCACTGGCTAGGAAGGGTAGTGTGAAAATACTTATTTGGCAGTTCCTTTTGCAGTGCCTGTAGACAACTTATCTTTTTATTGTAGGTGTGGAGGGTGCAGCTTTCCAGAGTAGACTTCCACATGACCGTATGACGTCTCAAGAAGCTGCCTGCTTCCCTGATATAATCAGTGGGCCACAGCAGACTCAGAAGGTGTTTCTGTACATCAGGAACCGCACCGTAAGTTTATTGCAAAAGTATTGATGAAAAAAGGGTAGGGCATTTGTGTACCTTGCAAAGACGTTTTGGCAGTTACCATGTCTAACAGTGGGTAGATTTTTTTGTTTTTGAGATGGTGGGCTTTCATTTCTGGCATCCTGTCATGCTCTGAGTTGCTAAGGAAGGTGTTATCTAGTTCTTGATTGAGGCAATGCTGTGAGGCAGCATAAAGAATCTGTAGTATATTTACAATATCCAAAACACAATCATAACAACCACCAAAACTACATGATTCAGCTAATATAGCTTTTAAAAGGTAAACAAACAGAAAGCTGGTGCAAATGTTCTATTACTTGATCTCAGCTTAAAGAAATCTCTGTAGAATACTTAAATAATATTCAATCAAATACATTGTTGCTTAGAATAAAGCAAACCTCTCAGTTTTTATTTTTTTACTTTGCTTAGCATTCAGGTGCTGTAATACTGAGACGTTAAGCCAGTCATGTGACTTATTCTCAGAACAGAATAGTTACTTTGCCAGCTTCAATTTCATAAAAGAAATTGTAACACTGAAGAAATTAAGCTCTGCTTCTGAATGTTTGTAGCATTTCTGCCCAATTCAAAACTTCCACGCAACTTAAAATATAGAAAGAAGGGGCAGTATTCAAATAATTCATTGGGGAGTTCATTAACTTGAGTTCAGGCAAGCATGCCTGAAGTTTAAACCTTAATAAAACTTAAACTTAGTATTGTGTCTTGCAGATGATGCTTTTAAATCGTGACAATGCTTTTGGGTTCCTCAGCACACAAACAGGGTTCAGAGCTTTCTCCTGTACTTAGAAAAGTGTTTTAGAAAAGTTAGTCATGTTAGAAAAATTAACAGTAGAAAAGCAAGAAATATTTTGAAAATTGCTTTGTTACCCTAGTTAAGAAAGAAAACATCATCTGCACTATTCAATATTTTTCACAGACTTAAGATGATCAAGGGGCATCACAGTGTATTAACCATGGTAGCACCCAGTGCTTAATAACTTCTTTAAGTTATTTGAAATTTATGCATGGTGGACATCTTCATGCTAAGTGCGTGACTTTTGCTATTCCTGTGAAATCTCCCTCTAGTTAACCTAAGTTGTAACTTTTGGGAAGTCATGAGATGCGTAAAAAAAGACCAAGGCAAGTAAAAAAGTTTGAAAAACATTTGCTCAAAATGTATAGTGAGTAATCCTTTTACAAACACATTAGAAGAAGAAGAACCTTCCACTGAAACTAATAAATGTCTGGGATTTAAAGGAATGCTTGAAAGTATTGGCAGGGCTGCACTAGAAAAGCTGTATTGTTGGTCTTAGGTCTCTATTCGCTATGGAGGAACTTAAAGAAGTTCCTAAGCAGGAATCCCTTTCCGAGGAAGGCTTGTGAGAGGATCTCCTCCAGTCAGGATAGCAGAGGTTATGGAACAGCAGATGAAGCAAACGGTAATAAAAACCTAGTGCTCAGCAGAGCTCTGAAGAACTGTGAACTGCAGTGTGCATCCTCTTACTTATAGCTGGCACAGTATCCAGGGATTTGAAAATATTGAAGAGGGCATGAACAGCCAGAGTTCCCGGAGGTTAGAGGAGTTAGACTAGTAAGTCTGATATTTCCAATTTGGCTGGTAACAAATGGAATCTCCAAGAATTGAATGAATGACGTGGTAAGTAAAAATGTATTTTGGAAGGCTCAGAGTAGCTTTTATAAAGGGAAGTCATCCTTTACAGTCCATCTGAGTTCTTCGAAGGACTCATGAGAAAGTGAACAAAGGAGATCCACTTCATGTGATCTTCTACATGAATCCCTCCCACCCCAAAACAAACAAACAAACAAAAAACCAGCCAACCAATGAAAAAAAAAAACCCAAACAGTAAAAGCTCTTGCTAAATTACTGTTGGTTAAAGCAGATCATGAAAATTTACAAAGCAGAATGTAGGATAAATGATCTGTTGTGGCAGTGCAGGGCAGTTGTGGTTTGAAGTCTTAAGGCCTGCACTGTTCTGTGTATTCTTAGAGGGTCTAAAAATCAGAATTTATAAAGAAATGGTCATTTGCTGCACATACTAAGTTACTTTAGGTAGTAAAATGAGAACTACAAAAACTACAGAAGATGAAGACTCTTATGAGTAACTGGGTGATAACACAACAGATGAAATTAATTTTAAATAAAAGTAAACTAATGTGAATAATGGAAGTAATTGTATATATACATACATAGGGTTTTATATATAAAAATATAGATTATGGGCTTTGCACTCTTCCAGCTGGAATGGAATCTTATCATTAGAGTATGTAGTACTATGAAATGGTTAGTTCCACATTCAGAAATGATCAGAAAGAACATTGTTAAAAATTACTTGGAAAACAAGTAGAAGAAAGTACTGTGCTAAAGATGAAATTTGCCTCAAATGGCTTCCCAAATTATACGGAAATTCTTTCTTAATCTTTCGTATTCATTATACTTGTATGATTTCCATTTAATTTGGTATCTGTGTGGAGCTGTGAAAATCAGTAGTGCAATTGTAGAGAAATACCCAAATAAACTACTAATTCTAGAATGTTAAATGGTGTGGAGATGCTATGTATGACCTAGATCTAGGCATTGAACAGTACAATGTTATTTATTAACTATTGCCATCCATGCCATGAAGTAGGAGTTCTGTTGGGAAAACAGTTGTGATTCTATTATTCTGTGCTTTTTTCTAGCATGAAGTGACATAATTAATATTTCACAGGCAGCTCTTCCTGCTTCGTTTTTGAACTGTAACTGCCCTCTAAATGTTCTTTCTTGTGTTTACATGGCCAGTGTAGTCCATGGTATTGTCTTGTATCAGTGAAGATGGTTTAGATGATTAAAGGTCTGAGATAAATAAACTTCATGAGATGATAAGTACTTCTGTAGCTTTTAGAAAAATAACGTGAAATTTGATGCCAAAAAGTCAGATGCTGGCTGATGTTGCATGCCCAATTGAAATATCACACATATCACACTTGGATATGGTGGAAGGAACACTGTACATATAAGCATTCTGGCACTTCCATTTTGCAGCTTTTGTTCTTTCTGTGTATCTTTTCTTGTATGTGTGATTAGGAGATTGCTAACTTGATGCATTTCCACTTACTTGAAATGGTGTAGGAAGTTAAAATGGACTGTATTGCACCTTAAAGAACACTGGAGGGCAAAGTTCAGTGGGGCTTGGATAGCACTGCCAAAGTTTAACTTGTTAGAGAGTTTCATCTCCTAACAGTATTTGGTAACAAACATGCACATGGAAAACACCTCTTTTGTATTGCTTAATATAATGTGTCTTATTGTTTGTTTAAATACAGCTGCAGCTCTGGTTGGATAACCCAAAGATTCAGTTGACATTTGAGGCAACTATCCAACAATTAGAAGCACCTTATAATAGTAAGTCAAGTCTTTTACTGCCAAATCCATACTGTACGTATCATTGCTATTCTTTGTCAGTTTTGATTGGGGAAAAGCTGCTCAGAATCAAGAGAGGGCTTAAGATGGGTCCGTTTGTTAGTGGAGCTCCATGAGCGTTCGTGTACAGAATGGGATACTGCAGTATGCTCATGTTTCAGGTTTGTTAGAGTTCATTTTTCTGGTAAAGAAATCCCTAGCAGAATTCCAAAAAGCTGGTAAAAAGATGGGTTGTTACAGACGTTTCCTGCGAATGAATTCACATGCAGCTTTTCAGGTTTGCTACAACTTCATGGTGGTTTGCACCTGTGGGATTTTCTTAATCATAAGGTTTCTGGGAGGCATTAAAAAGTTGTATAAGACTTGAACAGACTGGCCGTGATGAAAGAAGGCAGTAAAAGAGTGAGGAGTTACGCTTGCAAATGTAGGCCATTCCACCCTTCTCAAAAAAGATCCCGATAACTGGAAAAGGGTGGAGGGGAGCCATAAAGAAAAAGTAATTAAAGAAGAAAATAATGCTGAAATGAACGCAGATAAATTGTCAAGTATTGCAAAATAGTGAATTATCGTATTTATAAAAATAAAAATGAGAATTCAGTGCTCCGGTAATGGATTGGCTTAATACTGGCAAATCGCATTACAGTTCTGTGTAAAGATCTCCGGATTTCTGCAGTCAATTTCAGAAAAAGTGTTCCTCTGCACTAGATAAATAGAAGCATTTAATGTCCTGTACAGCCTTTCAGGCAGTATTCAAAACTGCAATGTAGCATGGAAAACAGCTTGTGGTTTCCAGAAAACTTTAACCTCAGCCTTCTTCAAGAAGATGGATTCTTCAGTAGGGCAGCTGGGGGCGCAGAAAGGGATGTGTTCAGTGTGACTTTGATGGGTTGCTGCTGTGACGTGTTTGCTTGTGAATGTGTTTTCAGTACATATGTGCTGCCAAACATACAGAATAATTTTAAAACATTATGATTTTTTAGGTGATACGGTGCTCGTTCACAGAGTACACAGCTATCTGGAGCGGCATGGTCTAATCAACTTTGGTATCTATAAAAGAGTGAAGCCCCTTCCAAGTAAGAAACTTGAAAATTGTTTCTAATTGGAGTTTTGTTTTATTGTTCTGTGATTTATTAGGACAAATTTTTGAGTGCTTTTTTTAGGGTTGTGGTGCTGAGAAAATAAAAAAAGGCTGGAAGATCATCTGGCTATAGATGTTCATGTTTTTTATTTTGGCATGGAGAAGCCATGTATTCAAGTAAATCACTTTGAGAGGGAAAATGTTTGCAAATCTTCTGTAGATAATTTGGTGTTTCTCACAGTTTAATGGGTTATCCTTGTTCCTCATTTGAATAACAAAAGACAGAAACACAATACTGTACTTACATCTGTTATGTGCTTATATGATGCTTGAATTTTACAAGTGCTGAACTTGTCTGTCCTTCCTAGGTTTTATTCTTCTGGGGCAGAAAGAAATAAAACTATGATACTTTGTCCCACAGTAATTAATAAGAATCAGTTTCTTCAAACAATTGTCCTTCAGAAGTATTTTTCCTCCTGTTTTCTTCCTTGTCACAGATGCACTACTGGTGTATTTTTCTTGTACCTGTCTCATTAAGAAAAATTGTAAAGTGTTTTACTGTTACCATCTTATGCACATAATTACTTCAATTTTCATTTTGTGGCTATTTGTTTTGTTAAAGAGTTTGTTCTGTCAGAATTACCGATGAGAAGGAAGCTGCTTTTTGTTCTTGGTATCTCTTAAGAGCAACTTTAACATGACTGCTTACAATGCGTTAATGCACATACAGAGCCTGTAGCTTATTCTTCCCTTTCTCTAGCCAAGAAGACTGGAAAGGTGATCATTATTGGTTCTGGAGTCTCTGGGTTGGCAGCAGCTCGCCAGTTGCAGAGTTTTGGAATGGATGTCACAGTTCTGGAAGCCAGGGTATGAATTTCTGTGCTATTTTACTGCTATACAGAAACTTAACCAGTAACCGCATTCAGTACTAGCATAAGGCTAAGTATCCCAGCAGCATGCCCAAGATGGGCAGCCAGGATGTATTGCTGAGTACTAAACCTGTCTCACTAGGAAACAAGTGTATCTGTTCTTCCTGGGAGTTGGCTAATGCTTTCTCAGGGGTGGACTGTATAGTCAGGTGCTAGTGTCATATGCTTCCACCAGTAACAGGCTGGAATCTTCTTCTCTTTGTGATTAGGAACTGATTTTTTCACTGGACAGCAGAATGCAAGTCTGTATTTCAAAAACTTGCCGATTAAGTAGAATTATTGTTTGGAATTGCCATACAATGTCAGGCAGGATATTTTTCTTGCACCTTTTAAGTTTACATGAATTCTTTCTGTGTTTATTACTGTGTGCTTAACAGAGGCTTTAAAGTTATATAGAGCTACATTTTGTGGTGTGTGAACTAGCTGATTGTTCTTCCAGTAATAAGGTTTTCTTTTATATCCAGCCATAAGTGGAGTTTCCTTTTTTTTAAAGTTGAAGGTTTTTTTGTATGATCTAATCAATTGAAAACAGCTTGATACTCATTTAAAATAAATAAATCCATTGACGAAATTAAATTGGAATTTATCTTATGTTTTACTTCCTGACTTCATTTTGTTTGTATATTTACTTCCGACACTTTTCTAGCACAGATTAAAATAATCTGCTTAAGTTTTTTATTAGAGTAATGTTTCAGGCTCTTAATTTTGCTATAGCTACTGCTCTTGTTGCTGATGAACAAGAGCTGCTGGCTCTGTGCTTCAGAGGTTCCATACCATTAGAGCAAAGGAGAGCACAACAATCTAATTGTTTAGGAGTCCCTTGCTCACTTGAATGTATTGTGGGGTTTTTTTGTTTGTTTGGCTGGTTTGATTTTGGTTTATTTTGAAGCCGGAAGAGATCCGTGCTTTAACCTTTGTTCTATGCATCTTTGTTATAACCAGTATGTAGATCTGGCAAGAGGTTATTTTAAAATAATGCACAATATTTTTCAGTCATTTTTCTCTAGACTACTGCATCTCTTCTTGAGTAGTTTGTATTTTTTTATTTTTTAAGGCTCTATGGTGTTTTCTCGCATTATGATTTCAGTGATTCAGGTGATAGTTTCTTTGAGTCCACTCATTTTCTGTAACTTTTAGACTATTAGATTACATGCTTCTGAATTGCTGATTTAATTACTAAAAATCAAACTTTACATTTTTATACAAATCAGTAGCTGTTTGGGATCTTTGCCCTAATTGCTCTGGTAGCATCCTGCTAACTGGACTGAGAATAGGGAAAGGCGGCTTTTTTTTCCTTATTAAGTTTAAAGTGGTAGGAAAATAAGTGTCATCCTTAAGTCAGTAGTGTGTGTCAAGAATCAAAAACTTTTTTCCCGCTTCTAAAATGGGCTGTTGATTTGTGGTTATCTTCTTGATTGATAGCTGGCTCTTCTGTGGAGAATAGATAGGAATAATTGGCTGATGGTTTTTCTAACCCTACAATTTAGTTTTCTGAAGCACAGCTGAATCATTTCCTATATAGCTATTGAATTTTGTGGTAGGAAGTGAGAGGAGGAAATCTAGTACGTAACTTAACTATCAATGGACAATGAAGGATTCGTTTTAGAATCACAGTAGATCCTACTGTAGATATAGTTAAATCTGTCCAAATCAGGTTAGGCACCTTTTTTCTTTTTCTTTCCTTTTTTTTTTTTTTTCTTCCTTCTTTTTTTTTTTTTAAATGCAACTTAAACATTTTGTTCCTTAACTTGGGCAAATTAATTGAGATCAAGTGTTCATTTGCAGAGGTTCTTGGAAAAGTGTACATTCTGTTTATTGGATCTTTGAATAAGAGAATACTTATACCACAATCTGTAGAAGTTTCAGGGATTATATTTACATGAGATGTATTGCCGAATGTTACCGGAGGTTTAATATATTGTGCTTTTAAAAGGACCGAGTAGGAGGAAGAGTTGCTACCTTTCGCAAAGGGAACTATGTTGCTGATCTAGGAGCAATGGTGGTAACAGGACTTGGTGAGTTTTTCAAAATAAAAAGGAGCAGGGAGGAAAATTGTGGGACAAGATGTTACAAATCTGAAACCTTATGCTATTTCCCTTCATGGTCAAAATAATTGAGTATTTTTAACTATTAAAAAGTAGATGTTCTAGTTCAGCCTCTTTGGCAGTTAGCATTTTTCATCAGTGAATCTTCAGAACCGATGGCAGCCCACGCTAAAAGCTGGGATTTTTGTTGGTGCTATAGCTCTCATTGGTCACTGAAGTCATACAGGTGCTTGTCATGTCATCAAACTGTTGTAGATCCATTCTTTTATAGTTTGCTTGTGCTTAGTGGAATTCTTTGCTCTTACCTTGGCATGCTGCCCTTTTGTGTGTCTGTTCCTTTGCCCACTTCCTTTAAGGTGGTATCTGCACTGGGTTCACTGCACTTTGCTGAGCAAGTCTTTCTAAAGCTGCTTTACCCAGCTGCCAGTGGCCTCTGAGCTCAGGTCAGGGACTGAATTTCTTGGTAACTCTCTTAGTTGTTCCCTTGGATCTTCCAAAGTATAAGCTGAAATTGAACATGGAGAAGTAGGAATGTAGTGAGGGGATTAGTTGAGTAGCTAAGAGCAAAGTAAATAAATAGCAAAGTTAAAAGAGACCATAAGGAGGTGGAATATGTTTTTTCATTACATAGGAGAAAAAAGGGAGGAGGGGGAATGAAGAGCAGAGCCATTCTAAAGAGAAAGCCCTTCTTAAAGTCAGGATTTAAACCCCAAAAGTCCTTTCTCTAAGTGATTTCAAAAACAGTTGTAAAAATAATGGCAAACAAGCCATATTTCTTCCTATTTAATGCTGGATTATGGGATGGCATCAATTACTGATACTGGTTACTCTGCTAAGAAGATGGACAGGTGTTTAGTGTGGATTACCCTTCAGTAATGCAGTGAAATGATATAATATTATAAAACCTATAATAAAAGCTAACTGAGTTTTACTGACTGCCAAAACTTGGTATCTATCTTATGGTTAGTCTTTATTAAATTGCATACAGAAACTGTTTCTAGACAAAGAGTATTGAAGTTGCACAGTCCTGGTAAAACAGATTTAAGGTTGCCTAGTGAAAGACTGTAATATTTTTATATTTAATTCATCATGGGTGTTTTCTTTCCAAAATAATCTACCCTTTGCCTTGAATGAGGCAGCATATGCTATGGAGAAAGAAAGATTCCTGTAGTGAAGGTGGTTTGAAGGGCATCCTTCATATTTCTGAATCTGGAAGAGATGTGAGGCAGGAAGGTGACTGAAGGGATTGAGCTTGTGGTTCGGGAAACTGAAAGACTGAAGTTATGGGGTCTTTTCTGGTTTTGTTAGTAAACTATTTATTAGTAGGTTGTTCTACTTGAAACATGAACTTATTTAGACCTGCTTCAAAACTCTGTTCTGCTTGTTCAGTCACCTCTCTAAAGACAGGAAGGTATTAGGGTGGCTGAACTTCTCCCTCTATTTTGAACTAACTCTCTGGGTTTGATTGGATTGCAGAATCAGAGAACATTGGGAAGCTAGATCTGAAAAACTTTTCCCAAAGTTAATTTTGTGGAGAAAATCCATGTTGCATCTCCTCTATGCCATTTCCCATTTGTGTCCATTCTTTTCCTTTTCTCTGCTGTACTTACAGAAAGACTTTGATGTTTAGTGATTCTGTATAGTTAAGAGTCAATGCTTTCTGCCTTCGTCATGTTTCTACATGGAATCTCCTAGATTGTTTTCTAATCTAATCTATTTAGTTACACATGTTCCAGGTACAGTTGGTGTTCGTGGTTCATCTTCATAGATTGTATTCACTAGTGTCATTTGTTGGAGTTCCACTGAGCTTTTAGGGACCGAATTCTTCGGGTTCCATCTCCATGTCACCACACTTTCAAAAGCTCCTGAAGTTACTGTGCAGCTGTTGGAGCTTTCCTTGGCTTTTCAAACACTGCTCGCAAATGTTTTGAAGATATGTTTATAGCTGTAAACTCTCAATTGTACTAAGGTTGTTGCCACCCTAGGACTCTGCTTTTATAATCAGCCCTTTTTACATACTGTTCTTTAAGTGTTGGTGGGCAGGTGTTTTTTTTCTTTTTTTTTCATGACCTTGTTGCAAGAATTGCTGTGAAGAGTAGACCTTTGGCAGTGTTATACTACTTCACTGGAATGTATTTTGCACTGGAGTTGGTGTGTTTAGTCTCTGAAATAGCTTTAACTGTGGAATTTTTATTTAATTGCAGACAAACTTTGCAGGAATACTCTGTTAACTATACAAAATGTTTTCCAGGAGGAAATCCCATGGCTGTGGTCAGCAAACAAGTGAATATGGAATTGGCTAAGATCAAACAAAAATGCCCACTTTATGAAGCAAATGGACAAGCTGTAAGTCTGATACTGTTTTCATGAACCTTTTAAAAAGAAATAGTATCTCAAGTGTATTTGCTACCAGGCTATTGGTCTAGCAGGAGGATAGCTTCCAGGAAGAGGGAGAGGAGTAATGAAAGTGTGTGTCCGTTTTTAGGCAGTGTAGTAATATTCTAGCATATCTGCACCTATTCTTCGGAAACCTGTTCTTTCCACATGTGTTTTTAACTTTGAATTTCAGAGGTTTTGTGGAAGCTAAGTTCCTGTTTGTTCTTCCCAAATTCATTACTGTTTTTCCTTAGACAGTGTCTGTCTCACTCCACTTTGAAACTATTGTCTGTTGTGCTGGCACTCCAGCTTTTGTTGTTGTTGCTGCTACTCCTTTTCCCTGAAATAAGCTCATTCTGGCTGTTCTACTTATCTGTTGCTTTTTAAATAATTGACTAACCAATGCCAGCTGGTTGAATGCATGCAACAGTTCAGCAATAATATTCTAGAGCTGGGATTCACAAACTTAATTAGCTTTATTTCTTTCTGCTGTAGTGTCAAGGAGTGCTGTTAGAGATAGAAAAGATAGATCCTAGCTTAGTGCTGAATATCACACATGTATTGACGGGACGTCTTCCTACCTCCTGAATCCTAAAACATGGTACTAAGAGTAACTTCTGAAAGAAGAGAGATGAGGATACTGGGCTTCTTGCTAGAGGCTTGAAAAAGTGATCTTTGGCAAAAACCTGTTGTAATCTGGCACTTGCAGCTTTTCTTACTGCACATGAGTGAATAGCGTGTTACAATAAACTCAGGGAAAGCTACCAAGTCATTGTAGACAGTTCTACCAGCCAGTCTGCTCTCATGTTGTGAAGCTAGTCCTGCATGTAACATGCTTGCCTCTGTGCTGCTGTGTTCCCCCTCTTCCAGCTGTTGTCGTCGTCTGCCCAAGTAATGAATGCTTCAGTATCTCACAGTGGGGCAGATGTATCCCTGTGCAATTTGAAGAGACTCCTTCTGTTAAGACCACCCAATGAGACACACAGTTCAGCTACTTTGAACTTTAGACCATGCTTTTATTATCTCAGTAAGCACTGTGATGCCTGCAGCTTGACCACGCAGCTTTCCTTTTTGTAGCCCACTCCTTTCTGTTCACAGTATGTAGATCACTTATATCCAGCTAAGCCCCTCAGGCGTATGCAGCTCCAGCATCCTGTGGTCCAGGAATTTCCCTTGATCATCAGATAGGCACTTACAGAAGAAGCCAGTGAGAGTGGATTGTTTGCCTGAAAAGGAATATTCCTTCCGATTACTCTGTAGTGTTTGCTGTACTGCATTCAAATGCTATTTATCCTAGGAGATCCAGTGAGGATGGAAACTGGCAGTGTGGCTGCATGCTGCCAAGTACTGGGATAGGGAGGAATCCCTCAGCACAGAAAAGGTTCTTACTGCTCCTTTGGCTAACCTGTGAGACAGGTAACATCACCTCCTTGTGTTCGAAGATGGTTGCTGCAGCAAGGAATTGCTGCTGTTTAGATCTGTGCGTTTATTAGTGTAATGACAGGATGGATATAACACTAGTCATATTTTAGAAAGCCATGTCACAAAATTTGTTAGCTTACTGTTGTAAACAAAGCTTGATATGTATAACCGGATATATTTTCCAGACCGAATTTTATCACTTTCTTGTGTTGAATGTTGTCTTGGTGACTACGTAATGAACCAGAGTGCTCTTCCTTGGTTTAAAAATAAATAAATAAATAAGATTGCCTTTGTGTGCTGCTTGTTTCCTAGCATGCCTATCATAGCTTCTGGAACATTTGGCTAAAAATGGCTTCAAATTAGATAGTTAATAATGACAGATAATTAGGAAGAGAAATTGTGGTGTGAGTAATGATGACCAATATTTTAATCTTCTACCACCCAGATACCATGAATGCCAATATGATCTTGATTATGTGACATTCAGTATCCGTGCATCTATCTGTGATCATATGTCTGTATTGCCTGTAGCTCATGATCATCTAAATTGTTAAAGGTTGTTACTTCATAGGATAAAGAGTAAGTAAATGAAAATGGAAGCTCTAGAAAGAAAATTTGAATTCTCTTGCTCAGATGTGGTGCAGTTGTACCTTGAAAGCTGTGTGTTTTGACATGTACTGCTCATTTTGTCTTTCTCTTGGTTTTCCTTAATATGGTCCATGATGCTACTTCCACCAAGGCAGTTACTTTATTAATCCTTTCTCTTCCTTTTTTAATGTTGCCACACTTTTTCCTTTGATTATTAGCACTGCCAAAAATTAAATGCTGATTATCTATTTCTGCAGTGTTTTCACATCTTAGTACTTTGATTTTCACCCCACTGTATAAAGCTTATCCTGAAATAGCTGTCAGGCTATTTATGTTATGTTTCTTTCTGCTGGAACTGTTGAAAGGACACTGTCAAGGTACTACTTTATAAACAGTGAAAAATAAGCTTCGTTTAAGCTGAAATCACTTTCTACAGGATATGCTTCTTTCAAAGGTGCATTCACATTGGATTACTAATAAGTATTGGGCAAGTAACTTCCTTTTTTGCTCCTTTTTTGGGAGCAAAAATTTTTCTCACCCTGCCAATAGAGAGGCTACTAACTTGATGGTGTGCCTTTACATTTTCTTTTCAGCTTATCCCTGAGCCCAAGTCCATTCATTGCTCCACTCCTTCTCAAAACCTTCTCAATTTGTGTCCACCAGTACTAGCCAAGAGCACAGCCTTTCTTGTCTCAAAAGAGCACTAATGTTCCATTTCTCCCTCTGGCATTTTGGCAAACTCCATGGTGCTTGACAGGAGGCAAGTTGTAGCTTTTAAATTAGCTAATTCCCCAGCCATCCTAGGAAGATCAAAGATCTCCTTGGAAAACAATATACATCAGATAATAATTCAGACATCTAAAGCAGGGAATGCATCTAGAAGTCTAGGGACAAGTAGTAATCGGGTGTCCTTCATACCTTGGCTACTATCTTGACAGCTTTCCACATCTACACAGGTATCTTTTCAATGGTTAACCATTCCTGCCAGTCTGTCTACGTCTTTTTCTCCACTACCTGAATTTTACTGAAGGGCAAAGTACATAAGAGTTATACACTAAGTGTACATCCTCATTGTTAAGCTCTGCACTTGAAGGCATAAATTTCTCTTGCTGCTCACAACTGTATGATGACCCAAGATTGAGCAGTTTTATACCTTCAGTTACCACTCCTCTAAAGTGTGATTATTATTTTAGTCTTTGCCATGGCATTTGGGAACTGCCATTTGAAGCTTTTCTTCACCTTTTCTATGCTCAGTAGCCTTGTTGAAACTTTCTGGTACATGTTGGAAAATAGTCTCATAATTGTGAAATACGTGTTCTACTTAGTATAAAACCCAAATCTTTTTTAATGTAATAGGTGCAAATTACATTGTTACATAGCCATGGAGTTATATAATTGTTATCAAATGTGACTGGCAGCAACTACTAGAGAGGATAGCACAGAGGAATCATAAGAACAGATCTGGCTAAAGAGGAAGTTTCAGCATGTAATTCTGAAGGGGAGCAATATCAATCAGGGAAGGTCTTTGGGATAGATTTTCAATTTTTACACGAATGAGCAGAAATGTAAGCACGCATCTACATCTTGAAATTGTAAACTGGGCAAGACTGGAGATCAGTATAGGGAAAGTTTGAAATATCCTGATATATATCCTCAGTTGGCGAGGCGAGCAGCTCTGTTCCTGCCACGCTCCGCAGCGGAGTGCTCCAGCGCGGTGCACAGCGGGGTTTCTCAAGCCAGGGGACCCTCGGGGGGAGCCGAGAGAGCCACTGTCCCTCGAGCAACGGCAGCCAAGCCCCTCACACACATAAAAGAAGCCCTTAGGGAGTGCTGGTGACCAGGAGTGCGGACAAAGAGGGTGTGGCATATCAGCACGGGTGTGGTGCGGCAGTTTGCACAGCAGTTTGTGCGGAAGGGCATGCAGGAAGGGTGCTGAAGCTGCGCCAGCTTGACCAGGTAGCAGTGGAATCCACCCGGCAGAAAGGCATGGCCTCTCTAAGCTTTGCACCCACCATGACTGATGCAGCTTCCCAGACAGAGTTCCAGTGGTAACACGCTGCCACCCACGTGCCAGGCTGCAGGCTGTGCCCTGCTCTTATGCCAGTACCGGCTGGCAGCAGTGAGCACAATGTGGGAGATGGCCCAGGTTGAGGAACTCCTCTGCATAGTGACAGAGCTCCAGGAGGAGGCAAGTAGGTTGAGGAGTATCAGGGAGAGCGAGCGAGACTGCTGGAATCACGCCTGAGACAGGCCCAACAGGCAGACAGGATGCGTGATACAGAGGACTTCCCTATCCTCTCTCTGCCCGGCTGAACACAGTGACTTCAGGGGTAGGGGGCAATGGTGACAAATTCCTGCCCAGCGCAGCAGGTGCCTCTTCTTTGTGACCCCACCTTCCGAGGTGCCCTTGCATAACAGGTATGAGGCTCTGCAAGTGGAACCGAACAGTAACGAGGACGATGGTTCATCTAGCTTGGAGGTGTTGCCGAGGTTAATTCGGCCTACGCCCTGCGTCAAAACTGCTTCCATAAAGAAAAAAAGACAGGTCGCTGTCATAGGAGATTCCCTTCTGAAGGGAACAGAAGGCCCAGTATGCACACTGTACCTACTTCTTAGGGAAGTCTGCTGCCTCCCTGGGGCCTGGGTTAAAGATGTGAAGAGAAAACTTCCTATAGCTCTCAGATTACTATCCATTATGGATTTTTCAGGTAGGCAACGATGAAGTTGCAACAAGAAGTCCGAGGGCGATCAAGAGAGACTTCAGGGCTTTGGGATGACTGATTAAGGGATCAGGGGCATAAATAGTGTTCTCCTCTATCCTTCCAGTTGCAGGGAACAATGAGGAAACAAACAGGAACAGCCAGCAGATCAATACCTGGCTCTGAGCCTAGTGTCACCGGCAGAATTTGGGGTTTTTTGATCATGGGTCGGTCTACAGGATAGCAGGCCTGTTGGCGACAGACAGGGTACACCTGTCCCAAAGGGGGAGAAGGGTCTTTAGCAGGGCTTATTGAAAGTAAACTAGATTTGAAGGGGGAAAGGCATAAAGCCGGGCTCACTGGAGATAAGTCTGGGGGCGGCGCACCAATGTTTGAGGGATGGTGTGCTAGCGAGGTCCTTCAGTCTGCCATCTCAGTGGAGGTAGGGGATGGAGATCCATGCGGCAGCAAAGACGCAACGGTTATGGATGTATTAGAAACCATGGAATTGCCTGAAAATGGTCACGTAAAAATTAGGGTTTCTCCCCCCAAAAAGGTGGTGGGATCAATAGCCCAACTGAAGTGCATCTACACCAATGCACGCAGCATGGGCAGCAAACAGGAGGAGCTGGAAGCTATTGTGCAGCAAGAAAACTATGATATAATTGCCATCACAGAAACGTGGTGGGATGACTCGCACAACTGGAGTGCTTCAGTGGATGGCTATAAACTCTTCAGAAGGGATAAGCAAGGAAGGAGAGGTGGTGGGGTAGTCCTGTGTGTTAGGAAGTGTTTTGATTGTCTAGAGCTTAAGGATGGTGACGATAAGGTTGAGTGTTTATGGGTAAGAATGAGGGGGAACTCCAACAAGGCAGATATCATGGTGGGAGTCTGTTATAGACCACCCAACCAGGATGAAGAGGCAGACAAAATATTCTATAAGCAGCTGGGAGTCTCACAATCGCTAGCCCTTGTTCTTGTGGGGGACTTCAACTTACCAGATGTCTGCTGGAAATACAATACAGCGGAGAGGAAGCAGTCCAGGAGGTTCCTGAAGTGTGTGGAAGATAACTCCCTGACACAGCTGGTAAGTGAGCCAACTAGGGAAGACGTCCTGCTGGACCTGTTGTTTGTGAACAGAGAAAGACTTGTGGGTGATGTGACGGTTGGAGGCAGTCTTGAGCATAGCGATCACGAAATGATAGTGTGTGTGATTCTCAGAGAAGTAAGGAGGGAGGTTAGCAGAACAGCTACCTTGGACTTCGGGAGGGCAGACTTTGGCCTGTTTAGGAGACTGGTTGACAGAGTCCCTTGGGAGGCAGTCCTGAAGGGCAAAGGAGTCCAGGAAGGCTGGTCATTCTTCAAGAAGGAAGTCTTCAAGGTGCAGGAGCAGGCCATCCCCATGTGCCAAAAGACGAGCTGGCGGGGAAAAAGACCAGCCTGACTGAACAGAGAGCTGGAACTCAGGAAAAAAAGGAAAGTTTATGACCTTGGGAAGAAGGGGCAGGCAACTCAGGGGGGCTACAAAGATGTCGTGAGGTTATGCAGGGCAAAAATTAGAAGGGCCAAAGCCCAACTAGAAGTTAATTTGACTACTACTGTAAAAGACAATAAAAAATGTTTCTATAAATACATTAACAACAAAAGTAGAGCTAAGGAGAATCTCCATCCTTTATTGGATGCAGGGGGAAACATAGTGACAAAGGCTGAGGAAAAGGCTGAGGTACTTAATGCCTTCTTTGCCTCAGTCTTTAACAGTCAGACCAGTTTTTCTTTGGGTATCCAGCCCCTTGAGCTGAAAGACAGGGATGGGGAGCTGAATGAAGCCCCCATAATCCAAGAGGAAATGGTTGGTGACCTGCTACACCACTTAGACACACACAAGTCTATGGGGCCAGATGGGATCCATCCAAGGGTACTGAGGGAGATGGTGGAAGTCCTCACCAAGCCACTTTCAATCCTTTATCAGCAGTCCTGGCTAACCGGGGAGGTCCCAGTTGACTGGAAGTTAGCAAATGTGATGCCCATCTACAAGAAGAGCCGGAAGGAGGATCCGGGGAACTACAGGCCTGTCAGTCTGACCTTGGTGCTGGGGAAGGTTAAGATCATCCTGAGTGCCATCATGCAACATGTACAGGACAACCAGGCCCAGTCAGCATGGATTTATGAAAGGCAGGTCCTGCTTGACTAACCTGATCTCCTTCTATGACAAGGTGACCTGCTTAGTGGATGAGGGAAAGGCTGTGGATGTTGTCTGCCTAGACTGTAGTAAAGCCTTTGACGCTGTTTCCCACAGCATTTTCCTGGAGAAACTGGGTGCTCATGGCTTGGACAGGCGTACTCTTCACTGGGTAAAAAACCGGCTGGATGGCTGGGCCCAAAGAGTTGTGGTGGTGAATGGAGTTAAATCCAGCTGGCGTCCGATCACAAAGTGGTGTTCCCCAGGGCTCAGTATTGGGGCCAGTTCTGTTTAATGTTTTTCTCAATGATCTGGACAAGGGAATCGAATGCTCCTTCAGTAAGTTTGCATACGACACCAAGTTGGGCGGGAGTGTTGATCTGCTCGAGGGTAGGAAGGCTCTGCAGAGGGAGCTGGACAGGCTGGATCAATGGGCCGAGGCCATTTGTATGAGGTTCAACAAGGCCAAGTGCCAGGTCCTGCACTTGGGTCACAACAACCCCATGCAACGCTACAGGCTTGGGGAAGAGCGGCTGGAAAGCTGCCCGGAGGAAAAGGACCTGGGGGCGTTGGTTGACAGCCAGCTGAACATGAGCCGGCAGTGTGCTCAGGTGGCCAAGAAGGCCAACGGCATCCTGGCCTGTATCAGAACTGGTGTGGCCAGCAGGAGCAGGGAGGTGATCGTGCCCCTGTACTCGGCACTGGTGAGGCCGCACCTCGAATCCTGTGTTCAGTTTTGGGCCCCTCACTACAAGAAGGACATGGAGGTGCTGGAGCGTGTCCAGAGGAGGGCAACGAAGCTGGTGAAAGGTCTAGAGAACAAGATTTACGAGAAGCAGCTGAGGGAACCAGGGTTGTTTAGTCTGGAGAAAAGGAGGCTGAGGGGATACCTTATCGCTCTCTACAACTACCTGAAAGGAGGTTGTAGCCAGGTGGTGGGGGGGTTGGTCTCTTCTCCCAAGTAACAAGCGATAGGATGAGAGGAAACGGCCTCAAATTGCACCAGGGGAGGTTTAGATTGGATATTGGGAAAAATTTCTTCACCAAAAGGGTTGTCAAGCATTGGCACAGGCTGCCTAGGGATGTGGTCGAGTCACCATCGCTGGAGGTTTTTAAAAGATGTGTAGATGTGGTGCTTAGGGACATGGTTTATTGGTGGACTTGGCAGTGTTAGGTTCTAACGGTTGGACACAATGATCTTAAAGGTCTTTTCCAACCTAAACGATTGTATGATTCTATAAAAAAAAAAAATCTTTAGATATGTGTTCTTGTCATCATATAATCTGTGTCTTCTATAGTGCTGTTGCATATAATATTCCAGTCTTTGAGTTGACAGTATCTCAAAACTTTTACGATGTTTTAAAAGCACATGATCATCAGAACTACATAGTGGATATAGTATCAAATATAGTAGTGCCAAAAATGAGATAATTCATTTCTGAGACATAATAACCTTGAGTGATAGGAGAATTTCAGTAATAATCAAGAAACAAGGAGAACCTTGCATTGCTTGTAGAGTAGGTGAGTCACTAATCTTTGGCAGCCATGGGGTGGGGGAGGTATCTTCATTCTTAAGACTTTCTCAGAAAGGTAGATCCATCAGAAATAGGAAATTCCTTTCATGATGCTGTAAGTCTTCAGGAAGGCACTACGTGCAGAACAGTATGGGACTCGTAAGACATTTTACCACAAGAATAGTGGAAGAGTCAACATCTTAGGCAGTTGGAAAAGTTGGCTTGTTATGATATGTACCCAGAGATGAAGTATGACTATTAATTGTGAACCTCAGTGTTTCAGTCTGGGAAAATGCCAGACAAGAAAGATCTACAGAGCTAGAAGATAACCATTGGCACAGGAATGAATGCTTAGAGTGGCAAGCTGCAAAGTGGAAAAGGAATCCTAATTAGAGCAATGAGATGTTGGTATAGCTTTCCAGTCGACACAGGGTGTACTTTGAGTTAGGGGTGAATAACAATTGGAGAAGAGCCATCTGATAGAGTCATGGGGATAGGTTTAGCACTCTTAAAAGCACCTCTCAAGCTCTTTTTGTGCTGGTTAGCAATCATCCAAGAGCTTTCCCAATCTTTCTGAAGTGTATACTTTTTTTCTCCTCCTCATGCTGATCTTTCTTTTATACTCATCAGTGTTTTCTCTCTATCCTTTGTTTAATCTAGACTGGGTTTAACAAATGTTAATACTATGTGATGCTTGCTCTTTTCAGCATGCAACTGGTATTTCCTACTGGTATTTCCATACTGGCAGCAGCACACGCTATTTAAATGAGTATCTTCAGTACAGTCAAATACCACCATTCCTGAGGAGAAGAAGTAGAGAGGGAGGTGCTGATCTCTTCTCCCTGGTATTCAGTGATAGGACGTGTGGGAATGGTTCAAAGCTGCACGAGAGGAGGTTTAAGCTGGACATTAGGAAGCATTTCTTTACTGAGAGGATGGTCAAACACTGGAACTGCTTCCTAGAGAGGTGGTCAATGCTCCAAGCCTGTCAGTGTTTAAGAGGCATTTGGACAATGCCCTTAATAACATGCTTTAACTTGGTCAGCCCTGAAGAGGTCAGGCAGTTGGACTAGATGATTGTTGTAGGTCCCTTCCAACTGAAATAGTCTAGTCTATTCACACTGACCGCTCCGAAACATAAGTTACTGTCTATCTACTTCACTGAGCTATGTCGAGCCTTCTAAAGCCTTGTGATTGCGTAGAGCCATCCTACCATCAGAGTGGTCTTTTGTCCCATTGGCAAGCTTCTGGCACTTTGATGAACACACCTTCCAGTAAGGAAATCATCGTGTGCCCGTAAATTGGTTTGCTTTCCTCATGCAAGAGAAGTCGTTTGTCATCATGGTTTGCCAGCTCTTCTTGTAGCTCTTTGACCAGACATCCTGGCAAAGTGACTTTGTGTTGTACAGCCCTTGGTGTCTGACCATTTGAGAGCACTAAGGGTATTAAATTTCTTTTTACAAGGGCTATTCTCAGCTGCTTTTTTGTTGTACTCTTGAAGTGTTACTCTATTTTAGGGCATGTGATACCTTTTTTTTTTTTGAGCACTGCTCTAAGAATTTATCTGCACCCTGCCTTTCTCATTCCTCTGATTTGGGGAATGGTAGGATTTTGTGTTTGTTATAAGGTGTTGTGAATTTAGACTGCGCTAGAGAAGGTAAACTGTGTCATTGCTCTGGTTTCTTTTAAAATTTTCTCTGTACTACTCGAGTGTCTTCTCTGTGAGGCTTTGAGCTTTGATGACCTATATTTTTTCTTTTTTATTTATGAATAGGTTATTAAGAAGAAAGTTTGTTCTTTTGACTCCTAGGTTCCAAAAGAGAAAGATGAAATGGTGGAGCAAGAATTTAATCGTCTGCTGGAAGCCACCTCATATCTGAGTCATCAGCTGGATTTTAATGTTCTCAATAATAAGCCTGTCTCCCTAGGTCAGGCTCTGGAGGTTGTCATACAGTAAGTGACTTCTCTCTTCGTGGTAGATTTCCCTATTTTGTGGAGGATTTTCCAAAAGATACCTGAAACAATTGTGATGCTCCTAGGGTAAGCATCACCCACTTAATACAGTTGTTTGGTCTCTGCTGAGTTCCGTTTGTGTATGTGTTTCTTGTTTATTTAAGCAAAATATGCCAAAGATGGTTAAAGGAGCAAACATCTTTTCTTGAAAGCTTCCTGAAAATCACTACAGTAACTGATAGTGGATAATTGACTGAGTATGAATTGGTGTATATACAGCCCACTTACGCTACTTGAAAGCTAATGGCATTTGTAATTTGCCTTTAATAATAGTAGTAACTTCAGACTCACGTTTTAGCGAGTCAAGTATCCCTTATTTACAGAAGCTTGTATTAATTTTCTAATTGCCATATGAGTATTTACTAAAATATCCCATGATGTGCTTTTATTGCATAACACTAATTAGATTGTGATAACGAGTTTTCTCAGTAACACTAGGATTTTATGCTGAACTGACTCACTTCTCACCTTTTCCAGATTGCAGGAGAAGCATGTGAAGGATGAGCAGATTGAACACTGGAAAAAAATTGTGAAAACACAGGAGGAATTGAAAGATCTTCTTAATAAGGTCAGATGATGACATTTAGAACAAGAGGATAGCATTGTGTTCCTCAGAAAGTGGCAAAATGTACAAAAACTTCCATGGAAAAATATCAGAAAGTTGCCATTAATGCTGTTCTTAAATATATTTGTTCATTTAAGACCTGTCTAGAAGCACTGTTATGACAAAAGAGTCTCCATTTTTGAGGAGGAACACATAAATGATTAGGCAGAAGACTGTAAAACATAAATATGGGAAAAGAAAGTGAGAGGACAGACATGATAAACAGTGATGTGTCATAGCTTCCTTTAGAGATGATGATAATAACTGAGACTTTTGGGGGGTTATTTTAAAATGTTTACTTTCTTTACAATAAATCTGATTTGTAGTGTAAAAACAGTCTTTTAGGCCTACTTACAATGTTTTTGGTTGTGGTAGATGACATCGTTACTTCTCCATGTAAGTTTCTCATATCCTAAGTTATTTGCAGCATATTTTGTAAGAAATCAATGATGTTGGGTTTAAGCCATGTTGTTTTGGGGTTGGTGGTATTTATTGTGGTTTCTTGGAGGTAGAATTGCATATAAGGAACATCTGCCAAAACCAGGAAATCTCTTTGGTATAATGGCATAGTTTGAGATGAATATCCATTTTGCACAGTAACTTGCATGAAGTCTATCTTCCCTCATCTTTTTTTTTTTTCCTCCTTTCTTTCTCCCTTTTCCTACTCCACCTGAAAAAGATGGTGAATTTAAAAGAGAAGATTAAAGAACTTCATCAACAGTATAAGGAAGCATCAGAAGTGAAGCCACCTCGGGATATTACAGCAGAATTCCTTGTGAAAAGCAAACACAGAGATCTGACTGCACTTTGCAAGGTAAAGGATGACATACATACAGCACTTAAGTCAGTGGTTTCTGCAGACTTCAGCAGCCAGATAAAATTAGCCAATATAAACGTTTCCACATCTCTCACTCTGACCCAACACTCTCAAGAGAATGTGATTGATGGTAACTCTGGGTTGTAATACTGATAAGAGGGCTGCATTAAGTATCTTTAGGTACCTGTCTTTCATGGCTCATGATGCAGAGTATTAACATGTTGAAGGCTCAATTTTAGGTGACAGTCTGTGCTGGCTCATGTCAGACAGCATTTAATGTTTTAAAGGCTAAATTTTAGGTCAGGCTTGGTCTTTAGTACTGCTGGGTCTCACAATAGTCTGGAAATAAAATCTGTATTTGAAGAGAGATGCTCTTTCTCTAAGATAAAAAAGGCTGTTTCCTGGGTAAAAGACTTCTTTCTATCCAAAGATTATCATTTACAGAGCTCTATCTTGACAAGCAGAGTTAGTCCCCAAGCCGTGTGTATCTTGATGCCTTAAAAAAACTGTTAAAAACTGTTCTTCTTATGATAGTGAAAGACACCTTGCTAACCCAGGTCAGATAGAACCAAGGATCATTTTTCAGCTCCTTGTTCAACAGAAGATATGTACCTTTATTTGGAAGCTCAATGTGTTTGTGTATACATAAGTAGTAGCTCTTCTATTTTGTCACCAATGATGAGCTTTGTGCTCTTGTCGCTGTTATTGGACACTCCAAATTATTCTGCCTTGAAGGAAAATAATTGTTGCCTTTATACCTAGTTCTACTAATGTTTTTTAAAATAAGTGTCCTGGTTCCAGCTGGGACAGGGTTAACTTTCTTCCCAGCAGCTTGGGGGGTGTGCTGTGTTTTGGGTTCGGTGTGAAAGGAGCATTGATGGCCCATTGATGCTTTGGCTGTTGCTGGGTGATGCTTGCACCGGGAGGGGGGAGCACAGCCGGGGTGGTGGACCCAGCTGGCCAATGGGGTATTCTATACCATGTGACATCATGCTCAGTATAAAAACCAGGTGTGGGCGGGGGGGGGGCTTGCCCCCCGTTCGTGACACGCGGTCGGCGGTCGGTGAGCGGTTGTGTTGTGCATTGCCTGTTTTGTGTATTCTGTTATTGTTGTTGTTCTCATTGTTATTATTACTGTTCTACTTAGTTTTATTTCAATTATTAAACTGTTTTTATCTCAACCTGGGAGTTTTCCTACTTGTGCCCTCCCGATTCTCTTCCCCATCCCACCGGGGGGGGGGTGATCGAGCGGCTGCGTGGAGTTTATTTTTGCTGGCTGGGGTTAAACCACGACAATAAGGAAAAAATAAAACCAAACCTCTGAAAGAAGGTTGAATTAGATCATGTCTTTGCCTTTTGCATGACTGTTTCTGCTTTGGAAAACTCTATGTTCAATATTAACTGTAATCTTTTAAGAGAGAAAGAAGAACAGAAATAATATTTTGTGCAATATGAAAAAGCTCTCAGTACCATACGGACCCTTAAAATATCAGGATTGTAATGGACTTTCATGTTCTTCAGATCTGAGTGTTTAAATTCCTGAAATGTTAACATACTAATATTTTCTGCTGTGTGGCGTAGACTTCCATATTTTCAAACAGCAGAAGGGCAAAATATGCTGGATTAAATGTTTAAAAAATAAAGAACTTGATTTAGATTCCACTAAAACCATGAATCTTCCACTGATTTCTCTTGAGATTAGGTCTAGTCAGATGCTACACGATGTCTTTAAATCCTTTTACATGTAAACTGATTTTAATGTTAGCTTTTAATCTTATTAGGAGTATGATGAATTGGCAGAAACACAAGGAAAGCTGGAAGAGAAGTTACAAGAACTTGAAGCCAATCCACCAAGGTAAAGGTATAAACTATAAAAATAAATACTCAGGAAAGCAGGTTTTTTTACTACTTTTCACTGAGTTTCAAAGATGCTATGATATGTTTTCTTTTAATTATGGTTAGGGGTTAGGAAGATACAAACACGAAGTTTGAGCTCCCTCAGTTTTAGAAGTCGTTTTCCTCGTTTTTAGAGGTGACTTGGACAAAAAACATGGTTCTTAGTGAGGGTGCATTACAGTAGAAATCCTTACTGTAACCAGTACCTGATCTCAGGAAGCCTTTGAGATTTGAAAACCCCGTAAATCATGATAGCATACCAATTATTTTGGCAGAATATTATTATTTTGTGCTCTGTGTGATTATACTGGGTTTTTAGTTGTCTTCTTTATACATGCTACTTAAGCCATTACTTATGTAACTTTTTTTTATTTCCAAAGTTAAGTTTCTAACTTCACTTAGAATATTTTACATGAACGCTACTTTGAAAATGTAAACTTGCTGTTTTTTGATATTCAGCTTTCATGAAGGAGGTCCGAATGTTTGAAACAGAATCTGCTTGTGTTCTTTTTTAAATTTTTTTATTTCTCCACTAAGGAGGGACTCAAACAAAAAAGATTGTGAATAAATTTTCAAAAGTAATGCATTTGCAACATCCTACTCTAGCAGACTAAATGTCTTTGTATTATGTTTTTTTTTTTCCTAGTGATGTTTATCTGTCATCAAGGGACAGGCAAATACTCGACTGGCATTTTGCAAACCTAGAATTTGCTAATGCTACACCCCTGTCTACGCTTTCACTGAAGCACTGGGACCAGGTAGCTAATTAATGTATTAATTCAGCAATACACTAAAAACTTAAGCTGTATTTATTTCATTCGCATGGAAGCTTCTCTGTCTTAACAGTTTCTAAACACTGAAGTGCTATCTCCTTTTATGCAGATACTGAGCTCTTACATGATTATTATTTGCTGATGAAATTCCAGGGAGCTTTTTGTTAGTGCCAAACAGTCTCTAATAATACTGGCTACTGAAAGTTCCTATGCTTACTACTTGACTAATAAACAGAAAGGGTTTCAAATTTGTTCAACTCGCTCTTTGAAAAAAAGTTTTTGAAAAAATTTTGCCATTGTGTAGAGTTGCTGATTATTTTCTATTGAATTATGTGATTTCATTATAAATGCATGCTTTTTATGCATCTTGATTTTAGGATGATGACTTTGAATTCACAGGCAGTCACTTGACTGTGAGGAATGGATATTCCTGTGTGCCTGTAGCCTTGGCAGAAGGGTTGGATATTAAATTAAACACAGCAGTTCGACAGGTTCGCTATACAGCATCAGGTAAATGAAACCACCTCCTTCAGAAAACTGTTCTGAGGGAGTATGATCATAGAAATTAGATTTGAGTGCTTCTGGAAGCAGATGTGAAGATCTCGTAAAAACCCTCCCATTATATGTTTTGGGTTAGATAAACAGGCACATTTCTTATTGTGATTAATTGTGTAGGAAGCTGTTAGACATTTATTAATCTTTAATGTTTTTTGCTTATTTCTGTGGCTGGCGCCATCCTTTTCAGTTGTATTCACTGATTCACAAGGTCACGTTCATTCTCCCATTTCTTTACTTCATTGATTGAAGTGTTTGGAGTAAGAGGTCTTGGACTGCTTAAGACTTGGTGCCACAGGATCTGGTATTAGAAATACAAATGAATGTAATATGGACTCAAACAAATGGAAGGAATATATCTTTTTGTTGTTCTTCAAAACACCGGGCTCGGGAAACTGTCAACTGGGAGAGCAGCTCAGTGAGAGGCTCACTCTCTACTTACTATTTACTTATGCGTATATTTAAATATCGTTTCCTGGCCTAGATGAACCTTTAGGCTTATCCCAGTATGGCCATTTTCAGATGCTGTGTAAATCACGCTTTCTGGAATTGAGCTATGTGGCCAGTAACATTCACTTGCCTACAAGTTAACTAAGTGTTAGTGTAAAGCTGTCTCCATAAACGAAATGTTTTCTGTCGTGGATATGTTTTTATGGTAGTTTCTTTAATTTTTAATTCAATGCTCTTGCCTCTTGGCCTATTAAGTGATTGTTTTTCTCTCCCCTTTCCAGGCTGTGAAGTGATAGCTGTAAATACCCGATCTACTAGCCAGACTTTCATTTACAAATGTGATGCTGTGCTGTGTACTCTTCCCTTGGGAGTATTGAAACAGCAGCCTCCAGCAGTACAGTTTGTGCCGCCTCTTCCTGAGTGGAAAACTTCTGCAGTGCAGCGAATGGGATTTGGCAATCTTAACAAGGTGACTTGGTCATTGAGGGAACTGCAGCAGACCAGGGGTTGTGATAGGTAGAATCTGAAATGTGTATGGAGTATGTATGGTGGATGAGAGGAAGAATGTTTTTTCCACTGCTGTTTTGCTAGATTTTGATGCTGAAAATTATCTGAAGAACTGTAAGGACCTCTTCCCCGTTTCCCACACAATTTTTGAATAGTTAAATTTCAGAAGTAGGTTGACTCAATATGTCTGCTGTAGCTTGTTAACCAGCAAATGAGTGTAATTGTCTTTATTTTTATTTCTTCTGTGCGCTCTTCCTAACTCTTGATTCTTTTTATTTCTAGGTTGTGCTGTGTTTTGATCGTGTCTTTTGGGATCCGAGTGTCAATTTGTTTGGTCATGTTGGTAGCACTACTGCAAGCAGAGGAGAACTTTTCCTGTTTTGGAACCTGTACAAAGGTAGCTGTGGTGCATGTCTACTTTTGCCAGTGTCTTATTTGTGTAGTTTAATATCTAGAAAAGAGCACTTTTTAAGGTGCTGTTAGTGTTCACACATGGATATGATAAGAAGACAAATGGAAGCAGAGAGCACCACTGCAAACAATTCTGTGGTAAATCAGGGCAGAACATGGATGACTTTGGGTTTACTAACGCTGAATTCCAGGCTATGTCTGTTAAGTTGCATTGCCTCCTATGTACTTTAACACTGACATTTTTATAGGCTACTTAATTGTCTTGCACCTTGGTGAAGTTGTCCTATGACTTACTCAGTGTTATCTTGGTTGCTTCTATTAAGCATCTATTTAGTTGCCACCGGTATTCTGAAAAACTTAACTTTTTTTGATTTTTATTGTGCTGTATTAAGAAAAAAACCCAAAAACCTAATCTAACATGTTTATATAATATTTCAGAAATACAGCCAATAATGTGCATTCTCTTTGCTGAAGAGCAGTGTTGTCTCAGTTAAGTATCTACTTTCTCAGGAGGATGTATTGAGTTCTCCAAGAAAGGGATGATTTGTTTCTGCAGCATTTCTGAATTAAAAGCTGTTTCTTAGTTTCTTAGTCTATCCACTTGGAACATTGTTTGAGCTCTACCCCTCTTTCACTAAGCTTCTCATGCAAATGGGACTGGCATCCAATTTAGTCTTAGTTTGAAAACCTCCGCTTCCGGGATGTTTTTCAAGTTGAACTGACAGTTTGAAGCCAGACCTCTTTCATGGGGCTGTCTGTCTAATCTGGGATGATTTGATAACTGTAGATGAGCTCCTTTCATCTGCGACTCAAGTCCTTTCTGGTACAGGTGACTTTGCTGCCCAGGATTTCAAAATTAAGTGTTTAGCAACTAATTAAGATAAATTACATTTTTTCAGATGTAAGTGGTGCTATTGGCTTGTGTATTCTCTTATGTGGCTGAGTTGCAGAACTCAATGCTTGTAGGCTGTCCTGCTTCAATTTCTCAGGGGGGTGCAGTGCAGCCTTTGCAGAGTGTTGAACACTCAGATTTCAGTGGAGCAGACTAGAAGCTTTGTGATAGCTCCGTTCCTCTTGCTGAGCATTACCATTCCAGCTTGATGAGCTGCAGGCCCATCCATATGGTTAAGATGCAGTGTGCCCTGGAGGAAAGGCAAGCTGTGGTTTCTCCAATTTGTTGAACAGATGACCTTGTTTCCTGTTTTGAGCAGCAAAGCAGCTATGACTGTAGATCGTGGGTCTCAGACTGACAGATAATTTTAGAACTCCTCTTTAGAAAATGCTTAAGTAGGCAAAAGGTATTGCTGTGCCTGTTTCTAAAGGAAACTGGACTTTGCCATTAGTAGTTTTGTTTTATCTGCAGCTGCTGTCTGCCACAAGAGGTTGTCAGAAGATATTTTCAGTAAGCATACTGGTTTTGTTCATTGTCATTTATCATACTAAGTGCAAAAGTGTATATACAGTGAGCACTATTAAAGGAGTTATTTTTCTTGCAGATGACTGCTTAAAGTACCAGTGGATTTTCTTCCACTCTATCAAGGGCAGGCCAGGTTTTGCATTTAACTGGAGAAAATTGCTGCGCAAGGAAGGTGCTTTTCTACAATATTAACTGTTAAAGTGTTTGATAAGACTTGACTGGAGAAATACAAATAATGAGCCTTGGATAACAAGGCTGTTTGTGCATCTGCTTTTGTGGCTTTAAGATGGGTCTATTACATACTTAACAAGTAGTGTTGGGGTTTTGGTTTAGATGGAGGGACCATCTCACATACAAAGGTTTTGCTGTTAGACTTCTCATGAAAATATGCAGAGCACGTAGAAATAAAATAGAAATGCAATAAAATCCTATGCTAAAGTACAAGTCAGATGGCTGAAATCGAAAAAATCAATTACCATTTCTCATGGATAGTTAGGTGGCAGTTAACATGATTACACTGTGAAATATTAAAGTAGACCTGACTGAACTTGTGAAGCTGTTATTTATTTCTGTCATATTCTGTATTTCTGTAGCCATAGCATTTTGGGCAGAGACTATTTAAACTGAACAGATTGGAGAAAAATCATTAACCCAGAAACAAAAAAACCACAAGTATCACAGCACACGCCATATTAGCTCTGTGGAAGTTCTTTAAAGGCCTTGTGTTGGCAGAGACCAGCTGGTCTCTGAGAAGTGTTTAAAGATAGGTGGGTGGATGGAGTGAAACTCAAATGAAAAGACTGCACATGTTTGTACTGCTGTTGGGTGACCTGTCGTAGCTCAGACAGGAGTCCTCCCAGTGGTTTAAGTCCAGTTCAAGTAATGGCTGCCGAGAAAACCTGTAGCCTCAGGAGTGCTATGTGTGTCCCGGAGCAGCTGACCTGTGCTGTTGGTGCCTCTTGCTCCGCCATGCTGTTGGATTGTGGTAGCCGTGTAGACACACTTTAAGATGGAGAGACTCCATCAGCACAGGGCAGAGGAACTCCTGGCAGAAACGCTTAGTGTTTTCTGGAAGTCAAATGACATTTCAGTCTCTGTTTTCTTGCCTGGCTCTTCTGTTTTCCTAGAGACATGCGATGAAAAAGATGAGGCCCTTTCTCTATCATAGTTTTGTGGTTACTCACTGATCTCTGGCTAAACCATCTGCTTGCTGTTTGGTATCAAGGCTCAGTAAACATCACTGCCATAAGGAGAGAATTTTTTGTGGAGCAGTGACACATGCTTATCATGCAAGAAGCTTTTCTGAGCAGCACTTTGTATTTGCATAGCAAAATAGTCACTGTATTACAGTTCTGAATTAATCCAGGTGACTGAATAGCAACATTTTCAGGTCTGGATAAATGCTTACAAAAAGGGTCTCATGCCCGGAAAGGCAGGATTTCCATAAAAATATTTTGGGGTTGTCTGAATACAAGTTTTCATGAACAAATTCACTGGAAGCTGCATTTTGAATATGTAGTTGTTCCATCAAGAAAAAAATATATTGACTGAATAATTGCTGAAAAGTTCAGGCATCTCATTGTGTCAAGGACGGCAAACTAGGAAAAACTTTGCAGCTTGAAATGACAAAAAAAATTTCCCAATGCCTACGGATGATAGCAAACCAGTTTTTTTTTCTTTCTTTCAATTGTTTGAAAGACGAGGCCTAATCTTTCAGAAAATGGAGTTTAACTAGAGGAGCAATCCTGTATGTTTTTTCTCTAATAAACTGCTTCTAGTCCCACAGGTCCTGCATATTGAAATGTCTTAATTGGATTTTGAGTAGTGTAATTATCTTTGTAGTAATAACAGCCTTACTAGTCTAACTTCTTCAGAATTTCAAAGACTTTTGTTTTTAACCAGAATATGTTATTGGATCTTCCAGCCTGTATATCACAACTGAACTTCAGCTAGTTTTTTTTAAAGAGCAGTAACTTGATGGGAGATCGAGTATACCAGGAGATCTCCATATATAGCAGGACATAAGGAATTCACTAATCATTTTGGAAACCTGTACAAAAGTTAAAGCCAAATTTCTAACAAGGACTTTATTTCCCATTTCGATATGCTTGACATCTCTTTCTAGCTGTAATATTTCATTTGCTAAATTTAGGAGTTCATAAATATCTCCAGGAGGAGAAAGATCAACTGAGAGAGTTTTCATTAAGTAACCGTGCTTGGGTCTGAGTTACTTCTTCTAAAGGCATGTTTCTTGCCATTGGGTTATTTTGGTAGCTCTTCAATACTCACCCAAGATTTTCCTTGAATTTGTGACTATCAAAAATGTATGCTTAACCTTACCATAGCTGGTCAGAGATAAAATGACCTCATCTATTTGTTTGTATATCCTATAATCACATTAACAGTCTTCACCACAGCATCACATGGGCAGCTGAGTTATTTCATTCTGTCCATTTGACTTGTGAATTCTTCTCAGAATTGCTGCTTTTCTGGATGTTGCTTATAGTTTCCACTCCATTGAGATTATTTAATGTGAATGTGCATTAGTAATGAAGAAATCTAGATACTTTGTGTGAGTGAAGTACTTATACAGGTAACTTAACTGCTATGCTAATTGTACCTAAGTTAGATTGTTTGGAAGATATTGAGTTCCCTTAAATGTAGTACAGATGACTGTTAAATCCCAGTGGAAACTCCTATGTCAAACAAGTGATGTCTTCACTAAAGAAAACCTTTCTTCTCCTCTGCATGCTCTACTTCCTAATATGTGTATTTAATTTTTAATACATGAGTAATTAAATACATGAGCCAGTAAGACAGCTTCATCAGGGGCCCAACTGAAATGCCTTTATACAAACGCACATAGCATGGGGAATAAATAAGAGGAATTAGTCGTGCACATGCCTGTAAGGCTACGATCTTATTGGCATCATGGAGATGTGGGATGGCTCCTATGATTGGAGTGTTGGGATGGAGGGATATAGGCTCTTTGGGAAGGACAGGCAGGGGAGACAAGGAGGGGGTGTCGCCCTCTATGTCAATGACCAGCTGGAGTGCATGGAGCTCCGCCTGGGAATGGATGAGGAGTCGACCGAGAGCTTATGGGTCAGGAGTAAAGGGAGGGCAGGGACAGGTGACATTACGGTGGGGGTCTGCTACAGGCCACCTGACCAGGAAGACCAAGTGGATGAGGCCCTCTATAGACAGATAGGAGCAGCCTCATGTTCACAAGCCCTGGCCCTCATGGGGAACTTCAACCACCCTGATATCTGTTGGAGGAACAACACGGCAGGGCATGAACAGTCCCAGAGGTTCCTGGAATGTGTCGATGATAACTTCCTTCTCCGAGTGGTAGAGGAGCCAAAGAGAAGGGGTCCTATGCTGGACCTTGTTCTCACTAACAAGGAGAGGCTGTGGAGAAGCTCATGGGCAGCCTTGGCTGCAGTGATCATGAAATGGTGGAATTCAATATCCTTAGGGCACTGAGGAGGGTGCACAGCAAGCTTACTACCCTGAACTTCAGGAGAGCAGACTTTGGCCTCTTCAGGGATCTGCTTAGTAGAGTGCCATGGGACAAAGCCCTGGAGGGAAGAGGGATCCAAGAAAGCTGGTTAATATTGAAGGATCACCTCCTCCAAGCTCAGGAACGATGCACCCCAACAAAGAGGAAATTGGGCAAAAACGCCAGGAGGCCTGCATGGACATACTCAAACACAAAAAGAAAGCCTACCGAGGGTGGAAGCAAGGACAGGTAGCCCGAGAGGAATACAGAGAATTTGTCCGAGCAGCCAGGGATCAGGTTAGGAAAGCGAAAGCCCTGATAGAACTGAATCTGGCCCGGACATCAAGAGCAACAAGAAAAGCTTCTGTAGGTACGTCAGGGATAAAAGGAAGACTAGGGAAAACGTGAGCCCTCTCCAGAGTGAAACGGGAGACCTGGTTACCCGGGATACAGAGAAGACGGAGGTACTCAATGACTTTTTTGTCTTGGTCTTCACCGGCAAGTGCTCGAGCCTCACCGCCCAAGCTGCAGAAGGCAAAGGCAGGGACGGGGAGAATGAAGAGCTGCCCACTGTAGGAGAGGATTAGGTTAGAGACCATCTAAGGAAGCTGAGTCCATGGGACTCGATGAGATCCATCCATGGGTCCTGAAGGAACTGGCGGATTAACTTGCTAAGCCACTATCCATCGTAACTGAGAAGTTGTGGCAGTCCAGTGAAGTTCCCACTGACTGGAAAAGGGGAAACATAACCCCATTTTTAAAAAGGGAAAAAAGGAAGACCTGGGGAACTACAGGCCAGTGAGTCTCACCTCTGTGCCTGGGAAGATCATGGAGCAGATCCTCCTGGAAGCTCTGCTAAGGCACATGGAGGACAAGGAGGTGATTCGAGACAGCCAGCATGGCTTCACCAAGAGCAAGTCCTGCCTGACACACCTAGTGGCCTTCTAGGATGGAGTGACTACATCAGTGGACATAGGAAGGGCTACAAATGTTGTCTATCTGGACCTCTTTAAGGCCTTTGACGCGGTCCTCCACAACATCCTTCTCTCTGAATTGGAGAGCTGTGGATCTTATGGGTGGACTGTCCGGTGGGTGAAGAATTGGTTGGATGGTCGCATCCAGAGGGTGGTGGTCAATGGCTCAATGTGCAGATGGAGATCGGTGATGGATGGTGTCCCACAGGGGTCCATATTGGGACCGGTACTCTTTAATATCTTCATCAATGACATAGGCAGTGGGATCGAGTGCACCCTCAGCAAGTTTGCAAATGACACCAAGCTGAGTGGTGCGGTTGACAGGCCTGAGGGAGAGGATTCCATCCAGAGGGACCTGGACGAGCTCGAGAAGTGGGCCTGTGTAAACCTTATGAGGTTCAACAAGGCCAAGTGCAAGGTCCTACGCCTGGGTCGGGGCAACCCCCAATATCAATACAGGCTGGGGGATGAAGGGATTGAGAGCAGCCCTGCCGAGAAGGACTTGGGGGTACTGGTGGAAGAAAAGCTGGACGTGAGCCGACAATGTGCGCTCGCAGCCCAGAAAGCCAACTGTATCCTGGGCCGCCTCAAAAGAAGGGTGGCCAGCAGGGGGAGGGAGGTGATTCTGCCCCTCTACTCTACTCTGGTGAGACCCCCCCTGCAGTGCTGCGTCCAGCTCTGGAGCCCTCAGCACAGGAAAGACATGGACCTGTTGGAGCGGGTCCAGAGAAGGGCCATGAAAATGACCAGGGGAATGGAACGCCTCTGCTGTGAGGAAAGGCTGAGAGAGTTGGGGTTGTTCAGCCTGGAGAAGAGAAGGCTTCGGGGAGACCTTATTGCAGCTTTTTAGTACCTAAAGGGGGCTTATAAGAAAGATGGGGGCAGACTTTTTAGCAGGGCCTGTTGCGGCAGGTCAAGGGGGAATGGTTCTAAACTAAAGGAGGGTAGATTCAGACTAGATATAAGGAAGAAATTTTTCACAATGAGGGTGGTGAAACACTGGCACAGGTTGCCCAGAGAGGTGGTAGATGCCCCATCCCTGGAAACATTCAAGGTCAGGTTGGACGGGGCTCTGAGCAACCTGATCTAGTTGAAGACGTCGCTGCCCATGGGAGAGGGGTTGGACTAGATGACCTTTAAAGGTCCCTTCCAACCCATGATTCTACGAGTTCTCTTGATAATTCTAAATAGTACCATACCGTATATTAATTCATTTTCCTTTTGGTAATTCGACATGATGGTAGAAGATTTAGGACTACTTTTGTTGGGTTTGTTTAGTTTTTAACCTCATGACTTAGCTGCAGATCCATGCCTATTCAAGTCCAACTTGTCTGATTAAAATGTTTGATTTCAATAATTCAATTGTTTTTTCTCTCTCCTTCCCCCCCCCAGCACCAATTTTGTTGGCCTTGGTAGCAGGAGAAGCAGCAGGGATCATGGAAAATATCAGTGATGATGTCATTGTTGGACGGTGCCTTGCCATCCTCAAAGGCATATTTGGTAGCAGTGCTGTGCCACAGGTTAGTATGGACAGCATCTTTGGGTAACTTCTCTGCATTTCAGAATGTACTACAATTCTCAGTAGCTTGGCTGCAGTATTGAGTTGTTTCTTATATGTACCACCTTTTGGTTGTTCAGGGTTTTTTGGGAGAAGGGGTGGTTTGGGGGTTTAGGGGTTTTTGGTTTGGTTTTTTTGTTTGTTTGTGTGGGTTTGGGGGTTTTTGGGTTGGTTTGTTTGTTTGTTTGGGGTTTGGGGGTTTTCTTGGATTTGGTTGTTTTGTGGTTTTTTTGGAGAAGATTGTCTTAGACCGAGTAAGACTCTAGCTTTTCCAGAGTGTAGAAAATTAACTGAAGTATTTGACCTTTTACATTTCTGGGGTTACAGCAGTTCATGCTAGTGGACTGTCCATGGCTAGTGACAGCACTGCTTAGATACTCCCTGCCATGTTCTGCACCTTCTCTAAAGTACAGTAAAGCTCTTGACCACTGAACTTCACAAAGAAACTGGTTTGGCTGGAAAATAACTGAAGGGGGAGGAAGGGAGTAAATGCAATCTTTCATCTGGATCAGTTCCCTGCACAGCTAGCCAATGGTTATTTAAGCACAATAAGTGTAAAAGGAATGGTTAGTAAAGGGGGAGTTTAGAAAATACTTAAATATTACTCAAAAAAAAAAAGCTTGTGTACTTAGACATCGATTTGAAAAGTCTTATAGCTGTTCAACCTACAGTGTCTGTGACTTAGTTGAATACTTGGTCTGTTCTAACAGACAGTGTGGAAGCAGTTCTTACAAATAGCATTGGTTGTAAATAAACAGCTCTGCTCCACTGAGATTTCTATAAAGTAACAGAAAAAATATATGGTAACTAATATACTAGTCTTCTCTGAGCATTTGGTCAGGGGTAAATTGGACTGTTTACTTGCTTGGTATTTCACGTGAGGAATAGATTCACTTCGCTGTCTTTGTTGTAGAATAGTTGTAGAGCTCTTTTTGAACACGGCTTTATTATCCCCAGTATTTTACTGCTTTCTATATGATGGACAAATCCTCGCAGCTGACTGTAAGCATGGATTTTTAGTTAATGAGTGGATCTCATATTTTGGAAATGCTCAATCGGTTGAATTTTACGTCTCAGACTGGAGAACGCAAGAGAAGGAAACTCCAGGCTTGCCTTTGATAAATCCACAGCTCCTTCTCTGAACTCTTGGAGAACAATTTCACTTCCTAATGAGATCTCTCTCTGAGAGGAGCTTTGGGACTATTCTGTCTACAGGTGCTGTAGAAATCATGTAGTATGTAGAAATCACTCCAGAGTGAATCAAGAGTGAAGTGTTTTACTGCGGCTGCTCTCTAGTAGGGTTTTCAAGTGAGAAAAACACACACTAGCAAATTGCAGAATCTTGAGAAATATGGATTCTGCTGTAAATAAACATCGAATTTAGAGAACTTATTTGAACTTTAAAAATATTTCAGTGCATTAACTGATAATCCCCTCTTATGGAATGACTCCATATCTGGTCAGTCATTCAAAGGAGAAAGCAGTTCTCAGTTGTGATAAGCGAGATCTCTAAGTGAGTCTCTATTTTAACATATACACAGTTCAAGTGCTTATGTACTACAAGCACTTGATAATGGAGAGATTTGCTTGAGGCTGTCTTCTGGACAGCCATTCATCAGTCTAGATAAACTGCACTCTCATCTGTTGTATTGGATGAACAACTATATATGAAGTGGAGCTTGCTGTGCAAGTGCAGTTCCTTGTATCTGTCCAAAACAGGGAAGTAGAAAAGTTAAACAAAAGCAACAGTTCATTGGAATGTGAGCCATCCTCCTGTTCCTGTGCTGCTTCTTGTTACTGTCTTATTTTCTCTTTCTGGTTTGGTTTTCATTTCCTGTAAATAGATATAACCACTTCTTCTCCCTCCTGTTCTTCAGCACATGGAAGCTTTTTCAACCTTGCTGTGCAGCTAACCTCTGCAAGCTTCACGTCCTCTGTAGAGCAGGATTCCAGTTTTGTACCACTTCCGTTGTAGTACATGTTTTATCCTCTAACCATCCTTGTCCTTGTTCACAGGGAATCCTAATTACAGCGTTTGCTTTTCAGGATGAAAATAAAAGTTGACTCATACCCATACATGGGTGTGTGGGCACATGAACACCACAGTTGCTGTTTGGACTGGTGCAGTCTCAGTACTGGGGAACTGATACTTTCGTATTCTGCTCTACAATTGTGTCTGGGTTAGCCATACCTTCAAAACTATCTCAGTGACGTAAAATTTCTATTTGGCTTTATTCCCTGTTAGACTGCAATGCTTCATGTGATCACTAGAGAGTGTTAAGAAATTTATGAAATGCCTCAAAGTTTTCTTTGTCAGACATACATGTGATAACATACAGTGCCATCACAGTGGTCTCCATCCATCAAGGAGGGAAACGTGAGGTTGCTTTTTTCTCAAGAAGCAGTCAATATATGAGGGCTGGCTCATCACTCAGTTTCTTACCTTTTGGATAAAAAAGTGCTGAAAATTGTGGTGAGGAATTTTCTCAATTAAGTCATCAGACCATATTGGGAAATGCGGTCTCCAACCCTCAGTGGTGTCTTGGAACATGGCCCCAGTCCTCTGTGGCCTTTCCACAGACTCAGCAGAAGACATCAAATATAGTCCAGTTGAGGCCAGCCTCAGAGAGATCATCTCAGATCTGTTGGTTTTAGGGTCCAGGAGATGACCCTTGCCATAACGTGGTATGATGCCTGCTGGACTGGTCTCTGGATAACATCCTTGCTAGATAGAGCCTCTTTCTCTTCCTTTGTGGGAAGGTCTGTTCAAGTAGAAACAATTCCATGAAATTTCTTTGTGCCCAAGGAGAAGAGATGAGGTTCCTGTCTTGATGTTTGCATTTTTACAAGGTATGATTCCTGTTAAAACTCAGTTACACATTTGGACAGAGTCTGGGCTATTTTAAGATTCACACCCATCACTTTTCAATGTTATGTCTGCAAGGTTATGAATATGTCCCGTTTTGTCTTGACTACTGTTATGCCTTAGAGTGATACTGGTTTGAGTCCTGGTGATACTCTCGCTGTTGCATCTTTCAGTGGAATATCTTTCACTATGACCATTACCTTGGCAAACCAGATGGATTGCAGAAATATAGGTGTTTGTGCAGGTGGCCTTCATGCAGTCATTTTCCCAGATGAGTTACAGACCTAGATATAGGCCTATATCATAGTCAAATCAGAAGAGAGATCCAGTGAGCTGTGGCAAAGGAGTAGGAACTGTGCATTGTCATTATGTTGATAATAGGAGAAGAAACATAGCAAACAGTACATAGTGTGCATGTACAGCTGACTACAAAGTCTGAGTTCCAGTGCAGAAGCTATGTGCAGTAGGTTCTGGTGTAATATATTGGAAAGAATTAAGGTATTGCCACCAAGACAAGTTATTTACCTTAGTATGTGTTATCATGGAATATAAACTTGGAGTTCTACCATTAACATTAGCCTATGACTTTGTGTCTTTTATTCTTGCAATTTGCATCTTTTGTATTTGCGCTAACTGTAGAACTTGCGCTGTGTCAACAACTGAAGTTTCTGTCTTGTCTCAGCCTAAAGAGACAGTGGTGTCCCGCTGGCGTGCTGACCCATGGGCCCGAGGATCATACTCCTATGTAGCAGCTGGATCTTCTGGAAATGACTATGATTTGATGGCTCAGCCAATTACTCCAGGGCCAGCCATTCCAGGTGCTCCTCAGGTGAGAGATGTCTCAATTCTTTTTAGAAAAACCTCAAAACAGGATGATTTTTCTAAGTAATTTGCATACATATCTAAACATAAGTTTAGATAACTTGCATCTTCTGATGAGTGAGTAGAACCTGTAAAATAATTCAGTTTTTCATGAATTCTGCCTTCCCAGGTTTGGTGTCATTTGTTTACTAGAAGAAGAGCATTTTTATTCAGAAAGTCAATTTGGTGATGTCTGAACAGAGTGTTATAATCTTATACATTTATTGTGTTTCATACTGCATATTTATGTTGTCCATCACCATATTTAAGCGAGTTGTAGTGATTTAAAAGAGGGTGAAGGACTTTTAACATTCTTCTTAAAGTATCTGTTTGCTGCAGAATCTGAAAGAACATGAATAAGCCTTAACAGTGTTCTCTGTTCCCCCCAGCCTATTCCTCGCCTGTTTTTTGCGGGAGAACATACAATTCGCAACTACCCTGCAACTGTTCATGGTGCTTTACTGAGTGGACTGAGAGAAGCCGGTCGGATTGCAGACCAATTTCTTGGGGCCATGTACACTTTGCCTCGCCAGCCTACGCCTGGCGTCCCCCCACAACAAGCTACCAGCATGTAAGAAAAGTATCAGAAGAGCAAGTATCAGAAGAGGAGTGACAAGACCACAGTGCTGCTGTTGTTGACTCTTTGGGATGAAGATATTCACGTAGTCTTTAACAGTATCTGCTGAAAGGACTCAGTCATGAGTTACTGTATAATACTTCTGTTAGAATGGCCTTACAAAAACTTAACTACCCTTTGGCTTGGCATCCTTTTACAAAATCTCTTAGACCTGTTTGAAGTGTCACTGTACACAGATACTACGAAGCTGGTCAGGGACTTTTTTGACTCTGCAGATACTTTTTGAAAGTCAAGCTTATAGGTGGAGGTTTTTTAGGGTTTTTTTCTACCTATATGTGTATTTACAATTTGGTAATTGCACAAGGCCCTCTAGAAGTTGGTTGCTACGAATAGTAGCTTAGTGTAGAATTTATGTGAACTTCTTTGTTGTTGTTGGGGTTTTTTTTTATTGTTTTGAGGAATAATATTTTTTGACCAATTCTATTCTTATCTGGCATTTGAGAATTTGGTGCAACTGTTTCCCTACCAGTAACAGCAAATCACCCCCCTCCAAAATGGTCCATTGGCTGCTACACAATATGCATCCTGTTTTAAAAAGAAAGCTGGTATCACTAAGAGTGTGCTAAGCATACTGTTTTATTAAATACTTTCAACAAAAGAAATCATCAGAACTGGATATTTGTAAGTTAAAAACTAGAAAAATTATTCATATTTGTTTATATAGAAACAGAGTTGCCTGGACAGTAAGTTAGCTGAAGGACCTAATCTCTTGACTTCTGCACGCTGCAGGTAGGCACTCTGTGTACCTGTTGATATAATTTCTGCTAGGTTGATGAGATGATTTTGCAGCTGCCATTGTTATGCTTCTGAAAATCACTTTGGTTTGGCTGCTTTTCCAAATATTTTCCTTCTTTCTAATTCAGCGCATAGATCCTTCCTTTCATTGGACAGAGCAGTCTTATGTAAACATTTAGGTCCTTTTTCGCTCTACTCCTTTCCCCATTTAGCATTAGACTTTTCTTATTTCTTCCAACTTTTCTCATCCTCCTCTTTTTACAGTTTATTTCTATCTCATCTAACCATGGTCTCTGTTCACACTGTTTTTTCTACTTTTCAGTTTTTCTGTTCTCACTCTTTCTGACCCCATGTCTGCACCTGTGCTGTCTGTCCCAACTTGCTTCTGTCCTTGCACCTTTTATTCTGCTGGAGGACTGGTACCTCCTCTTGTTCCATGTTCACCCCTCTACAATTACATTGCTCACACTTCTTTGTGAAGAAAATACACACACAAACACGACTGCATCCCCTGCTTGTTTATAGCTGTATTGTCTTTGGCCACAGACTCTCCATCTTCTCGCATCATCGCTTGTACTGCTTTTTGTGTCTCCTTCTTAGTAGCTGGAGATCATTCTTCCTCCTGTCTATGTCTATTATCTTCTGGTTGCTTTCTCATTAGATATTGAAGTCTGTGAGGGGGTAGTGCCTCCATAGGCAGTCCTTCTGACAAGCTGTGAGAAAGGGGAGGACTCTGATGTGGCAGGGGTAATAGTCTGTGAGAGAGCACAGACTTCAGGTGTCAAAGACTAAGCCCATTTGAAGTGGCTGGATTTGGTGCCATGGGGGACCTTCTTTCCCGAACCTCTGTCTAAATTAGTGCTACCTTTCCCATATCTCTAGCTTTGCAAATGTTGCTACTTGAGCCCTTTATTGAAAGGGGTGCTCCTTAGCAACACTACTCATCCTCGTTTCCCTTTCCAGGGGACAAGACAGACTTTGTGATGGTTGGTCAGAAAACTGCCACTGAAGTGGGCGAGGAATTAGAAGTCCAGCAGGGCATGGAGGAGGGGTTTCCAGGGGGTGACTGAGAGCAAATAGAGAGTAATTTGAGACTCAAGACTCTGTACCTTATGTTCAGGTAAAAGCCTATCGGCACCACTACCCAGAGAAATCCTGTTCCAGGATGAGAGGTGTGGCAGGCCTTTAAAATCCACCAACAGCTGATCTAGTCTCTTGGCTAGTCTGACTGAAGATGGGAAAAGGATCTTAGAATTGGGCTGCTATGTTCTGTAACCAGGCTTCCAGCCTCTATGGGTCTCCATATTTGTGGGGTGGTTTGCTATTGGGATTAGTGATGGTGCTGTCTCTCGCCATGAGGACTGTCATCCCACTTGCTCTAGCAAAGCGTCAAAAACTCAGAAAAGCACTTCTGGCCCACTGGAACATAAAATAGTCCTCCACTTAACATAGCCAAATGGTGTCTTTTCCAGACAAATATCAAGCCATTTCTGCATCATCCTATTAATGTTATTTTCCACTGCTTTGTTCTGCTTTGTGTTTGTTCTGACTGAGACTTAGCAGATTATTTAGCAGGCTAATTCTGTCAAACAGCACACAGTAATTTGTCAAAGACGTTCAAACATAAACAAACTTCCTTTTGCACATTGCCATTGGTTTGACTGAAGGGGCTAATCTTTCACCTGATGACCAGACTGTCCTGTTTTCCCTTTTCAAAAAGACATCTGAAAACTATCATGACCCCTGAAATAAGAAGGTGGAGATGAAGCCCTGACAGTTCCCACCCTTTTTGAAGGTGTGCAAGGAATTGGTGGGTGTTAGCTGATGGTGGTGATGGGCACGAGCAAAGGAATGGGAATGCCGGGAGGAGACGAGGAGGCCCTGTGACTTCACGTAGCCTGTTCGTTGCTTTCAGAGTCTTCACTGGAAGATGAAGACCATGATCTGTGGCCTGCTTGCACCCTGCCCTCTTTGTTATGTGTGGGGACTCTGGACCTATTCCTCAGCCAGTCGCCGCTAACAAGCCCTAGTAGGTATTAGTGAACAGCTCAGAGTACTTTCAGCTCTTAGGGGTGTTTGAGGTTCAGCGAAGACACAGATAAGGCTGTGCAACAAGTTGCTGGACACCTCAGAGCTGCTGCGCTGCAGCTCCTGCCCTGCATGGCCCAGTTTCTCATGATCGGTGGTATTGGTTGCACCCAAAGCCGAGGGGAGCAGTGGTTGGGTGAAGGTCAAAGACTGCTCCCTTTGTTCTGGTTGTATCCTGTGGAATTGCTGGGATGGAGGGGGGGAGCTCGGGGGGAAGCACTATCACCCCAAGGCCGGCTGGAGCTTGCAGACCTGGAAGAGGTGGCCTGAGCACGTAGTGATGAGTCAACTTAGTGTTGGGGTTCAGCTCTGCCAGGCCACATGGTGAAACTTCCATTGTTTGTCCGGGAGCAGGATGGTCTCACACTCTTTGCAGCACTACCAGTGTGTGATACTGCTCAAGCAGCTACTCTCCCAGCAGTTAGCAGCTCTTGCCCGGCTGCCTCTGTTGTCCCAGGAGTGCCTTCTGCTGTGCCTCAAATGGTGGCTCCGAGTCCAGACTATCAATATATGTGTTTAGGAGCATATTGCTCTCTGCTCCCTATGCCAAGGTCTGTTGGACCTTTGGTCTGACCCAAAATGGCTGGTCCTATTTAAGTGCTGCCTGTGCAGTCTTCCTACCACTATGACCTACTGAGGAGAGATGGCATCGTAACTAAATGAGTCCCCAGGACCTCTTCATCTCAGCATCCTTCCTCATGGTGTAGCCATCCTTCCCCTTGCTGCTGTTTGCTTGCCCTAACTTCCCTGTAGGGATTGCCTGATTTGTTTCAGCAGATTGTGGATGACTTTTATCACAGATTTGAGGCTGCTGGGCACAGTCACAAAACCTTGTGATCAAGTCTGGTTGCACCCTCTGTAGCGTACCTTTCCACCTATTCTCCAGAGACTTGCCACTTCTCACTCTACTCCACGGGTAGGTGAATTGCATTTCTGACAACAAAACTGATTGGAAAGAAAAATGTTCTTCCCTAGTTGGACCTCCCTTTCTGTGCTGAAGATGAAGGACCACAGTAATCTGCCATGGGGTTTTGAATCCTGAGTGAATGCATGCATTCACTAGTCAGATTGTGATTTTGGATGGGGTGAATCTGCAGGAAGATGTGTATTTCTCAGTTCTCCAGATGCCCGTGTTTTTGTCAGGTGCTAGCATCTACTTTGCAATGAACTACTGTTATCTCAGGGTCTTTGTGTTCAATCTTTGTATGGAATTGAGAATATTCGCTATGGTCTTGCCTGTAGTGGAAATTAATTGCGAAGCATGGGTTCTCCCTGTTTTGTTATCTTAGTAATTGACTCGATCATAAACCTAGAGGAACAACTTCACTGGGGTGCTTCAGTTTCTTTTTTTATTATGAATCTTTTCATCTGACTAGGTCTCTTGCTATATTTCTAAAAAAGTTCAACTGAGGGTACTATGGTCAACAAGGTGCTCAGAGTTCATCTTGTAGTCTTTAAGCCATGAAGTGGCTCCATAAAGTGAGGTGACTAAACTTAATTTATTTGTATACTTCAGATTGTTTTTAAAGGTGGTGATAATTCCATGAGTTGTTTTTTCCCAAAAATGTTTACCAAAAGAGAATTAGGTGCCATGGGCTGGTTTGTTTTCAAGTTTGCTGCTTTTACTAATGTTTTTTTGCAATTTCCAACGTATCTAATTTCTGAAGGTGCAATTTTGTGTTCATTTGGAAAGGAATATTGAAACTTACAGGAAATGCTTACACTGACATTCTTCCCCAAAGCACACAGATATTACAGAACTATTGGCATGCCTCCAGACCTTATGCTCTGGGTGTCACCAGCATCAGCTGGATAAATACCCAAAAAACCCACAAGAAGTCACCTTTAGAAGGTCAGTGGAGAGTGAAAGCATTCTTTTAATTACCTGTGCATATCAGTCATGGAATGTGTCTTATCCAAAGAACAAATTGTCTTAAAATTAGTTTTTTCCAGCTTTGCCAATTTGTCTGCTAAAAGCTGTTGCTTCTCTACAAAGTCTGTTGGCTTGTATTAGCAAAGCTCCTACAGGGCTTGTGGAGTCTGTCCATTACTTCCAGGTGCTAACAGGCATCAAGTCAACATGGCGTTCAGAAATTCCCTGGAAAACATCAATCACAGAGACTGAGAAATGCAATAAAATATCCAATGCAAATATTCACGTAAGGAATGCAGCCCAGGCTTCACAATCCTGCACTTCTGTGTGTGCAGCTTCATCACATTCTAACATATGCACGTAGATACGGGGCAGAGTAGCTGACCAAATTCTCTGTCACACATGGTTCTTCCCCATTTCCAGCCAACCAAAGACCATGGTGTGGTACTGGGAGTTTTTCAGTCATATGAAGTGTGACTGTGCTTCAAAGAAACACAAAGCAGACCTGTATTTTCACTGTAGCTGGTTCAACCTTTATGTGTCTTGCCTGATGAATCGGAAAGGAAGGCTGACATCTAGACTGGCTTTGCTTCAATGATACTATTAATGGGCCTGTTATTGCGCTGATATACTCAGAATAATTTTTGTAGTTTCTCATGCAAATATTGTCTGGTTTAGTACATGCTTCATAAAATAACAAGCAAAAAAATAGCAGCAGGGTGACTTGCTCACAAGCATCCAGAAGTGCTGTTTAGCTGAAGAAACCACTTGTCATGTTCACGCTATATCAAAGTATTAGAGGTGGACTAAGCTGCACAAGTAAGTGCAAACTTCAGACCACTGCCAAATACAAGATGTGCAAAGACATTTCATGGAAGATTTTGCAGAAAGAATTATGATAATGTTTGAAATACCTACTTAGGGTGGGGTTTATCTCCCCTAACCTCATACATTTCCTCTGCACTAGTTGTCTAGACTCCCTTCAGCCACAGTTCTCTAGAGAAACTCATTATGTCCCTGTGTCCAAATAGTTTCAGGACCTTTGAGTCTGTTAATTAGAGCTTTGAGTTCTGGTAATGCGGGACCTACATCCAAATCTTTCTTACTAGTATGTGGCCAAATGTGCCACACTCACAGACCTCAGGTATTGTTAGGGCAGTTATATACCGTCAGCTCAAGGACCTTCTGGAGATGGTTTCCATTTACCACTTCCATGTTCCAGACCTAGTTCGCAGCTTTCTACTCTCACAGAAACTGCTTTGGATATATCCTGTGCTTAGGGATCTGCTGTCTCATGGGGCCAAAAGTTTGGATCTCTGTTTTATTAAATTGTAGTGTTAATTACACCTCATCAATGTAGTGTTAATTACACCTCTCCATGAAGGGACTTCTGCTCACTGTTACTCTGTTGTTCTTTTTCTAGACACTGTATCACTGCACCCCAATAACTTTAAGGCTATTTTACCTGAACAAGGGTAGATTACCTGTTTTTTAGACTTCACGCCTAAGAGATGGAGATATCTTGGCCTGTCAGCCCAGCCTGGATGACAAAGTATCTTTTCCATCTACAGGTTCATGCCTTTCAGAAGCTCCTGAATGCATTTACTGTGTTTGTGGAGAGGTCCTAGGTACGTGTCTCTCTGCAGAGACCATCTATTTGGATAACCACTTGTTTTAGATTGCAGTTATCTGAGAGTAGTCCCTGGCTGTAAGCACCTCATGGCAGTGCGCTGTAACCCCCGATAGTGGTGCTCAGTATGTCCATGCTTCCAGTGGGGCCAGTAAGAGTTAATGTCAAATATGTTCGCTGACAGCCAGTGTTGGGGCTTCCTGTGCAGAAGGGAACAACTTGTGCTCCCAATAACATGGCGGTTTTTAAAGAAGGTAAGAGGAGTCCTGGGCGCCTGAGTAAGAGCGTATCGCTAAGGATGAAGGAAGGTATTTGGCTGGCCCCAGGGAGGTGGTTTGGCTGTGGCCATCCCGTTAGGAGGCTGGAGGGAAATGTTTGCCTTTGTGTTTGTGGTGTAGGGATGGGGTCATGGTCTGTGAATAGAAACCATGTGATGCGTCTTGGCCTTGGAAGTCCTAGGAGAGGCTTTGAACTGAGCTAGTGCAGATGAATCCAAGGAGGCCTTGGATCAAGTTAGGCGATTCCCCTCCCAACTGAGCTCTGCAATGGCAAAGCCTCAGACTCAGCCTCCTAGTTGTTCATTTATTTCCTCCTGACCCGGCTGCATTCTTGCTTGTTCCATGACTGCTTCAGCGGGAGGGTGCCCTCCACCCTGCTCCCCCCTCGCTTTACCCTGGTCCTCTGAGGCCTGACACATGTTGGCTTGAATCCTCAGCAAGCTGAGGAGAATGAACATAGACCTTCCCTTTCCTGTGGTGTCTAGGCCACCAAGTAATACAAAATACGACCACTTTATCTGGGTGGTGTTTTTGAAGGTAAATAGCTGTGGCTGCTGTGCCTGACTTCATGCCGTCTGTGTGCTTGGACGATGTGCAACAGAGATGTCGTCTTTGGGGACTGAAGGGTCTACGTATCCTTAAACCTTGTTCCCATAACCTGATGACAGCTACACAGAATTCCACTTCAAGGTGAATGCAGAAAACTTGAAAACAATTGTATATGTCCATTTGTGCAAATGCCAAAAGCAAAGAAGTAAGTCTGGGTTTCAGATGCCTTGGATTAAAAAGCACGTTAAGATATTAATAAGGATAAGCACACCGGGAAGCTGATGGAAGGAAGGCTGTTGGTGGGAACGTGAGTAGCTGGGTAACAGGCAGGCAGCGTGCCCTGTGCCAGTGAAAAGTGATGCTGCACGCTAAAGGCATCCAAAGGTCTGGGACTGGCTCCAGAGTCAGGCAGGCATTCCCTACCTGGCTGCAAGGGTAGTGAGTATTAGGACTGTTTTTCTGATTGGAGTGGTGGTAATGGTGGTAAACAGATCAGTTTGCAAGGTCAGGAAACACAGTTAAGGGGAGCTGTCTGTACCTTGGGTAAATACTGCTTTGGATGTGATGCCACAGTTAAAACATAAGACACTATGTAGACCTCTGTGAGTGGCTGATCAGGAACCCATGGGAGGAGAAGCAATGCTTGATCTGGGCATGGGCAGCATACACGATTTGGCTCAAAATCTTGCCAATAAAGATGCTTTACAGCAGCAGCCTTCTCACTGGTACAACTAAAGCAGAAGGGTTTGCAGCTGGAGTAATACAGAGTACACTTGTTTGTAGGCAACATGACGACTACTTAAAACCACCACAGCAAGTAGATGTGCCTGATCAAAAAGAACAGAGTGAAAAAAGGCTTCAGAAAAAGTGAAGTTTCATGGCGAAGCAGCAATGCTATGGTAGGTGGGCTATTAGTCCAGTACATGTACTATAATGTCTTCACTTAGGAGTGGTGAGCCTGGCCTTGAATAACAAACAAGGAAAAGAACCTTGTTTGTGGTATGTGCTTAAGGTGTTGGCAGGGGAGAGACTTAGAGGAGATGTGGAAGCTATGGACAATAACTGTTCTCACTTACACGTTTACAAATCTCTGCTGTCCTTAGCAAGCCAGACATAGCAGCATTTGTGTTATAGCTACAGTAGAATCACAGAATCATACAATAGTTTGAGTTGGAAGAGACCTTTAAAGGTCATCTAGTCCAACCCCCTCCCCTGGGAAGCGACATCTTCAACTAGATCAGGTTGCTCAGAGCCCCGTCCAACCTGACCTTGAATGTTTCCAGGGATGGGGCATCTACCACCTCTCTGGGCAACCTGTGCCAGTGTTTCACCACCCTCATTGTGAAAAATTTTTTCCTTACATCTAGTCTGAATCTACCCTCCTTTAGTTTAGAACCATTCCCCCTTGACCTGCCGCAACAGGCCCTGCTAAAAAGTCTGCCCCCATCTTTCTTATAAGCCCCCTTTAGGTACTAAAAGGCTGCAATAAGGTCTCCCCGAAGCCTTCTCTTCTCCAGGCTGAACAACCCCAACTCTCTCAGCCTTTCCTCACAGCAGAGGCGTTCCATTCCCCTGGTCATTTTCATGGCCCTTCTCTGGACCCGCTCCAACAGGTCCATGTCTTTCCTGTGCTGAGGGCTCCAGAGCTGGACGCAGCACTGCAGGGGGGGTCTCACCAGAGCAGAGCAGAGGGGCAGAATCACCTCCCTCCCCCTGCTGGCCACCCTTCTTTTGAGGCGGCCCAGGATACAGTTGGCTTTCTGGGCTGCGAGCGCACATTGTCGGCTCATGTCCAGCTTTTCTTCCACCAGTACCCCCAAGTCCTTCTCGGCAGGGCTGCTCTCAATCCCTTCATCCCCCAGCCTGTATTGATATTGGGGGTTGCCCCGACCCAGGCGTAGGACCTTGCACTTGGCCTTGTTGAACCTCATAAGGTTTACACAGGCCCACTTCTCGAGCTTGTCCAGGTCCCTCTGGATGGAATCCTCTCCCTCAGGCCTGTCAACCGCACCACTCAGCTTGGTGTCATTTGCAAACTTGCTGAGGGTGCACTCGATCCCACTGCCTATGTCATTGATGAAGATATTAAAGAGTACCGGTCCCAATATGGACCCCTGTGGGACACCATCCATCACCGATCTCCATCTGCACATTGAGCCATTGACCACCACCCTCTGGATGCGACCATCCAACCAATTCTTCACCCACCGGACAGTCCACCCATAAGATCCATAGCTCTCCAATTCAGAGAGAAGGATGTTGTGGAGGACCGCGTCAAAGGCCTTAAAGAGGTCCAGATAGACAACATTTGTAGCCCTTCCTATGTCCACTGATGTAGTCACTCCATCCTAGAAGGCCACTAGGTGTGTCAGGCAGGACTTGCTCTTGGTGAAGCCATGCTGGCTGTCTCGAATCACCTCCTTGTCCTCCATGTGCCTTAGCAGAGCTTCCAGGAGGATCTGCTCCATGATCTTCCCAGGCACAGAGGTGAGACTCACTGGCCTGTAGTTCCCCAGGTCTTCCTTTTTTCCCTTTTTAAAAATGGGGTTATGTTTCCCCTTTTCCAGTCAGTGGGAACTTCACTGGACTGCCACGACTTCAGTAATGGTTGAGGTGAAGAACCACCTCTTTAATGATGTTCAGTAGCTGCCTCTGTGAACTGGGATAGAAAGGGTTCTCATCCAAGCCAAAAGTCAGTTTTCTTAGACAAATATTTAACAGAGGGAATGTTTATAGGACTTCACCTCTAGTTAATGAGCTCTACCCAGGGAGTAGCAGCTGAAGTGACAGCTATGGATGTTTCCTAAAATGTCAGTCAATTTCAGTAACCCATTTAATAGAGCTTCTGGAAATGCATCCAGTTTTGCAGTCAAATAGAATAAACCAGATATAAGGAAAAGAGCTTTGCCTAATATAAAAAGTGTGGTCCCCAGTCCCCCAGACTTCTGTCCAAATGACGTTATTATAGTCACAGGGGCTGGTCCTGCATATGATAGGTGCTAATTGTACCTGCATATTGCAAAATGTTAGGAACTGTGAAGGAGACTGTGCCACTTGTACTGACTTCTGTATCCTCCAGCTTCTTCCAGGAGATGGCCAATGGATCTTGCTTCCAATACAATCTATACTGGCTGAGTGAAGGAAATCTAATGAAGCAGTGGCTCGTTTCCCTCTGCAAGGATGCCCTTCCTCCAACCCCTCTCAGCAATGCAGGGCATCCAGTCCAAGTGGAGAGTGCCGTGTTCAACTTCATTTGCCATGTGCATATGCACTGTCCATGCCTTAAATGCAGCCTGGGAATGGATGTAATGAGATCTGCCTCATACAGAAAAACCCTAAGAACAAGGTAGTCAGACTCAGCACTAACACACAATGCTGCAGACTGGAGCTGCCTCAGCACTTCACCAAGGGGCATCAGCACCTCTGAGTAATGGACACTGTGCAGGGATTCAGCCGAAGCTATAAATACCACATCACAAACATGTAAAAAGAGAAGAGTTTTTATTGGTTATATACTGTAGAGCTGACAGCGTTTGAGTCAGGAGAGACATGCAGATAAAGTGTGTGTTTACATTTGGCATGCAGACTAAGAGCACTGTGTAACTGCAAGGAGGTGAGCACCATCTGTATTCACTGCATGGGCAGCCTGGGGAGGAAAGAGCTGGCTTCCCTCTGTTGAGCATGCTGAGACAGGGAGAGTTTTGAGAGGGTGAAACAGTGCTGATAGCTCTATTGGACACAAAGTTTGTTTTAGGGAAATAGGCAATACTGTAACCCTGGAAAATTTGCTTAACTTGCATGAGTCTGATTATGAAAAGATTTCTTGCATTATTTGTCTTCTAACTAAGCTGCCCACGCCCAAATATATGTCTGCAAATACAAAAAAATAGATTTATTCTCTTAAAAATACATTCCATGCAGCCTGGAGTGCTGCTTCCCCAAGGCAGGAGCCTGCACTGCATGCTGGGCAGCCTAGGAAGATGATCCTTTGGGTCCTTAGATTACTGACCACCAGAGGCATCTGCAAACAATGGCTTCATCTTTCATCACATACACAGCAGTCCACTGGCGGCTGGCCTTGGAGCAGTGCTTTGACCGCTCCAATGGTGTGCAAGGGTGGCAGAGAAACTACATTAGAGAGGACACCAGTGTGAGTATTGCTAGGAAATTGCTCATGTCGAGCGTCTCTTGAAGCACCAAGGTGCGCCACCCTGCCCTGTGTTTCCTGCCCCTTTCCTTTCCTGGAGCTACCACTGCAGGACTGCGGGTCTCCCCTTGTCTGTGTCCAGTGAGCTGCAGTTTGACAATGCACGGCACTGGTGGTTGCACTGCGAAGCTGTCATCCCTCCATGCTACCCGAGCAGCTGGAAAGGCGTTGCTCTGCATGTTGCAGTGGTGCTTCTGGACGCAAAGGAAGCTGCTCTGTGCAGCAGCAAGCTGCTGGCCCCTCAGGCTGGTGCCAGCCATTCTGAGGAAAGCTGCTGGCTCTCCAGAAGGAACCAGTGTCTCCGTTTCCTTGGAGAAGCGAGCACTGACACACTTCCTCTGTACAGCAAATACATTTACAACTTTGGAATTACCCAAGTGCTCGATATGCAGCCTTGTGGCATCATCAAGCCCACTGAAAAGCCTGTTATATTTATATGCTAAAATTACAAATACTTCTTCAGTGATGGCAATATTTACACATATACTCTATTTTACAGCTGTTCAAAAAAAGTGTGCAATTTGAGTAAAACACATTGTGTTTCCTGAAGTCATTGCTATAAGTTTAATAATACAATCAGCTCCTATTGCACTCATGATTAGAGGGTATGGCCCCTTTCAATTTTAAGGAGGGTTTTCTTTCTCAGAGTTAATATCTCGGTTGTGGTAAAAACAACCCAGTGTACAGTTACTGAGTGACATCTGTGTTCATTATTTACAAGCAGTGAGACTCAGTCTAGAGCAAGAGTTCAAGGTATGATGTGCTGTAAAATATTGAACAAATGACTGAGGCAGCTGGAGAAACGAGAGACGTCACCTGTGAGAAGCACCTGAGAGCAGACAGTGCCAGAAGAGCTGCATTACTGGGTCAGTGGCTGGGGCTCCTGCTGTGTGCTGTGAGCCAGCCGAGCAGCAGGGTGAAGCCCTCTGGTTGCCCGTGGCTAAGGAAAAGCCTGGTCCTGGCTGACAGAAGGGGAAAACCAACAGCTATTGCTGCGGGTGTTTTTTCCCTTGCACTTCAGACATGAGGTTGCGTTACTGGGGCAAGCTGTGGGGTTGAAAAGCCGACGGGTAAGCCAGAGTTCTGTGGGTAGGTACAGGGAATCCTGTGCTAACCTAGCATGTCATGTCGTGGGAATGCAGAGCTTTCCTGCCCAGGACTGAAACCAGGTCTCTTGGAAGAAGCTTTGGAAGCAGCATGCTAAGCTGGATCCATGGCCAAGAACATGAGAAGGAGAGGGCTGGTGGATGTGTACGGGCACCCAAGTGTCCTATGGGATGTGGACCACTGTCCTGCAGCAGGACGGGGGTCATCACTGGGAGGAAAGCCATACAGTCGCTGCTCAAGTGATCCTCTTCAGTGCATATGTGCTGTCCAGCTGTTTGTAAAACTAAGCTGCAAGTCCTGGGCAGCAGTGACACAGGGGAGGGGGGAGGCCCTCCTAAATATGCTGCTTTGTGAGACTGAACTGCAATGCCAAGCAGGTCGTCAGCAGCGGTTCCATGGTGACTGTAACTGAGTATATATTATACGGCTGGAGAGCTGCTTAGCAGCAGGTTTGGGAATGTAAACGGAGGTAAATAATTACTGTGCTGTCTGAAGAGGCAGGTACATGCCAAGACACCTCCAAGATGCAAACTCCCAGGTTCAGCAAGCAGGTACTGCAGGAGGCACTTGGGCCGCTCGCTGCAGAGCAGCTGCACTGTCTCAGAGGGATTTTTGCAGCAGCATCTCCTGTGCAACGGATGGAAGAGGACCTGAGGCAGCATATTTAGTTTTGAAGAGAAGTATTTTCTTTAACATGAAAATAAGGGCCAGAGTCAGAACGTAGCATCCTGAGGCTGGCAGAGGCTGGCAAGCAAGCCAGCCCCGTGAGAGCACTGCTGAGATGTGGCACTTCTGGTCAGGCTGTTCAATTCTGTTTACCAGCTGTGGAAAGCCTGCAAGGTTGCACGACAAGGCAAGGGAAGGTGATACCATTCAAGCAGTCGATCTCAGTAATGTCTTTTTTTGTGTGGTGGTGGTGGTGATCCTGCCATACAGTTAACCTCTGAGCAAAGCAGGGTGCTCAGGGTGGATATTGCAATTCACAGGCTCGTTTAAAAAAAAATATCCATTGTGATTTCAGATTGCAAAATATGCACTAATTTTCCATACTTCCTGATGAATATGGGGCAGAGAAGGCATTTCAGAATGCTGAATTTAACTTTAGAATTTCAGTTTCTTTCACTTTTAGTTTGGATTTTGAGCTTAAAAATTTTTTCCCGTTGTACTTGACGCTATATTTATCCCATTCTCTACTAGCATTGCCATGTCATGAATGGTAAGAGATAGCAGTTGATATAATTTAATATAATTTAATTTTAAGATTATTAGAGCTGCCACTTAGTACTAATTTAAGAGCATTATCTTTTTGTCTTGTTATGCAACTTGACGCTCATACATGTAATGAAATATAAAAGAATAAAATGAAGGGTTAAAAATATAAATTTGGGAAACCATCTAAAAATTGCAAAAGGGAACACTTTTTTTCCAAAATATTTTTTCCCTTCCTCCAAACAATATTAAAAAAAAAATCATGTCATTGAAACACTTTCCTTTTTATATAAATGTCTTCATTGATGTTTTCCAACCAGCTCTGGTTTTTTGATTCATTTGCCTCTCAGAATTGAGGCATATAATTCCAAGGGACAGGGAGGAGATTTGGCATATAGATGTGCATGTATGGACAGTCACACGCGCACTGCTGGGGTAGCTGCTCATCTGGAATGTGAGATGAGTGTGGGGTGCAACTCAGACGTGGGAGCTGCTGGGTCGCAGCTGTTCCTGCAGCACCTCCAAAACAGGTAAGGGACCTTTTTTCTTCTGTAGCATTGCCTTTGTCTCTCCGCAGAGAGGGGCGTCTGTTTCCAACAGGCAAAAGAAAGCACCAGGGGAGGTCAGTGGTGGTTGTGCACAGGACAGGAAAACTGTGGGCCAGCCCTGCTGCTGGGTGGTGGGATGTAAAGGAAGGACTGGCAGCACTCCGACTGTGTAAGCCAGATGCAATCACCTTGCTGAGGGCAGATGCTGCTCCAACACCTGAGCACCTCTTGGAGCTGCGGGAGCGGTGTCTCCGCCAACAGTGATGCCATGTGCTCTCAGCGGCCTGTGGGAACTGACAGGGTAACGTACCTCTGTATTTGAAGCAGTCTCTGGCCATGCCTGGGTCCCAGACATGGCGGATGGGGTGGTCCTGAAGAGGGGCACAGACTGAGGCCACCTAGGTAGCCATACTGGAGCTCAGCTTAGGGTCCAGTCCTGCTGTCTCCACCGTGTTTTTGGAAGGAACAAGGACATTCTGCTTGTCTGCGAGAAAAAGCACTTGTTTCTTTTTCCCTAAGAGCTCAACTGCTGAGAACGAGCAGCAGAGTTGCTGCCTGCAGAGCGTGATGGACATAAAGCTTCAGGTAAAAAAGCACCCCAGTCCAAGTCAGGAGGAAGTTTCACTGCTCTGGAAACTGCTGTTGGTTTGGCTCAGAAGATGACTTCTTGGTGCAAGATCTCAGCTGGTGAAGAGTAGGTCATACAAAGCTTGTTGCAGAGGCTGACAGCAATAGGGAAGAAACTGCTTCTAAACATTTTCTGCTCTCCTTTGCTCTTAATGTGTAAAGCAACCAGTGGGGAATGGTCTCCTTCTGCCTAGAGACAGAGGGTGCTGGGAACACAGGTATTGAGGTGACCATAACTCAAGCCAACAAGGGTGAGAATGCAAACGCTCACTAGGAACTGAAAGCTTTCAGTTGTGGAGCTGTGTAGGTCAGCTGTCATAGGCTGGTGGACCATAGTTGCAGCAGTACTTCTGGGATCTTGTCTAAATGCAAGTGATTAACAAGAAGTTCTCTCTTGTCCGGGGAGTACCATCGTTCAGAGTGGCTATGCAGTCAAGGTTTCCATATGGAGACAGACCTATCATCCTATGGAGGAGATTAAGATTGCAGATACAGAGATGAGAAGTGGGAGTCCCCTGAGCAAAGTCTCTGCAGCTGCCTCTTCAGCAATGAAGAAAAAGAATTCACTGGTAAAGCTCCTGTACCTTGCAAATCGCATTAGAAAACTGGTTTCAGGCTAGCTGAAGCCTCTGGAGAGGTTACAAACAGGTGTGACGCCCGTGAGCTTGGTACTATCCTGCCTCTTGCTCCACTATGCAGCATGTTCATTGAGTGGAAGGGAATACAACTCATCGCCGAGATGTTGTCCAGCTGGCACGGGAAGCACCCTGTAAGAGACAACCCCGCAGCGTCACAGACTGGCCAGGACGTGCAGCTGCCTCTGGCAGCATTTTTGCTCTCGGGAAGAGTATTGTGATTACCATCCCAAAGCCTATGAAGATTCTAGCCCGATGGTGGGGCAGGGGAGAGCAGTGGCAGGATCAGTTTGGAAGATACAGGCTCTGTCAGTGTTTGCAATGAAGTAAGCCCAAAGCAGAACAATCCAGCCCTGTACCACATAGGCAGGGCCTATTATCTTTTTTTATGCTGTGGTGTACCCTGCACCCACTTTCACACATGGCATGTGGATCTGGCAAGTGAGATGCGCAACACCTGACAGCACAGAGGCGATGGAGCTGATCTAATGTCAGAGCACATCTCCATGTGCAGGGTGTTCAGGCTCCTGTTAGTCAGTGGAGATCTGGGCAAGACAGAAGATCCAAGTGATGGTGTGTATGTTACGTGGACCTGAGTTTACCCAAGTTTGTATTTGCTGTTGACCCAGTCTGTGCAGACAAAGGAAGCACAGCACAGCCTCAGATACAGGAGTCTGCATCTGGCCAGATGAATGTCACTGTGGGTAACACCTCAGTGACCACACAGCATCGCTGTGGTGTCCCTTTCCTCAGCTACCAATAGGGACAGTGTCAGTTCACTGCTCACTACTGCAAACATTACCTGTCTCTAAATGCAAAGCTCAGCTGGGACCACGTCCCTCTGGGCTCTTGATTTTGTGCAACTTCACTAAGAGGTATGACTATGTAGGGCTCTCAGCTGCCTCACCGCAGTCCTGCTGCTCTCACATCAAGACTCAGCAACTACTGTGCGCGTCCAATAAGATACACTGACGACAGGTTTGAGGTCTTAAGATATTTCCTGCTGTGGATGATCCATAAATGGAAAGATGCACTTTGCTCTGGGCAGCTGCACAGGCAAAGAGGGAATGCCAGGAGAAAAAGCAAGTCTTTTGTACAGACAGAAGCATGGCTGTGCACCTAGGAATTAAAGTCTGCTTAGACCCCTGTCTCCTCTGAAGGGAGCCCCCTGTGAAGAGGCTGGAATACACGTTTTTTTCATATTTCAGGCAATAAATCATAGACACTATAATGTGGGCCATTTTCCACTTCTTTGTGTGCCCAGAAAGATGTGTTTTAGGAGGCAGAGCAGCACGTATATAGCAGCAGACAAGCACCCCAGTAGTACAGCAGCCAGCTGAAGCAGGTAAGTCAGGGGCTCTGATTTTGTCTCTCCAAATGTTTTTTTTCCATCCCTGATTGTCCAATATGTGCCAGAGGATGGCTAGATGCAGTGCCTCTTACTCCCTGGAGAATGTTTTTAGCCATAAAGCTAACTGAAACAAGTTCAGAACAGAAAAATAAGGTAATACTTTTTTACCAGTATAGGAAATGAGGCAATACAGTAGACACTCCACCTCTGGGCAGTGCTAATTTAAGACTGGAGTCCTCCTAAAAGGTTTACATTCATTTTGGACAAGTTCTCTAAGTTATGTTACTGGGACGTCAGTTCAGATATTGGCTTCTTGCCTTGTAACTCTCTTTTCTGGATGGTCCTGGAACTCATATACCTGCTCCTCCACTTGGAGACCCAGTGGTGCATGGGGGTTGGATTCAGGGTCCTGCAGCTCCATCTTGGTGGCTGGCCTTTTCCCTGGTGTGTCAACCTGTGAGATGTACTCAGAAGAGCCGTATTGTTTTCTCCTGGAACTGGGCACAAAATCTTTGCTTTCATCCTGTGTGAAGGAAAATAAAGAGGGTTGGGACTCAGGGACTATGAAGGGGTCTGGAATAGTACTGGGTTCCTGGTCCTGGGTTTGCAGTGTGAGGTGCTGGCTTGAGTCCCTTTGGCAAGGAGGGACTCGGAGCCACCAGGCCAGCTCTGACATGCCCTCAATTTATGTGCTACTTCATAAAGATTTTTTTTTTTAAAACCGTCCAGTAATTTTAACTCAAGTTATGGGTGTGGAGTCTTCTGTTCAGTTGGGTGACCTGTGCACAAATCTGTGCTCGGCCTGCGTGGCTCAGTGGGCCCAGAGTGTTTGTATCCATGAGGGACTATCAGCAGAAAATTCCATAGTTTAGTGACTGAAGCAGTTTCTTAAAAGTATTAACTCTGATTTTTAACTACCATGGGTAGGATGTGGCCAGCAATCTGAATCTCCCATTTTCTTGGCAATGAGGATGTGTGTGGGAGTGTCCTACGCTGTTTTCCTGCTATAGGCATCTAAATGGCACTTTTAAACTCACTAATATTTCCTTGAATGTCTGCAGAGACATTTATGGGATCATACCCTGGGATTCAGATGCCTACGGTCTGCCTTAGGGCTGGTTGGGGCACCCGTGTCTTTTACTGAGGCTGCACGCTGCTGTGAGTCGTGGGGGTGAGGACTCTCTGTCACCCTCCAGCTCCCCAGGAAGATGGCAGTGCTTTTGCTGTTGCTGTCACTGGCTGGAAAACCTCCTTATCCACAAGTTCCAGCACACTGTAAGGCACCATCACATCAACATCAGAAACAAAACAAATCATTACAATGGTGAACTTACAATTGCAATAACGTAATCAGCTACTGGGCAAAGCGCAACAGCTGCACTGGGCTACTGAAGGCTTTATCAGCTCTGCTTGCTTTGGGGATGGCATCGTGTTTGCTGAAACACATAGTGCACGGCCCTGTGAAGTGGCTGCGGGCACTGGTGGAACAGATTTGGTCTCTGCCCCGTGGCAAAACAGAGAGCAGGGAAGGGAGAGGCAGCAGCCCCCGTGCCTGGCAGAAAAGCATGTCTGAGATGGAGACCAGGCTTTGATGGGCTCTCAGAAAGAAGGTGACATCTGATGAGTCTGGATGGGCAAACATCTGCCTTGAGCTGGCCCCACTGTGGATGACATCCAGAAAACACTGGACCTGACCTCCCCCTTGTGATCCAAGCCCTACAACAGAAGTGAGACGCAGCAGCACCTCGGTGAATAGGCACAACACAAGGACAGGTCCCACAGGGACCTCCAACCAACCATGGGCCAGAGATAACTATGGTGGGCCAGACTGCTCATAACAGTGAGGTGATAATTTTAATTTAATGAATGGCAGTCATCTTGATGGACCTGGACAGCTTAGCAAGGGCTAAGCACCTCTGTATTTCTGATACAGTAGTTGTCTTTAGAGATGAGGCCACTGGGTGAGCATATAGGATCCATCCCCTTGGGCATCTGACAGTGTCAGTCCGTTTCTGCTGTCAGGCAGCATGAATTTATGACTATCAACCCAGATTCTTGGGTCTCAAAGAGTTTCATAGGTAAAATGCTGAGCCAGGGCCATCAGGCTGACCACCCCCCATGTGTCAGCGATACAGACCAGTACCTCCTGGTACTGCACCAGAGCTGGATCAGTGCGGAGCTCAGCATGCTCCATGGCACCCCAAAGGACAATCAGCTGGTCACTGACAAGCACCTGGGAAGCTGCTCTGAACAGACTGTGACCCCCAGGATTCACACGAAATAGAACCGAACCCTTGGACAAAGTTACTGACATCCAAGGAAAGATGAAAACACAGTGATGTGGTGTGGCTGGCTGCTTAAGTAGAAGCTTATGTGGACTCAGCACGGTGATGGATGCACTTTCTATTAGTCCCTAAAGCAGAGGACAGAAGGGGTGAGAGGCAGCACATCCCTGGATACTGTCAAGGAGACTTTTCCATAAGACAGCCAGTTGTGTTAATATCACAGCCACAAGAAAAACAAATCAAGTGCATCCATCTTGCATTGTTGCCTGCTCATCTGCTTGCTGCCTGCCAGTGCCTTTGGACTAATTTGGGCATTGCAAATTTTCAGCAGTCAAACCAGAGAAACACCAACTTCATTATCTGAAACACGAAGCCCAACAGAACGACTGCTTGAGGTCTTGCTTCTCCTCAGGTCTTTTATGGGAGCCCGAGAAAGGCTGGCTGCAAGCACTAGAGGGAGCTGGTCCTCAGGCTGCAGCATCCATCCATCAGCACCTACCGCCTCTGGGTCTCCCAAGGCAGCACTCCAAAGAGCTGCTGCTTCTGTAGCACAAGTATTGCTAAGAGCTGCCGATACCTCCTGCTCTAGCTTCACTAGGGGCATTTGCCTACACCAGCGGTACAAAAACGGAAGGCTGAAATTACACCTTGTGCCTTGGCATCTCCTCGCAAGAATTATTTCCAGGTGCTCAGTTTGGGTCTGTCCTGGCTGAGGCAGGGGCTGAGCCTCCAGCTTGCTTTAGCCTTCTGCTGTGCTGCAGCAAATGGTCAGACATCATGAGTATTTCATGGAGGAGAGGAAGATGTATTTTGGCAAAACCAGCACAGACCCCGTGTTTCCCAAACAGGATCCTTAAGGCAATCTCAGACTTTGGATAGTGGAGCTGGGAAGAGGTTACAGTGATGCCTTCACAGGGAAGCTGAATGTGCAAAGTTAGCATAGATCAGTGCCAAGCCTTCTGCCACAGAAATAGCTACATCTTTAACTGAAACACAGATCCCAGCAGAAACAGACTACTGGTGATATGAGGCATATTATAAGCCTGAAGATACCCTTCAAAAGCAGATACTTTGGTTTTTTTCCAAGGGCATATGCAATAATTTGAGCTGCCCAAATACATAAAATTTGGTGTATCTGGACTATCTGTGTATCTGCAGTCTTTCAGGGTAACTTCATGCTCCTCATTTACAAGCTAAAAATATACTTAATTTATGAGCAAGAATTCAGATTTGTGACTATGTGGTGTCAGGGTGATGGATCAAAGTATGATGCAGAGAGATACCTAACTCAATACTCAACGGCTCTGTGTGAACTAACAACGTGGTCACTTTCCTGATTGCTTGTCACTGCAGACGTGGGCAAGGCTGGAAGCCAGCTAATTCATCAGGGATACCCAGGATGACCACGCAGAGGTCAGGTTACTCTGTGAGGTACACTTCAGCTGCTGTTGTAGGCAGACCGCATAGCTAGCAAATTTGATCTGACAGTGACCTTTAGACCACCCACGGAACGTACTGCAGAGCGACACTCAGCCCTGGGTGGTCTGCTAGGGGGAAGATGGGAAAGAAATATGTGAGTGCCCACTCTTTAGGGCTCCATGACTGACTACACGTGAGGCCAGCTGCAAGTGGAGACCTCTTCAGCTGTGAGACTCAAGGTTGTGGGTGCTGTGAATTCAAACTCCTGGGATAAAGGGAGGCCCACGGATGGATCTCCCATTTCCCAAGCTCATAAGCTGCCATCATGCAAAAGGACAACCTCAGTCATGTCAGTTCTGCCTGGATTCATGAAAGAGAAATACAGACTGCCTGTGACCCATGAGTGACCCTGGCCAGGGAGACAATGTATCCTCAGTGTCCAAAAGTAGCTGGAAGGCCAACCTGCACTTCGTAACACCAGGCAATAGACACACTGCAAAGCAAAGCAACAGTGCAAATTCTTCTGTGCGTCTCATTGCCAGAGAAGTGGAAGAGAAGTTTTGCAAATGTAAAACCCCTTTCACATCTTCACCACCTCATCTTTGTCAATGCCAGAGTCATTCGGTTATGAATCTGCCCCCTCTGCCACCAGCACTGCCAGATTACTCAGCGGGGCTCCTCCTGGAGACTGGCAATGGCAGCAGCTGCTTAGAGCAGTTCTAAGTAAAGAGCAGAGGCAGGAGCTGCAGCAGGAAGCAGAATGTGGTTTAATGGACTGGAGGGGCACTTGGTGCCAGAGAGCTCACTTAAAATATGCTGGAGCCTGCAGCTCCGGTGGCAAGTATAGCTCACCAGATCAACTGTCTGCCTGTGTCAACCCTGCTTTGAGGAACTCCCCTCACTGGTACCAGCCAAAGGAACAGGAGAAGAGCGCAGCCATCCCTGTGGCTCTTGCTTCTTTTCAGGTGGCATATTGACACAGACCAAGGAGGAGGCAGCCCTGTGTAACCAGCCACCACTTATCTGTTTAGGAGATGCCCGGGAAACATTTCCAGACCAGAGTCTGGTTTCACATGGGGAAACCATGCAGCTCTTACCAAAAGGAGCTGTATCTCTACAGCTGCCGTTAGAGCTACAGCTCTGCCTGAGGCACAACCCTATTAAAATCTGCTCATTTCCATCATTTTTTCATTACTACTCCAAGCTGACAGTGCCATGCAAAGCCACTCTGAAAATCATACCATGTCCCACATAAGCTGTGACTATGTCTTCTCTGATCTGGGCAAGACAAAATGCTACCATATAGTTATTCATATGGCATTACAACATCCAAGCAGATGAATCTAATTTCAAGAATTCTAAATCTGGTACTTCACATGTGAGATGCTCCACTAAAGATAGCAGGAGCTGGGAGAGGGCAGCACTTCAGGAAATAAGCTGTAAGAATTTCAAATCAGGCTCCCTACAACTAACAGGCAACTTGGAAAACCTCATCAACTGTTTAACATAGGATACTTACAGGTAGCGTGGTCCGGTGCCAAGCAGAAGCCGCTGTAGGATCACTTGCATAGCTCCTGCGTGTTAGCAGTTCAGATGCACTTAAGTTACTCTTGGTCCTTCGGGACCCCAGTTCAGGGGCACTCCAGGAATTAGCCGTGGCACTGGTCCTTGCTGATGTCTGCTCCAGGGAGTTTGTTCTTGCACTATTCCCTTCCATTTCTGTGAGATCTACTGAGGACCTACATATGTTTGTACGACTGGAAGCTGCACTTTTCTCAACTTTGGTTTGAGAGTTCAGGGACTCCAGGGAATGTAAGCCTTGTCTTGTTCTCCAGGAACTTCTCACAGTGATGTGTTTTGTTTCGGATGAAGCTGCATCTGAAGAGCCATGGCTCTTCCAGTTGATTGTCTCCAAAGGTGGCTCACTGTTCCTCTCTGTGAGTTCAGAAGTCTTTATCATAATGCTGCTTCTGGAGACCACTGTTTCTGCTTTACTTCTCGGCACTGCCTCTCCAATTCTGTCCATCTCAGATAATTTCAGAGCACTTTTATTAATCGATATCTCGAAGGGTGTGGGGAGATTGTTTGTTATTGGTGAAGGCTCATTTGGAGCAACTCTGATGTTGCTGGTGGTAACATGTCTTTCCTTTGCTGCTATATCTGCACTGGTCCTTGGAGCTGTTGGCTCAGAAGGGAAGATTGTGATGCTGCTTGTCATTTTATTTGTTACCATTTTAAAAACAGACTTCTGTTTTTCTGACTCTGCCTCAGAAACAGTCCCTCCCATGACTGCCTTCATATCCCTTTCAACAATTGCAGGTTTAATGACAGCTTTTGATCTCAGAGCTTCTCTTGGGCTGAACGACCTTCTGGATTTAAATCCTCCAGTGCTGGCATCTGATGGTTTTATACACTTGGTGGAGTCTTCATCATTTACAGTGTTTTTGTCATTTTCAAAAAGTGATGCTCTAAAAACTCCCCTGGAATTGGAAAACTGCTTGGAACTGACTTTCTTTCTTGTCTCAAAATCTGACTGAGTGGTTGTTCTTCCTGATTCTTCATCTGAATTAAGTTTTTCCTGGTTACTCTGGATGCTTTTGGAGTCTGTTTTTAAGCCAGCATTTACATGATCCGTTGCTGCAGCTGAGGACTGCTCCATGTCTTCTTTATCAAGACCTGTGAGAATCTGCAGAATGTCTTCCTGACTCCTGGAGTGATGGGAACGCTTTGCTAGTGTTGAAGGCTTTGCACTTTCAAGTGATGTGTCTGCAAATTCTTTTTCCTGGGAGATTATTGCTCTTTTAGCCCTCCCCTCCGAGGGCTGTCTGTGTGATACAGCAAAAGTGTTCACTGCTTCTGCTTTAGAACCAGTGGAGTCCGATGCTGACACATGGGAGGAGAGGTGATACCTGTATGCCGAAGCTGTGCCGTTGGAAGAGGCGTGATTACCTCTGGCGAGCAGCGTGTCCCCCGAGCAGTCACTGACTTCTGCCTGACTTGTTTTCAGCTTCTCAGCCAAAGAAGCCACTGATTCTCCTTTGCTTGACTTTTCATCCCTTGCGTCAGCACCAGTTTGGCAGTTGCCACGGAGCACCTGACATGGCTTTTCAGCCTTGGATCTCAGGCCTGCGTCACCAACAGGTTTGGAAGGTGCTTTCCAAGATTTCTGCTCCTGTGCAGCAGGAGGATATCGGCTGAGGACAGATGGCTGCTCTTTTGATCTCTTCCCCTCATTCTGTGTGATGCAGCCTTCCTTCTGACCAGAAGAAAAAGTGGAAACTAAAGATTTCTCCTCCAGTCTTTTTGTATCTGTCACAGCAGTGTCTGAAAGGGCAGATGCACCAGATGCTTTTCCTGCTTTTCTGTTCATTAAGCTTGGACTGGGCACCTGCTTACCACTGTGGCTGTAGCTGTCATTACCGACAGAGAAATCTCTGTTCCTTGCTCTTTCTCGGCGCTGCTGCGGTGAGAGCTCCCTTGGCTTGTGCTTCGCAGCTGTCAAATCAGCTGTGACACTTCTGTATTTAGGTCTGTCATGTTTTCCCGTGCTAGAAAAGCTTGTATCTTCATTTTCGACCTCTCCATTCTCCAGATCTTTCTGTTTCTTTATTTGCATTTTTATTTCTTCTAGTTGACCAGTTAAGAGTTTGTTTTTATTCTGTTCACTCAAGTAACTGTCTTGCAGGTCATTGTTTTTGGCTCTCATTTTTTTAAGTTCTTCTTCTAAAGACTCAAAACGTTTGATCTGAGTTTTAAGTTTCTCAATTTCTTGGGTGAGATCTTTCACTTTGTTGTCTTCCTGATTTTTATTCTTTTGGTTTTCTGATTTGTTCCTGGTTTCATTTTCTACATGTTTCAGGTAATCCACACTTCCCTTCCTCCTGGTCTCCTTAGAGGGCAACACAGAAGTCAAGTCATCTTCAATTCTCAAATCATTTCTGTCCAGGAGATTATTTGATGACCTTTCTAGTAAGTTGGATGCATTTCTAGTTTGATCTGCCCTATTTAGTTTATTGTTTTGTTCTAGTTTCTGTGTTAGCTCCTGGATTATTTTTTCATTCTGCTTTTCTCTTTCATTAAAATGTTTTCTTTCACTGATAAAGCTCAGCGCTAAGGATTTCAGTTTTTCTAACTCGCCCGTTAAGCTCTGCTCAGTTTTATCCAGCCTGTCCTCAGATGCTTCCAGTTCTTTCACTTTCACTCTAAGTATTTCTAATTCTGTAGATATCTTTTTGGTCAAGTTCTTCTCTTCATTGAGGCTAAGACACAGTTGCGTACAGTCGTTCTTGCTCCTGCCGAAGGCCTCCTCCAGCTTCTCCAGCTCTGCCATTCTCCTCTGAAGGTGTTCGATTTCTGACTTCAGCTCTCGGGTGAGGCTCTCTTCCTCTTCAAGTTTTTCTTTCATTAACCGGCAAAGCTCTTCAGCCTTCCTAATTTCTTCATCCTTGCCTTCGATCTTCAGCACTCTTTTCCGCAGGGCTTCGACGTCAGCCAGCATGCTGGAGTTGCTGCCTTCTGCCTGGATAACTTTGTCCTGGAGGTCAAGCAGCTCATCCTCTGCTTTCTGCAGATTTTTGGTTGCTTCCTCCAGTTCATCAAGGCGGCGACTAAGACTCTGCAATTTGAAACGTAGGTGCCGATTTGAGGTTTCCTTGTAACCTGTAAATTCTGCCATGTTTATTTTTTATTCCTTTTAGGTGAAAGCTTTGCTTAGGCTAGGTGAATGGTGTGGTCTTTTACACCTTGTGTATTCCTGGTACCTTACTGTTTCTTTGAACAGAGGCAATCTCACCCTGAAAGAAAAAACACTTAAAATCAGTGTAAGAGCTCAGAATATAAATATTCTCACTGTGTAAGTTAGACTATAAATGTTTATATAAATAACTTTTTAATTAAACACATTTCTGAGTGCTAAATTAGGAGAAATGAAACTGCAGAGAAAAGCCACAGTCCATTTACTTTGGTTATACAAGGTTTCCAAAAATAGCCTGTTCCCAATAACTGAGGGAAGGAAGTACCCTCCTCTGCTGGTCTGCACAGGCGGTGTGTGCACAGCCGGTGGACCCTCACCCCAGTGCTCAACAGTTAGTACAAGCTGCCTGTGTGCAAGCTCTTGGGTTGCAGAGATTCATGCACGTGCAGGACTCGGGTTCCTGTACACAGACATGCCCACACAGCAGACACCTCTCTTTTCAGCCCTGCACCCATCTCCTGAAGATGTCTTAGAGATGGAGATTCAGGAACCATAAACAAGACCTGGAAACTAGAAAATGCAACCCCCAGCCATTTGGTGGCCACCGAGGAGGGGGCGAGCCCCCCCACACCCAGCTCGCAGACGGAGGGTGTGAGAGCTGCTGCCAGTTGGCAGCTCAGGCGGCTCAGCAGAAATCTTCACCTGGGTTGTAGTCGCATCCCGAGGACACCGTGCTAGTGGGGTTTCCAGTTTCTCCCTCCTGTTTCAAAAGCTGTCGTTGCCCTCAGCTGCCACCCACTCGGCCACCCAGGAGATGAGCAGTTGCGAACGCTTATGCCTCTCCTCCTGCTGCCACTGACAATGAGCAGTGACTATAACACACAGTGCTCTGATGCACTAAATGTAAATCTCTTCCCAGCTCAGCTCAGAGGTGTCAGGGCCTTTTTTAAACAGCCCCTCTGTGCTTGGCAGGGAGTAGCAGGGAGGGGGACCTGAGCAGGCCAGAATGGCTGCTGGTAGGATCTGAAGTCTCTCTTTGGCGCTCAGCATTACCATTGCTCTGTCCTGGGCCTGAGGCATGTCCCCAACGTGTGCGAGGGCTACTGCAAACTTGAGGGGAGGGGGGGTGACTGCAGCTCTTTGACCTTGCTCAGGCTGTCTGCCTTGAAGCAGGACTTGGCCTCCAGCATTTTTGTGGCATTCGCTGCAGAGGAAACACTCAGGAGTTTCCTATTTCACAGCACCAAGAAGCTGAAGAGCAGGATGTGGGGAGGAAGCAGCGCCAGTAAGGGAGAATGCAGTACCCTGACGTGAAGCCTTTGACTGAAGGTGATTCATTTCCTGCCGGGCAGGGGGGCCCGAGCTGCCAACAGGCACCCGCTGCGCACACCGGGCACTCGTGGGGCACACCAGGCACCCTGTGACCCCTCTCCCGAGGGACCTCCCTCACTCTGGGGGGGGGTACCAACCTATTTGCTTGGTCTCACGCACCTCAGGCAGCTGAAAGGAGCACCGCAAAGAGCACCCGGAGAGGAACCTCAGTGCTGTGCGCAGTGGTATGTCTGGCCTGGGCCACACACCTATCCCCTCTCTCACCACCATGGTCACATCCCGCTCCTGGGCCACCCTCCCTCGTGCTGCCCATAGACTGAAAAGGCCACGTGGGCCACGGCCCTGCTGCACGGCTGTCTGCAGACTGGAAAAGCTGTTCAGACCCCAGCAGGATCCCATCGAGAAACATCACCAGAGCATCACAGGAAAGGCCAAAGCAAGGAGATTCACAGTGCTGAAAACAAAGCCCTGTCCCCAGCAGGCCTCAGGGCAGGGAGTTAATGGTTAACCCAGCATTGGCCACGGGTTGGGAGGTGAGAGCAGCCTTGTCCCCAGGACGCAGCTGGCAGAGCATGACGCAGGCAGACGCAGCAGGGCTGGTGTGCAGTGCTGGTTTTCAGGCCACAGCTCCTGCAGGTTGTTTCTGCAGAGCTCAGGGGAGAGGGCTATGTATGGCCCATGAGCATTGCACCAGCCAGTGGGGGTGGCTCTGGCTCCCAAGCGACAGGCTCCTCACTACAGAGACACCATGGTGGCTCAGCAAGCTCTGCCAGTGGGACCAGCCCCAATGCCCCCTTCGTGGGAAGGGGTGGGAAATGGAGAGCTACCTCCACAGGTGGGTGGGCAGAGGGGTGAGGCAAAGGGGCTGCTCTTCCCTTTCCTCCCTCTTCTTCTACATCCCAAATATTCCTGCAGCATCAGCTCCCACCTGGATGGAGTAGGAACCCCACACACACACTTGGCACCCTGGGGAAGCCCTACTGTGGAGGCCAGTAGAGGCTCAAGCTCAGTGAGTAACTGAGTGCAGAGAGGTGACCTTGCCCTGAAGACAACGGGCTTCTGCAGACAGAAGAAACAATTGCCCTGAGAGGTGACCTGGGGTGGTCCAATGCAGTCTCTGCCAGAAAGGAAGGGGGTTATGGGCATAGATCCCTGGGAAGGGACCTGGTATTGCTGGTGAACCACCCATCTTGTTGTTCCACCAAACAACGCTCCTAAAGCTGGTTCCTACAGACTCTAGACCATGGCTAATAATGTGCCTTTGTATCTGCACAGGATAACGCTGGGTGAAGAGCTCGGTGTGGACCATGAGTCGGGATCTAGACCCTCTGGCTACATTGTCACAGCTCATGGATCATAAAGAGCAGGAGAGGGATGTTGGGACTGAGTCACTGATATCGTCTGTGGATGTCAGAGGCTGCTCAGAGGCCCAGAGGAAAACCTGATTTAGAAGGAAACACTCAAATCTTCGAATGAAGCAGAAAATTTAACTCAGCAGTTAATTGCATGAATGAATTACTAGTGGTGTCCCTCAGGGGCTGATGATGTTTAATGTCTTTATTAACAACAGAGATGACATGGGATGGAGCATGCTCTCAGCAAGTTCGTGGATGATACTAGACTGGGAGGTGCGGGGAAGAATGGCTGATACGCTGGAGGGCAGGGCTGCTATTCAGAGGGACCTTGATAGGCTGGAGAACAGGGTGGACAGCAGCCTCAGCAAAAAGAAGTCCGAGTCCTGCTTGGACAGGCACCAGGACAGGCTAGGGATGATGGCTAGAAAGCAGCTTCACAGAAAAGGATCTGGGAAGTCCTGGAGGATGAAAAGTTGAACAGAGGTCAGCAGTGCATCCTTCTGGCTAAGAAGGCCAACCAGAGACTGGGCTGTGTCAGCAAGTGTGCAGCCAGCAGACTGAAGGAGGTGATCCTTCCTCTCTGGCTCTTCTGAGGCCACGTCTAGAATGCAGTGTCTAGTTTGGGACTGCCTCGTACAAGAAAGACACAGATTTACTGGGCTGAGTCCAGGAGAGGCCACCAAGATGGCCATGGGCTGGAGCAGCGGACATACAGGGAGACACTGAAGGAACTGGGTTTGCTCAGCCTGAAGAGAAGGCAAAGACCTTTTGCTGCCTGCACCTACTGAACGGGAGGGCGTAGAGAAGACAGAGTCAGGTTCTCCTCTGAGGCACACTGTGAAAGAAGCAAAAGATACAAGACGCAAGAAGAAAAATTCCAAGTAGATATTAAGCCTTTTTTCCCCCTCCCCACCGTGAGAGTGCTCAAACACCGGCACAGGGTCTCAGAGAGGCTGTGGGACCTCCATCCATGGAGATATTCAGAGATCTACCAGAGGCGGCCCTGGAACTCCCCAATACCTCCCCAGCTGACAGGATTTACTGCACGAGATGAAAGAGGCTCAATCTACTTAGCTTAATAAGAAGGAGGAGATGTAAAGCAACATCTTCTACAAACAAATATGTGGAGAGAAAGTATCCATGAGAAGTCTTCTAGCAGAAGGCCCTTTAACTTCTTGGCATAGCCAGAACTAACCCCAGTGCTTGGAAACAACATAAACAAATTAGTATTACAAATAAAGTGCACATTTATAAGATTGAATCAGCCAATATAAAATATTATCTTAGAGGTAGTGGCTGCTTTAAGCTGGTCATGCTTTGAGTGAGGGCTTGGACCAGAGATCTCCAGGGGTACTTCCAACCTAAATTACTCTGGCTGTTCATGACTGTTCTTCTCCAGCCTGTCACTGATAACAAAATATCAGAAGGAATGGTGCAGGATTCAAACACTGGGACTATTATTAATGCTAATTAATATTGTTGGGGGATGTTTAAACACGACTTGTTAAATAAATCTGATAAGGCAATAACTTGCTCAGCTTGTAAAGGTACTGAACAATCTGACATGGTTGTATGGACTTCAGATTTCTCTCTCTCTCTTTTTGGAAAGTGAGCAGTTCTCATCCTAGCTCTATTTCACATTTTTAGCAAAAAAAAAACAAGAAGAAAAGAGGATGATAATTTTCACAGATAGCTGTGAAAAACAATGTGGCAGTGGCAAATATAATAAGGACAGTTCAGTTAAACAGAGCCATCTGAGTCACTGATAAAGTGAGATCAAAGACTCTGAAGGGCTGTATCCTGGAAACACTGAAAAGGCTTAAATGGTCACAGCAGAAGTCTCATCTACAGAAGCAGCTGACGTACTGCTGCAACTCAGAGGCAGATCCTCTTGTCTGTATCAGCAGGAAATACCAAGTAGAAGTATGACAGTAGAAATGACATTATTTTGTATGCAGTACTGGACTGTGTATTTACAACACCCCAGTCTGACGCATCTCAGCTTGCTAAAGTAGCGACACAGAGCAAGACAGACAGCTACAAATTGCTCTTGAGTCTTCCGGATTCAAAGAGAAAAAGACACTCAAGTGCCTTCATCTGACCTTCTCAGGGGGACAGGACTTTCCACAGGAGAAGAGGAATCACCCTTTGAGGGATCGTATTCTGCCCACTGCCGATGAAGGGAACCTACACATGGGCTCAGGCACAGGTATCTGGATGGCAGTCGTGTCCCCTGGGAATGATGCCCTCTCTCTCTCATGCATCAAAACCAGAAACTGAAAGTTTGGGAAAAGCTGAGGAAAGTTTTGGGAAAGCTCAGAAAAGTAGTCATGAGTGCTTTTTTACCTTTAAAAACTCTGAGAAATCACTGATTTCACCTGAACAACAACGGCAATCCTGCATTAAGCCAAAAGCCACAATAACATCCGTTCGGATTGAGTTCTTGAAAAAATGCCCTTCCAATGAGACACGTCGGAAGTCTGAGGAATCTCAAACTATTTGTTATTCAAAGCAAATATCAAGGCAAAATGTGTGCCCGGTAAATACCTACAGGGAGAAAAGATTTTGTCTGATCTAAAAGGTTCTTTATTATGGCACATTAAGCCAAAACCCAATTTCACAAGAGATAGGTGGCACACAATTTAATCGATTCAAAGTAGTAACTTACTAACAAACACTGCAGTGAATTTACCAAGATTCACTATTTAAATGACCCATTCTATTTCTACTTTTCCCCATGGATTTGTCATTGGGTTTTCTGGTCTTCCTCAAAAAGTGCTTGCATCTCCTAACTTTATTTATATTTATCGACTGCATCCTCCCCCTGTTTAGTACAGATTGTCTTTCAAGGCTCTTCTGACTCTGTGTGGTTTTGTCCATGACATCCTGTTAAACATCTGCGAGAATACAGTATTCAGGACATTTACTAGAGTACTTTCATAACTCTCAACTACCCTTCACGTTATTAAATTTAATTTTTTCTGCACACTCAGTTTTGCTCATCATTATCTACAGTTTTACTAAAACACTTCTTTAGCAGCATCACTGGATATGACCTTCCACTAAGACTATATTATCTTGTCTGCACAAAACACACACAGTCAGTGCAGAGCTGTGCATGGAGGCAAAAAACCTCTAGCTAGAAACATTTGTGCTAGCTGAAACACTTTATGAACTGGGAGATAACCATCTTTCATTTCAGGAACAGCAATTAAATGACTACTACTTGAGACCTACATAGATAATTTCTGCCAGAGGTCCTTAGGACCATACTGTTCCTCTCCAGATGCACAGAAGCATCTTACCCTACATGTCATGTTCCTTACCCTGATTTGGTTGTTGGTAAGAGTCTCGCAAGCACCCACTGCTCCAGGTTTCAAGATGTCCCCAACACACCCATGTGGGAATAAGTGTTGGCACCCACTCCCACTGTGCTCTCTGCTGTGCCAAGATAAAAATGCTGCCAGCTGTCATGCATGTCTGTTGAGTGCTAGAAGACTGTGCTATCTCTCACAAGCACATTTTGCACTTAATCTTTGGTTTTTTTATCTTTTTGCTTGCGCTTTGATACTGATAATGCTACATCCCTCACTGTGGTTGGGGGAGCCCAGGCCTCCAGTGACAGCACTGCTGGTCTTCCACAGTACCCATCATCCAAAGGGTAACGTCACATCATATATGTTAAGTTTCAGCCTTACTCAATCCTAAAGATGAGAATTATTAATGCCTTGGCCTACAGCCACTTTTTATTCATTTCTTTTTTTGCTCCTGAAGCTGTAGGGCTTTCCAGTAGACCCTGGAGAACAGCACTTATCACAGGCAATAGAAAATCAATAGATTCAAACACAGCTATAATCAGAGATAAGAATAGCAATTTGCCCCATTGTAGTTGGAGCCCTTGGGGTCCTCCACACTGTCAAATCCACACAGGCTAAGAGTTTTACATTCCTCAGCTGACAGGTGGTCTAGTTTCAGGGGAGGAGCACAGTGGGGCTATTGTCCATGCTCTCGTGGATGGAGTGTACACCTGGTACTACTCTCTCCACCTCCCCAAATGCTGGGGTGAGCTTAGATCCTCCCTGTTCTGTTTTCTGCTAAATTATTACTCAGAATACCCGTGGGAATGGTATTTTTGCACTGAGCACAATGCTGGGAGTGTTTGCACACACCTGGGGAAAGGGAGCCTTAGGCAACGCAAGTCTCCAGACTATGTATTCAAATCGCATTAGGAGGCTGACAGTCACTTCAGGCACAAGGACAGCTCTGGAGACGTACATCAGCAAAACCTGGGGTGGCAAGGGGGTTCCTCTCAGCAGTCCCAGATGACCAAGCAGGTCAGGGGGGAGTTGATCAGACTACGCTCTAGTTCTAATGTATACTCTTCCACCTGAAGTATAGGTTAGGTGTGTTTGTTGGATTCTGCGCCGTGTGCATATACATCTGCAGTTTTAATTAAAGGGTTTCTGGTGTTGCATACTTATGCAAAGGAGCGTGAACACGTCATGCTCAAATGCGGTAATGCTGCTGACGGTTCATGCTTATATCACAGCTCAACATGGTGAGAGCATCAGCAGGATTTTTCTTTCCTGCCCCAGGGTGGAATGGGCTGGGAGGAGTCCAGCATGTCATTCTTCATTTATAAAGCAAAATTTCTCTGCCATTTATACAGAAAAAGGACATGGGTGTCACAAATTGCAGCAGATGACAATACCGTGGCCAGAGCCTTCAGTCAGTTAAAGAGAAAAGGAAGGAAATTTTTTCTTAATTTGATTTTGCCTTTTATGAGGTCCTTCCAGCACCTGGTTCTTGATTCCACACAATGACACATAGTTGTGGGAACAAGCGAAAAATACTCCAGAAAAAAAAAGGGTATAAAACAAGATATTCAGACTAAATAAGAGCCAGAGTCCACTATGTGTCATCATCCCCGCATGCCACCTGCATGCGTCTAACAACCTCCTGGGGCAGCTGAAGAGAGGCAGACGATGTGTTTGCTTACACAGGGTGGGGAAAGGGGCACCCTGGCCCCACTGAACCAAAGGCAAAATGCCAAGTGACTTTCAGGGATGTCTGTATTTTGGGGGACGAACTGTCTCAGAAACATCTGCATCTATTGGGAGAGGAAATTCTCAAAGTCAGAACAAGCTAAACAATCTGGAAGTGGTTTGAATATTGACTAATACAATGCTAGACTAGAGACATATGAAATAATAAGACAGCAGCCAAAAATAACCACAACGTTCAAGGAGACTAAAACAAAGACACCAAATAGCATCTACAGCAAGTGTGGGAGACTGCAGCAGGCTCTGCAGATGCCAGAGAGGATCTGGCACGTCATCGAGCCACACCGACCCTACACCAACATGCCGATCACCCACCAAACTCCTCAGTTCTGCTCTGCTCCCGGCATTATAAAAGGAATTTCTCTACACGGAACTGGCAGGGCCAATGTGAAAGAAGCAGAGCATAAAGCCACCCCCAGTTGCTCACAGCAAATGCTTTGAGCAGCACTGGCGTTTGAGCAGACGCAGTCACTGTTGCTTTACTGTGCACAGCAGAGATTTTGCTTTTTTCTACAGAGCTGCTACTGCTCTCCTCTGGCTCCCCTTCGAAATCACTGCTTGCCTCGCACTGGAAAGACTCACAAGTAAAGGCTCACTGAGACCAGGTCTGAGCATTCGGTGACCAGGTGCAGCATCTTCCTTCCAGCAATACACAATGGTGTTAAACTGTACAAGCACCAAACAGAGCCCTGCAGCTGGTGGCATCCTTGCCCTGGGAACCCCATGGCAAGGAGGATGTTACCTGTACTCTGGAGCTCTTGATCAGAAATAGATAGATACTTTCAAAGCTCCTCAGCATGCTGCTCCTATCTGCCAGGTATCAAAAAATGCATTGTACATGCAGCAGACAAGTTACCTATTTTGACAAGCTCTACATTTGCCTTATATTTGAATTCAGCAACACATTTTTATGTATTGTAGGCAAGAAGAGTCGGTGGGACAGCTGGGGACCTCATCACATCATAGACCTTAAGAATTAACCTTCCTGCCTTCTTCACGTTGTTTCAAGACAAATGCTCCATCCTGCACTGGAATCAAAGCTGAGGAAGATGTTTTTTTTCTCTGACTCAGTGTCCCATGCTGTTACTTGTACTATCCTCAGAACGAGATTTTACTGTCACATTTGATTTCACAAACACTATGCGGGCATCTCTCCAGTGAGTCACAAACTTGGCAGCATCCTGCGGATGGCATGGGAAAAGCAGCCCCAGCTCAGTGGTGCCTTTCTAATGTTTATTGGACATGGAGGTCTTCCACCTCCTTCACCCCTCTATCCCTCCCTCCCACCTCCGTCAGGCTCAGCATTGCAAGGGCTTCAGGGACCACCATCACTTCTCTTCACTCCCATAACATGTGCTAGCATCAAGGTGCCGCCTGGACCTGAGCCACCCATGGGCTGGCTAAAAGCCACAGGATCCAAACTTCAGGAGAGCCTCAGACTAACCGAAGTTTCCCAACTGTCCTGCCACGAGGCCAGCATTTTGTCTGTTATTGTTGTCTTCTTTGTCATTGGTTTTTATCTGTAGTTCTCCAGCATTGCCCCTTTCGAGGAAAGGGGCCTTGGACTCCTCAGGGATAGTGCAGTATTTATGAAGACATTGGTTCAATATTAATAGCAGTACAAAACCCGAACAGAGTATTAGAGGAGGAATGTAAATCAGGAGGGAAAACTACTGCTCAGTCTCAAGTGCTGCAGGCTTCTGTCTCGTCCATCTCAGAAAGGCTGCATGTAAGGAGACTGCCCAGGATCAGCCCCTCCAGCCTGAAACTGAGACAGCTGATGGGGGGAGGAGGTACTAGTACAGAGCCAATAAAAATCAGGAGAGGAGTAGAGGAAGTTGATGTTTGCTGCCATCCATAAAACAGAAACTGATGGGCATCAGCTGGAACGACTGCAGGGAGGTTCAGAGCAAGCAGCAAAACCATGGAAATCACTTACCTGCAGGATATTATGGATGCCAAAAGTTTATACAGATCCAGAAAATTATTAGAAAAATTCATGGAAGAAAATTTCAAAGATTATTGAATGCAAAGAACACAGTCCTATGACTCAGGAAGTCCCTGGAAGAGGGCAGGGGGGGAAATCATACTGTATATTAGCTATTCTCATGCTCCTCCCGAACATCTGCTTTTGGCCACTGGTGCAACTAGGATGCTGAAGAGATGGGCACCTTGGTCTGACATGCAGTGCCCTCTCCTCTGTTCCTTTTCTTCTCTCTCCATCATTTCAGTCTACCTCTCTCTGCTTCTCAAAATTCCATTTTCCCCAGATATGTAGCATATGGTAAAAGCTCTTTTCAGGCCTATCTTCCACATTGTCACTTTAACAAGCTTGCCTCTTGCACTTGCTCTTCTAACCTCTTCATCTGGCCACTACAAATCTTACCCTTCAAGCACAGCTCTATTCCCTCCACCCTATTCTGTCATGCTTGTGCTGAAGGCTGGAACAGTAGTATGGCTCCAGTTCCTGCTGGTGTTTTCACTCCCTCTTTCCATCCTGTTGTCTTATGCTCATCTCTGGTTGGGCTCACTCTGTTCAGCGCTCTGCTTCTGCTTGTACATGGTGTTACGCGGGAGAACTTGCTGCAGGATGTTGTGGAAGCTAAAAGTCCTCGTGGGTTCATAAAGCAGCAACTAGACAAATTCATGGAAGAAAAATCCCTCAAGGTCATACACACAGGGACAGGGACCCACTCCCAGCTCAGCAAGTCTCTGAGCCAAAACTTGGAGGCTGGGAGAAGCCTCTGGCCTGCATCGTTGCACACTTCCCCTGTCCCTATCCTCCTTCCTGGGAATCCATTTCTAGCCATTGCTGGAGATGGGATACAGGGTAGGTAAACCTTTGCATCTCATCAGTAGAGCTCTTATCATCTTCTTGGGCTCTTGTCTTGTACTGTCCCAAACACCTATCCAGGTCAGACAGGACTAACACTGCACATCTGACAAGTGCCGCACTACAAATGGGCTAAGTACCCAAAAGTACCCACAAAATTTATCGTCCAGCAACATCTACAGAACTGGGAAAGGCATCCCTGGTATGACACACCTAATAAGATCAACTTCAAGTACTCATAACCATCTCTGAATCGTTTTGCTCATTAGGTGTAGGCAGCTTTAACCTTCACATTCTTCCTAGCATTATACCTGAGAGCCACATGGGCACTGATATATCCCTGTTGGCATGAAACTTATAAGGTATTGTATGTTTCTCTGCACCCCGTCAGATAGAGGGTATACTCCACTCTCCTAACAGAGTGGTGGAAGGACATCCGAGCCAGCTCCTTTGCAGGAACACTCCTTTGATTGCTGTGAACTTTCCTGGCCAAAAGCCTGGCTCAGCCATTCAGACATTTCCACACAGATCCCTACGAACCCTGCAGAAAACAGGGATTGCTTCAAAAGCCCTCCCAAAAAAATGAGCTCATGGACCCCGTAGCACAGAAAACTGGTTATTCTTGCAACTTTCTTCCTGGAAGAACTCAATCAATGAAGTTTGTAAGTGCTAAAACGAAAGCTTTTTAGCTCCCTTACACCCGCCACAAGAATAGCTTGGGGAGTTGCCATAGCTACTGACTGCCCTGAACTACTGCAGCTACTGAACCATCTGTTTTCTGCCTTGGACAGAAATGAAAGGACAGGCAGGCAACCAGCCTGTTGTGGGTGCCTGCCCAACTTTGGCACAGAAATGCAATTCAGCAAACTCCCAGATCTCAAAAGCTGGGATAGAGCAGAGTTTCAGAAAAAGGAAGTGTACAGGCCCAAAAGAAATTACACTACACACCTGCACCAGTGTCTGGAGGCCAAGACAGCAATGAGGCTGCAGGGCAAAGCCAATGTGGGGAGACTAAGCAGAAAACAACCACCTAACATTTCCCAGTGTGCTGTTCAACAGTGCAATTAGAGAACAACGAGATGCACCTCTCATCGCCCCCCAAGCAGTCCCAGCTATCTCCAGTGTTCAATGTGACAGTGCGTGCTCCTAGCTTTCCAATGCACATCCCAATTTTTTTACTCTAGGGCCAGGAGGGCTGCTGTCCTCATAGTTTGAAGTGTATTTCAGAAGATGTCAGCAGCTCTGCTAATCATCCTGAAGGGTCCCAGGATGCCTGCCGCTAGCAGGGAGCAACTCTGAAAGCCACAGTGGCATATTTGATTCACACAAAAAAGGCTGGAGGGCATCACACTGAACCCCAACCCACTGCTATTGGGCTTCCCCAGCAGTCCTGACTGGTCTTTTGATGCACTGCTGCACAGGTAGTTCCATGGCCTATTTTCAACATTGTTGTGGACATCCCACCAAAATAAAGCAGCATTTGAAAAATCTGTTGCCACAGCAATGGCTCTCTGGCCCTCAGACCATACGTAATGCCCCAGAAGGAAGCTGGCACTTTCCAGGTTTTTTGTTAGTCTACCCAAGGAGGTACCCTTTGGTAGCATTTGTTCAAGGATTCCCCCAGGTCCTCTTTCTTCTGCTGCCCAAGGTTTACAAGTTATCTTTCCTGAGGTCCATGTTCTGATGTTTCCTTGCTTGTGTTGCAATTTGGATTCCTACACTTTGCTCTGCTTCAGCCGTTTAAACAAGTACTGGCTCTGCTTGCTCAGGGATGTCCCAAACTGTCCTAACACTGCCGCTGCTGGAGCAGTGCGTGCTGGCTGAGTTGGATCTGATGCCTTCTCATTCCCTGCTGCATATTCCCCCCTGCTACACACTCTCACACACTCCTATCCCAAGCATTCATGCAGGACTTTTCTGGGCTAAAACTAACCTCATTAAGGTAAGAAATAGTGGACAGAGAAATGTTTGTCCCAGCATAAAGGAGTACAAGGTATGAACAAGGATGAAAGTGAGCAGCACAGGAGCAAGGAAGGAAGAGGCAGAAGAAGGCACCATTTCTCCATCAGTGAGACTTCCGACTGCCCACAGTTGCCAGGAGCATTTCTTAAGGAAAACGGTGACAGAGCTTTTATTAGCTCCCACCTACATAAGCACTTCAGCAGAAATGGGTTTACCTCCAGAAAGCTTCCTGGATCTGCACTTCAACTTTGAACTTGCACCTTTCTGGAGAAGCTAGTGCCCCCATGTGACACTGGCAATGCAGGACCTGCCCTCACTGCCACACTACATCAACGCATTCCTCCACCAAGGTAGTAAAAGCAGCTGAAGACACTCTGAGCTCAGGGTCATAGAGGCAAAGGCTAATTCTGAAGATCTATGGAAGGATCTTCCAAGTCTCATCAGGGAAATGACAGATGACATTCAGTGTAGATCAGCATTAAGTTACAGACATGAAAAAAAGCATCCTAACTTTACACATAAAATAACAAGTTTTCAGTTTACCATAACCATTCAGGAAAATACCAGCTCATTGTTCCACAGTGGTCAAAAATCAAGTCTAATACTATGAGTTACTAGGAAATAAGTACAGCACAAAAAAAAGAAAACATTAATTTGCCACTGTATCTCCAAAGCTGTTTGCAATGCTGGTCCCATCTCAGCCTCTGCTGCCAGCTAGAAAAGATATGCAACAAAGATGGTCAAAAATATGATTTCTGCAGAGGAAATCACTAACAAACGAGAACTATTTAACCTGGAAAATGAAATGACTCAGAAGGAATATGACAGATTTATAAAATTATTAATAGTTTGGAGAAGAGGGATATGATCAAATGTTCACTGTATCTGCAGTCACAACAAACAAGGAGAGATGCTGCTCCTCATGACATGCAGATAAGCTGTTGGACTCTCCCACAGGACGCTGTAGATGTTAAAAGTTTCCAAGGGTTTGGGGCAAACAGATAAAGTAACACCATAGATGTCTTTTGAGGGTTAGTAAATCCACAGAAGCCGCATCCAGCTCTGTAAGTGCCTGTGCCACAAGGGGCCAGAGGCTGGGAGAGCACGCAGGAAATACTTCCCGCAGGCTTTCCCTGTTTCTACTCTCTTCTCTAGGGCCCTGTTCTTAGCCACTGCAAAAATACTGGGCTAGATACACTTGTGGTCTGATCCAGGACAAATGTAATGGCCTTGGGTAGGAAAGTCAAGCCCAGCTTATAATCAAAGAGAAGGAAAAGATCTGTCCTGCTAGATTTGCATCAGGAGCTGGGTGAAACAAGGATTATGGCAGAGATGGAAACCACGGATAGTGGCTCTTCATTGACAGGTCTCTGCCCTCTCTGGCAGGCCAGGCAAAGCGGCAGCTATGCTTTGCTTTATGACTTCAACCAGATATAAAAACCCTGGATCCCACATTGCACAACAGTGCGGCTTAGCAATAAGGGTAAAGAATGGGTTCATCTCATCCACACGTCAGCCTTCAGCACACTCCTGGAGGCGGGCAGAGCTACAAGGTGAAGCCAAAGCAAACCCAGCATCCAGGTCTGCTGGTAAATCTCTGATCCTGGAGCTGACACACAAGGTGACACAGGTGACCTGCTCCTGTCCTTGGTGTTTTAAATCCCAAGAGGACTGTGCACGGCTAGACAACTCCAATACATGGTCTGGGGCTGGACACGGGTAGCTCCATGCTTGCTTCCGTGTTGTTCACCGTCTGCTGTTTCAGAAGGGCTTTGACTCCACACTTGCCCGGAGGTGGAGGCCCTGCAAGGAGGCAGCAACATGTAATTTCACAGAGGGAATGTTCTGGTCTCGTGTCACAACCCAAGACAGAGCTGTCAACAGATTATTTAACAACCTAATTTGCATCTTTTTTTTTTTTTTTAAGTAGGTAGTTTTGTGCCAGCCTCAAGGAACAAGACTCTGCTCATCATCAAGAACAACATATAATCCTACTAACTAGCCTAAACTCTGATAAAGGCGACTGATCCCAGGTTAGGGAGGTTCTCATCTCTAAAACCAAGCTGAAGGCAGAGTCTGAAGTATGAAGAACATAAGTTTGTGAAAATGGAGAAAGAACTGGGACATTCAAATTTATATCTACGCTGCTAACTACTTTAACCCTTGTTAAACTGGATAAGAGTCATACTGAATAGCTGAAGAAGTAGTAGACGCAAGGTATCTTAACTTTATTAAGGCTTTTGACACTGTCTCCCATGTGAATTCCCATAAGCAGAATAGGGAAACACTTGTCTAGATGAAACCACAATGAGCCAGAAAGCCCAGGACTCTCTGAAACTGTCCCCTGATTCAATGTGAAAATGAAAAGCCTTTTCAATAATAAAAAAGAGAAACGGTAACAACTCCTATGGGAGGTCAGACAAAGGTCTGCGTAGCCCAAAATCTGTCTCTGAACATCGCCAGCAATGGTTGTTGGGGGGAAGAATATAAGAAACATGACAAACAGTGATCTTTCCTCTCTTATGTCTTCCTAGCACAACCCCTCCACCGGGTCTGTTGAGCAGTCTCATTAGCAGCACGGGTAATGGAGTGGAAAGGAGACTGAGACAACGTAGAGATGCTACCCATCTGAGAGCAACAGTGAGCCCAGAACAGAGAATAATCCTGAAGGAAAAATAGTTCAGAACCCAAACCGAAACTCACCCCAGGCCAAGTCCTGCACCATAGGCAAGTGAACCACCTAAACAGAGAATGTGTGGACTCGCAGCAGAAAGCAAATACAGAGGTAAGAGCAAGCTTCCACCTACCTACAAGGTCATCTTTTGTGAGAAAGGCAAGTCATGCTCTAGACACATTAAGAGAAGAGCTGTACACATAGCAGGTAGTAATTTTTCTGTTTTTCTGAGGACTTTGGGGCCTGAGACACAATACTGTCTTCAGAGCTCGGCTACAGGGCTGCACTCTGGGGTACATGGCCACATGAAGGGATCACTGAGGCATCGCCATGTTATCCAGGAATAGGCCAGAGACAGCAGGCAGCTCCATGCTGCGCTGAAGATGCAACCACAGTGCTGCGCAGGGCTCAGAGGCACAGCTCTCCTCACAAGCTACCTGTGCTGCTCCTTGCTGACTCACTCCCATGTCCCTCTCACAGCCCACCTGTATGCAAGGCTCAGCCACCCACGGCAGGGAGCACAACCTCAGCACCGGGTGCCCAGCTCGACTGCAGTGCCACACCATCACGGGTAGCCAAGCGGCCGCTGAAAACTGAAGGTGAGCAGGGCAGCCCTTTGGCATCCCTCCCAGCTCTCCTCGGAAATCCGACTGCCTGACCTCAAGGTCCTACCCAGCCCTATCTTTGTACGGTTTGAGGAAAGAACCTGGCTTAGCTCTCTGCTTGAATGGTCCATCTCCTCGGACGGTACCTGTGTCCCCAGAATTCAGCCTTCTAAAGCTGTGCATTCGATATAAAAGAGTCCAGGCACCCTCCACAGATAAAAAAAAGAAAGTAGGCAGCACTGTCAGATAATTGTTCACCTGATCCCAGTTTGCTGCCTAAGGCTGGGTGCGTGAATGTTGGAGACTGCACTGTCATCCTGCTGACCAAAGAGAGCACTTAAGGGTACACCTACATCAGTATGTGAGCCTTGCTTAGGTCTGTCCTCTGCCCCAAGGCCAACTAGTATGGAATGAGCCCCCCTGCCCTATTAAACCTGCTTTGTCTCTAAACGGGGCAGTCCTTGCCTGTGCTAACTCCTGAGCCATCCCCAGGAGCTGTCTGGGAAGGTGCAGGCCAAGCCACGCCAAGAACCGTACAAACATAAAGCAGCATTGATGACTGTGATCCATGGCTCAGGATTGCCCTCTAGCACTCCTTAGTACTAGTAAGAAAAACCTTTTGGGAATAGCTTAGACAAATGGTCAACTTTTAGCTACGTTTCGGGAAAGGCGCCCTGTCTTCTCTGCACACCTTGCCCTGCACTTCCTTCCACTCCATGGACACAGGAACCCGTTCTGAGCAGGCCCGGCAGGCACCGCACAGACCTCAGACTGTCGGCATGGCAGCACAAGGAAGTAAAATGTGACCTGAATTAAAAAAGATCATTCAGATTTAAATAAATGTCTAAATTTTAATTTTTCATGAATTTTTACTAATAGCCCTTTAACTCAATAACCCTCAGCAGACATCTTGGACTAATTACTCTGATAAAATTCAATATTCAAGCATAAGCCCAGTTTTAACTGCTCTCTTGCAGGTCGACTTTATAAACCATTAGCATTGCTATCACCCACTGAACAGAACAGCCCTGCTAGTAGAAAAAAAACCATGACCATCAAAATCCCCCAAATCAGTAAAAGTGTTACCCCAAGTCTCCAGAAAGTTGCTCTTGCTGTGGGGGATCCCTCTTCAGGGTATGCTGCTGTTTCCCTTGGCTCATCTGCAAGAAGCTTGCCCTGGCCTAGCTGGCATCTGACACAGCTTCCCCTTGCTGTGTCAATTCAACACTTGCCCTGCTTAGTACGATGCAGAAGATGAAACTGCTGGTGCCATTTTAGGACACTACACTAGGATGTATGGACAGCAGTGCTTCTGCAGGCATGCTCAGCAGCCTGCCCTACCTTGCGCTTGCAGCCAAAATGCACAGGGCTGAACGAAGGCTGTAATTAGTAGCAATTCAGACGTGGAAGGGCCCCCGAGGAAGCCAGGGAAGATGAATCAGGTTACAGGTGCCACTGCTGTTGCTCCCGGAGCATACCAGAATTTAGACTTGAACTGTAAACTTGTAGTGGCAGGGCTGTGCCTTTACGGGAGCCTACAGCGCACTGCATGCATGCATGCTGGCAGTGGCAGGACTGCAGCAGCTCACACGCGTGCTGGAGCCCAGCAGCACCAGAAACACTGTGCGACTCTGCAGCTTTTGGACAAGCATTTGTCAGAGAGGGGAGAGCCTAGCAGCATCCCTCAGCTCAGCTGGCTGGAGAACAGCAGGGGTTAACACTGCTGCCACAAAGAGCCCAGGAGGTAAGCCATTTAAAATGCCTCTGGCATGAAGGCTGGCTGGCTTGGGTTACACCATGCAGCCTGCCTGCAGGACTCCCCTGCACTGACAGCATTGTTGCAGGCTTGAAGCAAACCTTTTGGCACAGGGAGGAGACTGTCTTCTATCTGCTCCTTTTGCAATCCGTGAAATCCACGCTCTGCTCTAAAGCAAGACCTTGGGTGCTGTTACTAAACCGAGGCTCCATTGCCAGCTCGGAGTCTCTTCCAGAGGTCCTCTGGGTGCTCTGCAGGTAGCAGCCAGCTGAGCCGAGCAAGCCTCTCGCAGGCCGGGAGCAGGCAGGACAGCACGCAGGCAAGACGAGGCACATGCACCAGCAGGAAGCCCTGCTGTTAGCAGCGCAGAAGCAGCGGATACCCCACCCAGCACACGCACTGACTCACAGACAGGCACCAATGCAGCCAAAGCCTGTGCGATTTCTCCTCAAAGTCATTTGAACTAGGGGGACCTCAGGTACAGCGTTTCACAATGACCTGCGCAGGTAAATGAAGGCTGGCTGGCTAACTAACACGCTGCAAATAATCTCCAAATCCTTCATGGCCTCCCAACACAAACTCTTGGGAACTCTGTCCCCTGGCTGTACCACAAATACCAATTGTGATCTTGGACTCCTTTATAACAACAGGCATTTTTTTTCCCCCTTGAGCTCCCACCCTGCAGCTTCAGAATACATCTTTTTTGTTCACTGGCAAGTGTGAAGTCAAATGAAAGAAGGTATTCAGGAGCTTATGTCACTCTCTTAAAAGTGATTTATTCAATGAAGACAGCTGGGTGGATTGGAAGACTCTAACAGGAGTCTTTTGTGTTCAATTTATTGCTGAAAATACCCTCAGGTAACAAAAAAATAAATAAAATAACTTTTTCGAACAGATCACAGCCTGGATCTTTTAAGGAATACGCTGCCTTTGTGAAAGCACTCTTGTAGCTGTGGGGACTTAAACACATTAACCTCAAAATTAATGCTCCATGGACAATGGGGAGGCTCTGAGACAAGCTGCCAGAATGGTGTTATGACTCTGTGCAGTCTTGCCATTGGAAACAGCCCACTCAAAACCCTTGATGAATTTATGGTCAGAGTATTTTCACCTGCAGGCTGAGCGTCTCAAAAGGACAACAGGCATTTCACACGCGACATACAGCATTGCACCAGAAGCTGGGCAAATGGCCCAAAAATGTGAGGCACGTCTCGCTGCACTGGCAGGCAGAGACCAGCCACGTGCACTGCTCTACAGACCCTGCTCTGGGCTAAGAGCTGTGAGGGAAGACTCAATGCTCTCCACGAGTTAGAGGTCCAAGGTCTGGTGACTGGCCAGGGAATTCAGCAGCCACTGCTGGGATTCTCCTTAATGCAGAAAGAGACAGCAGAGGGATACCTGGCCTCTGCTCCCTCTTCCCAGAAACGGGCCGGAGTTATTCCCCATTCACTTGCATAAAGTGACTCCTTTGACTAGGTTGGGCACTGTCACAGCAGAAGAATAGCCATAACTTCCTAGGGAGAAGATCAAAGAATAGAATCATAGAATAGTTTGGACTGGAAGGGACCTTTAAAGGCCACCTAGTCCAACTTCCCTCCTGTGGGCAGGGACATCTTCAACTAGATCAGGTTGCTCAGAGCCCCGTCCAACCTGACCTTGAATGTTTCCAGGGATGGGGCATCCACCACCTCCCTCGGCAACCTGTGCCAGTGTTTCACCACCCTCATTGTGAAAAATTTCTTCCTTATATCTAGTCTAAATCTACCCTCTTTTAATTTAAACCATTACCCCTCGTCCTGTCGCAACAGGCCCTGCTAAAAAGTCTGTCTCGATCTTCCTTACAAGGCCCCTTTAAGTACTGAAAGACTGTAATAAGGTCTCCCCGAAGCCTTCTCTTCTCCAGGCTGGACAACCCCAACTCTCTCAGCCTTTCTTCATAGGAGAGGCGTTCCATCCCCCTGGTCATTTTCATGGCCCTTCTCTGGACCCGCTCCAACAGGTCCATGTCTTTCTTGTGCTGAGGGCTCCAAAGCTGGACGCAGCACTGCAGGGGGGGTCTCACCAGAGTAGAGTAGAGAGGCAGAATCACCTCCCTCCCCCTGCTGGCCACCCTTCTTTTGAGGCGGCCCAGGATACAGTTGGCTTTCTGGGCTGCGAGCGCACATTGCCGGCTCATGTCCAGCTTTTCTTCCACCAGTACCCCCAAGTCCTTCTCGGCAGGGCTGCTCTCAATCCCTTCATCCCCCAGCCTGTATTGATATTGGGGGTTGCCCCGACCCAGGCGTAGGACCTTGCACTTGGCCTTGTTGAACCTCATAAGGTTCACACGGGCCCACTTCTCGAGTTTGTCCAGGTCCCTCTGGATGGCATCCCATCCCTCAGGCAATCATCCTGAGCATCCAGCTGCCTCCTTCAGTACGCAGCTGAGAAGCTATTTGTGGTCAGAAGTGTGGGACAGGATTTCCATCAGGAAGGTGCTGAGCAGTACTTCTCCCACAGACAGGGCTGAATACATTACCAACCTCAAAGCTCATCCAGCTCCTACCAGCCTCTTGTTCATAGGGCATGAAAGGGTTAAAGATGCCAATGAACTCATGACTATCATGGGAAAACTTTGTTCCAAATTCTCAGTTTCATGCTGCTAGAAAACCAACAGTCTTGAAATACCAAACATTAACAAGGAAGAGGCAGTTCTACTGGGCAGCCTGCATTTGCTTTTAAGTCCACTGGTATCTAACGGACAACAAACAACAGGTATTCTGGACAGAAGACAGACAAATTCTATTGCTCTTGAAGCACACGTATTCCTGCAAGTATTACACAAGATGCTAATGAGGAAATCTGCAGGCTTAATGCCAAGCATTAATTTATTTGAATCCCATCCTAAATGAAGATCAGAGCCAAGAGGGCATTTGCTTTTCTTACAGCACATTTAAGAAGTGGAGAGTGAAAAATCAAGCATAAGCCACAAATGGCAGCAGAGGGTCTCCCTCCAGCACTTTTCCAGGGCATGGCTGGCTAACCTCGCTCCCTCACATTGTTATTTATGTGTCCTTTTTCCCCTTGTACTCCCTGGACCGAAGGAAGGAAGGATGTTTCACAGGAAGGAAGGACTGGCTTGGCTGTACCGAGACGGGACCACAGCACTTCCCCCACCAGGCTGTTTCTTTCTACAGAGGAGAAAAGGAGTGGGAAATCCACATTTTCTGTCTCATCTTTGTTGTCAGTAAGGGGATGAAGTTAACCCCAAGTGTCACAGAATCTAGTCTGGCTCCCGCTCCAAGCAGGGTTAGTGTCAAAAGCTGGAGCAGGTTGCTCAAGACTGCATCAATTTGTGAAAATCTCCAAGGTTGAAGATGCTACAACCCCTGGGGCCCTGTTCCCGTGTTAGACCAATCTCGCAGTGAAAATTATTTTCCTTTACGTCCAGTCAGAATTTACCATGTTGCAACTTCCTGCACCTGGGTCGGGGCAATCCCCAGCATCAGTACGGACTTGGGATGAATGGATCGAGGGCAGCCCTGCAGGGAAGGACTTGGGGGTATTGCTGGATGAAAAATTGGACATAAGCTGGCAATGTGCGCTCGCAGCCCAGAAAGCCAACCATATCCCAAGCCGCATCAAAGGAAGCGTGGCCAGCAGGTCGAGGGAGGTGATTCTCCCCCTCTACTCCACTCTGGTGAGACCCCACCTGCAGTACTGCATCCAGCTCTGGAGTCCCCAGAAAGACTACAGCAGGTCCACAGGAGGCCACAAAAATGATCCGAGGGCTGGAACACCTCTCCTGTGAATAAAGGCTGAGAGAGTTGGGGTTGTTCAGCCTGGAGAACAGAAGGCTCTGTGGAGACCTTGTTGTGGCCTTTCAATATATAAAGGGGGTTTATAAGAAAGACCGTGAGAGACTTTTTACCGTGGCCTGTAGTAACAGGCCAAGGGGCAATGGTTTCAAACCAAAAGAGGGTAGGTTTAGATTGGACGTAAGGAACATTTTTTTTTTTTATGATGAGGGTGGTGAGGCACTGGAACAGGTTGCCCAGAGAAGTAGTGAATGCCCCAGCATTGGAAGTGTTCAAGGTCAGGCTGGACGGGGCTTTGAGCAACCTGATCTAGTGAAAGATCCACTCGACCCTCACGACACTTCAGACATCACCTCACCAGTGCTGAGCAGAAGAGAACAACCTTCTCCCTTGACCTGCCTGCTGTGCTGTTACTCATGCAGCCCTGCATGCAGTTACTACCATGCAGCCAATGCTTTGCTGACCCTATCCAACTTGTGCTGCCAGACCTGCTTTTGCAGAGGAGAAGTGCTCTGTGTGCCCCACCAGCTCACACACAGCACAGCTGGGCTCCGAGGCAAGGACTGTGCTGAACACTGCCAGCCACATGCTCTGACAGTCACAGCAGTCACTGGAGGCACACAGGGCAAAGATCTCTTTAAAAAAAAAAAAAAAAAAAAAAGAAGTAAGGAAGTAAAAAAGAAGGGGGGCGGGGGGGGGGGAGAGCCCTGATCTGCAAATCAGCTCAAAATGTAGGCAGCAGAGGAAAAAGTGAATGGAGATCAGAGGTGGGTAAGGGCTTGGGAGCACATTTCTGTTGTAAGACAGTCAGGGAAAGAAAGCTAAAGAATGGGGCTTGCCGCCACTGCTGCTCAGGGGAGATGCAGGGAAGGTAACCCAGGCTTAAGGACTGTTGCATGGCAATCAAGGTGCCACACGGCAATCAAGGCAGTCAAGAGGGCAAAACTGGTTTTCTGCACTCAGCAGTTGCTGTTTTACTCTGCCTGTGCCTAAAGCCAGCCTCACATCTGTAACTATTTAACACTTAGCTATCAGGAGCTCATTTGCTGTCTATGCTCTGCAGAGACTAAGCACCCCAAGAGCCCCCTCCCCATCTTCCAATCACCTCAGGAAAACAGTCCCCCACCTCCACATCAGGTTATAGCATTGCTCCCGCATTCACCTTCAAACATACAGTTTCATAGCTTTCCTAAAACACTGAAGATACTTCGCTCTCCCCTTCATAGTACCTCTGTGACAGTTCATTTCAGACAAAAAGAAATGCCCTATTCCAAATTGTGCTTCTTGTTGCTACGCTCTGCCCAATGCAAAAAGCTACCTGAAGGCAAGATCCAGAGAGAATTTAAGAGCATATGCAGGCAGTTTATAGTATACTACAGCCAAATCTCACATAGAAACATCAACACCCACATGTTACACAGGATACCTTTGTGCTAAGACATTAATCACACTCAAAAACACTAAAAACAATCCTAAAGAATAGCTATACAGAATGGTATACAAACAATGGAGTGAGAAGCTTCATTAGGATTGCTCAACTGCTCCAAGTTCAAATTCTCACCACAATGCAGTACTAACAGTTATTTATTGTCACACAGGAATTATTGTTCTCCAGCAAAACCAGACATATTTCCAAATGATTCACACTACCTGAGGAATTAATGTTTTTTCAGCTCTGTTCCAGATCCTAGGTCAGGAATCTCCTTTCTATTCTGGTAAATTCCACTAAGATATCACATGTAACAACAAGTTCTTGAAGCCGTTTCATCAGATTTTCCCTTTAAGGTAACCTACTGCACTCCCACATGAGGCACAGGCACCTCAAAGGCACAAGCAGCTGAAAGTGCTGCATTGGAATCAGATGATCAGCGCAAGCTTGGAGCCTCTGCAGCCTCCTTTCAGCTTTGGAAACATACCCTGTGATTTTCAAACCAACCCAACGCGGAAGCCACAAGCCAGTGCTGCAGCTTAAAACCCAGATAATGCATATAAAAGCAATTTATATAAAAGCAATTTTGAGAATGAACGTGAAAACAAAGTCTGACAGATTCTGCTGCAACACGTAACGAGGGTACAGCACTGCAGCAAAATCTGTCATTCCCAGCTGTACGATGCCATGCCGCCTGCAGCACGGTGTGGCAGAGCTGACGACATCAGGAAGCAGAGAGCCACACAGCCAGGAGCCCACACTGCACAGCCTTGAGCTGTTTTACCTTTCTGCAAGCGTCTGGATTGCATGCAACAACAGAGGAAAACATGAAAAGTAAACATTCAAGGTAAAGAGAAACGTGCTTGAGCTAATTAAAGAGTTGCTTGAGCTTATGTTCACCGTAATCAGTCACATAGAAAGGCACATTTTCAGTTTAGGATGAAGCTACCATTTTAGAGATCAGTTATAACACTGCAACACAAACATGAGAAGTACGGACACAGGTCTGACCACGTCATGCTCTTTCGCCCCTACTCCACCTTTTCCTACCGTGGCACTTGCACTTCCAATGCAGTGTGTTTGCTGTCACCCGCTCTTCATCCTTGGAGTAGATGCGAGCGGTTGATGGGATGACCTGCTACATGTTGCCCGCTGGCTTCCAGAGTAGGAGAGGTGCTGTGCTGCAGCAAAAGTGGTGTGTCACAGGAAAGCACATTCCTCAGCTGTCCGACAGGACTGCTATACTGTGACGCAGGTCAGGCAGCCCTCTCACATCACCTGCCTACAGAAGCAGATGCTTTTCTCTCCTACCGTGCAGCCTGATACATGAGCCCCAAGCTTCAGGGGTTTTGTAATATTAACCACCAAAGCCGATTCCTACCAGGGCTAAGAAAGCCTCAGTTCTCATCTCCTGCTGCTGCTCTGCTTTTTCAGAAGCATGCAGTGCACACTCAAGGATGTGTGTCTGGTCTTGGCCACAACACTGTTTGCAGTGTGTCCGAATGAAATCTGCCCTGCTCCTTCTGAGCCAAACGATCACAAATCCAACCAAGGAACATGGGTTTTCATTGCAAAAAAATCTTATTTATATTCACCAATGCCCCCCCAACCATCAAGTTTGCAATTTGAAATAGCAAACCTCAAAAAAGGCTAAGTTAATGAGTTAATTTGATACTAAGTGAGGTATGATACTATGGCCTGGGCTGCACGGCAGGTCAAACTATGACTTAATCTATGACTTAAAAACCAATTAGCTAAGTAAATTCAGAACTATAAATGCTTACATGCAGGGGCTAGTCCACGCAGTACTGATTAAAATCACTAAAGCTTACACTTTCCCCTTTGTGATAGAAGGGGCAAACCCACCACACATTCTTCCCAAACCAGGGCAAATGGAGAGGGGGAGGCGAGGAAGCACCCGCACTTGGCAGCGCAAGTTCCCCCAGCTTCATCCTGGAGCACCCAGAAGCCCACTGTGAGAAGTAGGATCTGCCCACTGAGCCGGGCTAGCCCACCCACGCCTGCCACCAGGGGAGGACGAGGGCTGGCACTGAGCATGGCTGGATTGTGGACAACCGGTTCCCCGAGGGCTAGGGCAGCACAGGGGATGAGGCGGCTCAGGATGGCTGGTGTTACGCTGTGGCGGGCCAAGGAGCAGCAGGACAAAGTATTTACACGCATAAGACCAGTGCATTTTGCTGGAACATCAGTGCATTTTGCTGGCCCAAGTTCAATACAGCTGATCAGACCCCGGATGATACAGCTCAGAAGTTACTTTGAGAAGAAGATATCCGAGGTTTGCCCAATCCGGTGAAGCTCTGACAAACAGGGCCAAACTTGTTGGGACTTAATAAATACAGGAACTTTTCAGCTGAAGTCCTCTAAACATGGCATCTGTACTCCTGCTGCCCAAACCTGGGCAGCACTTTGTGCAAGCAGGAACTTTGTGAAGGCAGCATGCCCAAAGTCACCGTGAAAGCAAGATGGTGGCAGAAATACAAACACAGGCAGAGATGCTTAATATGCTCAGGGGATGCTATCACTGCACAAGTGACCTCACAGACTTTGGACCAGATCCTCAGACTTAAGTTTTACAGTCATTTTTAGGTGGCCGTGTGCTGCGCCTGCCCCCTTCTAGCCCTGCGCTCCCCTCTCCTGGCCAGACAAAAGCAACCCTGCAGCCAGGCTGGGAATTAGGCAGGGTTAAAGGGGCAGGGGGGTGGCTGGTTGTTACTTTTCACCCAGATCAGCTCCCTCCACATGGCTGCACAGACTTTGCATCGGCTGGGGTAGGGCTGGAAAGGGCACCCAGAGGAGAAAGCGGCCAGGACAAGGGGAAAGGCAAACCCACCTCCTCCAGCTACAGTGCCCATCTGCACTGACGTAGCGCTTCCCAAAACTGTGACTGGAAAGGATGTGAAAATCCCTGTCTCTCCTCCAAGTTGACAGAGTTGCAGCAGCAAGCAGCAGCTCTCATCTGCCCACTGTCACACAGAAACAAACTTATCAGATGATGTTTCCTTACACTTTATAGCTGTGTATTTTGGCAACTTTGTTCCCAAGCGAATAAACGATCCATTTCGTTCCTGGGGCTATTGATGTGGATCCTAATGGGTTCCACCATCGGCAGAGCTTATCCAGCTCTCATGGCAAAAGGCTGCAGAGCAGGCTGTTTGCTAAGTACAACATTAAAACTCATATTTTCTGAACACCCCCTCTCCTTTCAGCCCTTTACTGTAACAGTGCATTCACCTTTCCAGATTGTGTTTCTATGAGAATCTCAAACGTTCAGGAATGCAAACATTAAATTTGCTGCACAACCACTGCAAGAAAGCACCAAAATAGTCTCAGCTCTGTTTTACAGAGAAGGAAACAGAAACTGCTTGCGCATGGTGTTTATGCTCCTGTGCATACTGCCGGTGCGCTTAGGTAAGGCTGCTTGTTGCACCTGCGTATCTTACTCCACCCTGGCAAGGATTAAAGAACACAGGGCTGAACTGTGCCTTACAATCCCTGATCTGCCGAGATTAGGGCCTCGGCAGGGGAACATCACTGCCAAAACCTACGAAGACAAAGCCAGAGACACAAAAAGATTAAGGCCTAAACTACCACATTTTGGTGGCTGACATCCAATGCCACACTTCGTATTTGATCATCTCAAAAAGCGCTCTGATTTTGAGGCTGCTGAATCAACTCAAACCCCACTGACTCCGCGGGAATGGCATGCCCATAGTGCCTTCTCAGAGTCAGGGTGGTTATGAAGGCTCCTAAACCTGGACAATTAAAGGCAAACGGTTTGTGGGTTTTCCACCAAACTGGTTCTATCACCAGCTCTAAACCCTCAAATCCAGAGAGACGTGACTGTCCGCAGTGTCTGCAGTGGATGGCCACCGTCACCACCAGGGGAAGGCTGCCTTCCCGTTACCCTGGCAAACAGCTGAGCTTGGATGTGGAGATGAATCCCACCTTTGGTGACTACAGAGAGAAGAGGAGATCAAATTAAAAGACTCAAAGCCCTCCAAAGATGCAGCCTGCCTAAAGCAGAGGGAATAACAGTATGGAAGGATGAAGCAGACCACCAGCACCAGGGATGTAGGGAATGCTGGCAAGCAACACTTGCCCATCAGCTGTCACCAAGTATTTGAAAACACTCCTGCTTTCTGCTTCACATGTGCAGATCCAAACATTACCCAAGGCAAAAAAACTGTACAACAGACCTTAGACTTGTGAAGAAGTAACTAACAAAGCCATGACCACCGCAACTAGTGCTCTCCCTTCCAATACGTTTTAAGGGTTCCTATGACCTGCATTGTACTAGTTAGTGCAAAACATATTACTGCTACTAATCGTCACCATCACGTGAATCTTCCAATCCAAATGGCCTCCTAAAAAGATTATTTTGCTTCATTTTAGTGTAACAATTGTATCAAAATTGTCCTATTTTGTCATTTGGCTCAGTCACGCTAGCCACACTTTCTGAAAAGCTTCTATACCGTCTGGTTCCTCACCGACCACAGCCCTTGGTGGGAAGGAAAGGTTTTGCAGAGGACAAGCAGAACCTGAGAGTGCCCGTGTACAATACTATGGTAAGGTTATGCTCAAAGATGTAATCACCAACCCATTTTAACAAACAAAATAATGTAGTCTAATGCATACCGGGCTTTTAAACATTACCATTTCTGGTAATAGCCATATTTGAAAGTACTCTTTTTTTAACAAGAGCTATTTTTGTCTACACTTCCTAACTCACGTTAAATAAACAAATTCAGTATCTTATTCTCAGTTGGGCCGAATGTTCAGAGCACAGAGAAAGCCAGAGGGCTAGCGAAGAGCCCACATTGCCGTAACTTATTTTGACTTCTTAGAAAGTAGAAATTGGTCAGATTGCCCTGTTCTAGAGTGAAGAAACTTTACCATTTATAGGATTATGGGGAAGCTGAGGCTGAAGAGCTGCTCAGACCAGAATGGAGGCATAGGGGTTAGTTAATGGGGACCTGCCTACTCTTGAATTGCTCCGTTCTCCCACACCCCCTTAGCCTGCATTCACTCCTGCCCACAGGAACTTTCAGCCACACATCCAAAAGAAACACAGCAACCAGCTCTCCACATCGTCCTCCTCCCCATAGCGCCTGGCCCGGTACGGAGGGCTGGCTGCCCCGACCAGCTCCAGCTGCCAGGGCGCAATCCCAGCGAGGGGGCCCCAAGCCTGGGAGGGGTCCTGCACCCCAGCCCCCCGCACAACCATCACTCCCTCAGGCCTCTGGGAGCCCCAGGTTGGGGGGGGTCAGCCTGGCAGGCAGTGCGGACAGTTTTCTGCTGTCCGTACTGCCACGGAGCCAACACAATGGAGGAATTACGCTTCTGCAAGTGCCGTGGATGCAAAACGGCCACGGAGAACACTGCCCCTGCCGAAACGCGCCGGCTGGCCACGGGCTGCATTAACTGACCAGAGCACATAGCTGTTGGTTTTGTACTCACACAGAGAGCAGAAACACTAAGGAACACTGTCCCTCCTCACTATCCAGCAGGCCAGGAGATGCGTATCTCTGCCAAGAGACTGTAGGCATGTGGTAAATAACTGCATTTTTTCCCTAAACTCTGAATGCCTGAGACTACTCCAGGGTTGTAAAAATACTTCCCCCTTTCACTGTCATCGCTGTGTGGTACCACTCGGAGAAGCACTCGCCCGCCCAGGCGGCTCTCAGCTAGGGACTTGATCAGAAACAACCCCAACGCACGCTGCAGTGACTAGCACTCTTTCCCGTGATTTTTGTGGAAGATTTTAACAGAATTTATGACCAATTAAAATCTAATCCCACTGCGCCTAACTCGAATGCGCTGATTAGTTGGGACGGTCACTTTAACTTGTGTTTAATTGGTTTCAAGGCTTCAGATGTAGCATCAGAAGAAAAAAAAATGCAGATTTGCAATGAAAGCACGGTCACCAAGGACAACCACCAAAGGTCTGCTATTCCACTTGCTTCGCTTACCAGCACACCGGACACCTGGCAAAGCCGAACGTGGTACTTTTAAGAAATTTTATGAAGAGAAAAAGAAAGGTTTTGCGACACTCGATCAATGAATTCCCTCACGACGGGGGAGCAAATAAGGCTAAAGTGATTAGCAAAGGCAGAGCATCGGAAAAGGTCCCCATAAAAGGGAGAACATTATTAATTATGTGATAAATGTAGGTGGGCTGGGGAAAAAAGGGGGAATTCAGAAAAAATAAGCAAGAGGAAAGGGAGTATGTGGCTGCAGCAAGAAAAAAAAATGGTTATTCACAGAAATCCCATGCTTTGAGCGCCTGGAAATCTCCAAAATCTCAACTACACCAAAACCCAACGACACGCACCGACGAGTATAAGACCTTCCCTGAAGGCAGCTCGCAGCAGCCCCTGAGGGACCGTGCCCTTCCCGGGCGGGGACCGGGCGCTGGCGGGGCCGCTCTCCGGTCAGGAAAGCGGCTGTTCCGGTCACGTCGGAAAGAGCCCGACGGCGGCTCCATTTCCGAGCGGGAGCCGAGGCCCCGGCGGGCGCCGCAGGGCCGGGTCGCCCGCGGTGTGGCGGCGGCGGCGGGGTCCCCGCCGCCGCCACATCGCGGGCGACCCGGCCCTGCGGCGCCCGCCCGGGCAGGGAAGGCGGTCTGCCGTCCGCGGAGACAAAGCGGATGCCTCAAATTCCTCCCCGCCCCGCCGGTCTGGCGGGGCTGCGGCACCCCCCGCCCGCACCCTCGTAACCCACCTCCGCCTACCTGAGCAGCGGGAGCGGCCGGGCCTCCCTCCCGCCCGCGGCGCGCTCTAGCCGGCGGGACAGCCCGAGCTTGGGCAGCCGCAGCCCGCGGGGGGCTCCGGGCTCGGACGGCGGGTGCGGGCGCTGACAATGAGGGGAGGGACGCCGTACCGGGCGGTGCTTGACGTCAAGGGGAGTGGGGCGGGGGCTGCCGGGCCGGGCCCGGCCCGGACGCGGTGCAGCTCCGCGGCGCCCTCCGTCGGCTCTGGAAGAGGGCGGTGAGGGAGCGTCGGCCATTTTGGAGGGGAACGGACCTGGCCGCGCTCGGCGGGCGGGGGCGGGTAACCTTGTGTTAGCGCCGAGGGGCTGCTGCCTTCTGGAGGGCCCCAGGAGGGAAACGGGAAGGCCGGGGAGGGGGCAAGCGGCTAGCCGAGGGTGAGTGTCGTGGGACGGCTGCGGGACGGAGCGCAGGGTGCAGGTGAGACCCTCTGATGACTGATTTCAGGGTACATTTGTGCACAAGAGCCCTCCAGACCGACTGCCTCCCGTGGTTCTTCCCGGGGCTGCCGCCAGCTGTGGCTCCGCCACCGCCTCAGGGCTCTGGAGGGGGCACTGCCGATGCCTTCTCAGGCGCTCCCTCCCTGGCCGATACACGAGGCATTTATAAGAGACCCGGCTGCCTAAGGACAGGGCAGAGGGCCATATGACAGCTGGCACAGTGAGGTTTGTCCTCCAGGGCCTTCGTTGCATCTGCCCTTCTGTGTCATCTTTTGAAAGTTTGGGACTTGGTGTTGAATCAAGTGGGGACCCAGCTGTGGTTGTTTCCACCTCCGGTACGTGCAGCCCAAAGATGTCTAGATGGGATCAGAGACGAGACCTTCCAGCACTAACCGGAAAAAGCTGCTCAAAGTGTTACTCGGCTGTAACGCAAAGCCCAAGGACTCATGTGACGCTGACCTGGAGGTTGGTGCGGTGGCTGACACTGAGGAGCGATGGCTCAATGCTTTTGTACAGCGCTGGGCTGCAATTGCCCAGCTGAGTCAACAGAGGATCCAGTCAGCAGCTGGTGAGCGTTTCCAGCCTCCCGGCCACGCAGCTGGATGTGTCAGCTTTAGAATGCATTGACCCCTTTTGCCAGTAGGTATGTTAGCTAAAATTACATTTCCAATGCTGTTTTATTTCAGACAACGCCAAAGGAGGGTGCTTCGAGCACGAGGTGATTTGACTTGTAATGCTCTGATAGAATATTGTCCATGCTGTCATACTGAGTTAAAATATTACTCTTTGTTCCTGTTTCCATAGCACAGTCTGAAATATACTTGTTCTGAATGAAGTATCAATACTTTAAAGTGAATTTTCTAGGTTTACAGCTAAAATCCAAGCTCACACAAAGATACAAAATGAACAAGACCTTACTTATAGGCAAACTGAGGAGGTCTTGTGTACAGTCATTCTAACTGGGGAAAGTATTTGCTTTCCTGAAACTCCACCTGCGCACCAGCATTCAGCAGCGGAGGCACATGTCACGTGCTCTGCAGTGCAACCATTCAGCAGGTTTTTGGTTCTCTGCTTTGCAGATGCTACTTCTAATTTCCAAACTGGTATGAGGGAGGTTTGCTAATATAATGCCAGCTCTTGAAATCCATCTAGCAATGGCATAGCTGGTTATAAGTGGGAGATGAAATGGAAAAAAAGTTAGTTTTTTATTTCAGCATGTGCTAAATGCCTGTGCTCCAAGCTTGCCAGGAGTTGTGTACATTAGAGCCTAGGGTACCTTCCACATGCTTCTTGGATTTGCTGTGTTGGGAGAGGAATGGGGCTGTGCTTGGGTACCTTTTCGTAGAGAGTTTATGGTGAAACTCATAGCTGCAGTATGATATTGGCACCAAAGGTTCATAAGTGTTTCAAAAAAGCATGAAATAAATGAGGGGAAGACAATTCTGTCAGGGGCTGCCAGGGGATCACGACAACGCCTCCTCTGACTAAAGAAGAACCTGAAGAGATGGTGGGAAAGTGTTGTTATACATTTGGCATATTTTTATACCCTTCCTCAGGCATAATCTACTTGTGGAAACCTCATTGGTTTCCACGGTGAAAACAGCTGAAAGTGTATCAAAAGCCTAAATGCCCTCCTGGGTATGGATGGGTGCAGCCAAATAGAGAAGATCCAACTCCATATCAAGTTCTCAATATGGAGAACGTGAAGGAGTTTAGAGCATCGAGATGTTTCGAGGCCAAAAACTCTGGTTATAAGGCCAGAGGTGAAGGTGGCTCGGGTGGCATTGCTCCTGCAGAACCTGCTCACAGTAGGAGCAAAATGGGGGATGTGGAACACACTCATTTTCTGGATCAATTAGTTGAGAGACCACCACATATGCAAAGTCAGCATAATGGGATCTACTTGATCTTGCCGATGTAGTTCAGGAGGTATCCGATGTTGATGATACTGGCCAGGTCTAGTGTCAGTCTTCCACGGACAACCACCACTTGTGTATGAGGGTAGGGTTTTATAGTGGAGATTCTTCAAGAAAATCTATCCATCCCATTTTGTGGCTGTAGCAAAACTGGATCTGAAGAGCACTTCAGCATTCTGAGGAGGTCTGAAAGGATGCGTTCTTGGGACAGGTCTTTCAGGTGGATACAAAATGTCTGCCAGGCACTGGCACATGGTTAAAGAAAGGTATATACCATCATGCTCCTTACAGGCTGTCTGCAGTAGATAGATGTTTATCGCAGTCTCTGAAATTGCAGACCTGATGGTGACTGCGAACACAGCCTTAGTGAGCCCTGGTCAGAAGAAAATCCAGCATTTTCTTTCTGGATAGAAGAGCACTGTGCAAAGCCCATGATTTTCAATGGCTTTAAGTGCCAAGAGATGGCATCTGTCTGGCCTGAAGTTACAGCAGCCTTTGTGGGCACCAGGTGGGGCCCATGAGACAAGCCACCCTTGCACTGGAGAGGTCTTGCAAGATGTTTAAACTTAAAATATAAACGTACTCCAGTTGGTAGCAAATTGATGTGTTTCTCTCCATCCAAACACGGGTGTTCAAGTCTGGTTAGGCCAACATGCCCCAGAGAGCAGTCACCCATAAGAGATCCTGAGTGTGCAGTGGCCGAGCATTTCTCCCCCGGTGCAGTCCCATTGACTCACCATGATAAAACCCCTGTGCAGGTTCCATGTGGATCCAAACATTTGTGGAAGGTGGACACCTGCTGAAGTGCACATACCCTGAGCCTAGCATTGAGGTGTAGGTGTGTAAATAACAGCACACCTTTGCCCCTAGGTATGGGGAAAACATGTTCTCCACTTCTTCACAGACTTCTCTCACCTTCTAGCCTCCCCCTTGTAGGCTCAGGAGCTGCACTGACATTAATGTCCTGCAGGAATGCAATGCTGAGAACATGGTAGTCACAGGACATATCTCGTTAGTACAAAGAATTGCCTGAGACACTGAGATGTTTAGTGATGCTGGTTTTTGACATTTCATGGTGCACCCTTGTGACCAGGAAGACCATTCAGCCATCTGAACTGCTCCCCAAGGGCAAGGAAGGCATTGTGAAAGCTGTGTGTCAGGTAGCCTGCTGCTACCTGACAGCGTGCCATTGTGTTGGCTCTTTGCTGGTGGTGGGGCGTCTGGGGGATCCAGGCTAGGACAGCGGCTAGGCAAAGGGCCTGTCTCTGCCACCAGACTCAGCACCACCATCATGTGTACCAGGTATAGAAGGCTGTATGCAATGAGCGGGGCCAGCAGCAGGGCTTGGTTAGCACCCTTAACCATTGGCAGGCTCCGCTGGTACGTGCTGGATGCTCACCAAAAGGCTTTACCATTCAGGGACATCCTAAAGGCCCAGAGCTCTGCTCTTGGGCCCTGGTTGTACTATCAAAAGTTCCCCTGGTTGGCAGAGGTCAGACTTTGGAAATGGCAGCTAAGTCACAACTCTTGAAGAGGAGTCCTCCCTGGAGCCCAGGGATTTTGAGACCTCCTGCACCATGGCCTCCAGGAAGACCAGGACAGTGACCTCCTCACAGCTTCACTCCTCTGATATGCTGCGGAGGAAGCCTTGTCCCAGGGCAGAAGGGAGTCACGGGTCTCACGGTGTGCGTTCACCATCCTTGTTCATAGTTTAGCCCCCATCATTAGGAAGATGGAAGTTTGGGCGTTGTGACGGACTCAGGGGCTCCAGGGGACAAAATTCAGGAGAGGATGAGACGACAAGGGACAGAACAGGGAATGTGTCTCCCCAGGGTAGGCCCTCTCCTTGGTGTATCCTTCATACCATCTGTGTGGATCCCACCTGGTCATTGTCATTAGCAGTGTCCACTGGCTGCAGCAGTCTGTGCAGGATCTTTCCTGGCACCCAGGTGGGCTACTTAGCAGCTGTTGAGGGCAGATCTGGGGAAGGCAGGTTTCTACCAGTGGTGCTGGCACCCTCTTTTGGGTTTTGGAAACCCAGCACCCATCCTTCCAAACCAAGAGACAGCCATTGCGACCATGCCCCAGGCCTTGGTGAGTCCTCATTGTGCAGTAATGCAATCAAGAGCAGAATGCTCACTATGGACTGTGAAAGATGCTCCTCAGCCTCCTATGCCACAAGATGCCAGCAGCATTTGGACAGTGAACTGCTGCTGGAAGGAAAGCACAAGGCAGAGGGTAAAGTCCTTACCACTCAGCACAAGTGATGGGAGGCAGAGGAGCGAGGTGTGGGGGAACAAACTGAGCTGAGGGGAAATAAAGGGGGAGAAAGAAGCCCTTCACCAAGGTGGCATCTGAACCAACTTCCAGGTGGGGACTCCAGTGGGAGGAAGAGACAGTGAGTGGAAAACTAGGGAATGACAAATGTCAGACCTCCGGATCCACGAGGGAGACATCCTGCCTGCTGTGGGTGTGCGGAAGTGGCATGGCTGCAGCTGGTGATACAGTGGCTGTGGCAACAGGGCTGCAGCTGCCTAGGCAGATATCTCAGAGTAAAAAGCTTAGTGTTGAGGGGTTAGAGAATTAGAAAGTTCTGTCCTGGGAAAGGAAATGTGATACATGACCTAGAGGAAGAGAGGAGAAATAAGGAAGCTCTGGCTGCTCTGAGGGGAAGGAGCAATTTTTTTGTTTTTTATTCATGGGGGCTTAGTGCAGTCAATGGAAGCGCCAGACAAAAGGACAGAAAGGGACAAGTGGAATGGGGGATGTAACAAGATGAGGAGGCAGACCCAGCTCTTGGCTGGGCTGGGGAGATGCTGAACAAAAGGTACATGATTGGCAGGGAAGACGGGAACAAAGTAGGAGAGCCCAACTCACCCTGAAGAGTAAAGGGGACCAGGAGGGGGGAAGACTACACAGGGGCTGGAACGGAAAGAGGGGGCAGAGGCACAGGGGAGTGGAGGAGGAGGTATGCCAGAGGATACGCTGCTGGTGTTGTGCACTTGCTTAGGGTGGGCTGGAGAAGACCACTCTGCTTGTGGCCAGATATGAAGAACAGGGTGGGTTAAAGCTGGGAGGGAAGCAGCGATCTCTTTCTTACTTGGAAGACTATCGCTGTGGAGTCACAGCCTCCTCTTCTTATGGTACCTGATAGAAAGATTGTTTAGTTACAAGGGCGCAGGGTGTAAGTAATATGGGCGGATGTGACCAGAGGTGATGGGGGGAGGGGAGATGACAAACACCCATAAAATCATGAATAATATAAGGAAGCAACAGAAGCTGTCGGCATGTCTGACAACAGAGGACCTGTATGGGTGTAGTAGATTTAAACAAACAAAAGTAGCTCATGCAGTTTATACACAGCCTGGTAACATGAGAAGTGGATGGCCGCAGGATGCCACGAACACCAGAGGCATGAGGTTGAAAAGGGATTAGGCAAGCTCACAGAGAACAGATTTCTCAGTGGCTATTAAAAATGTCTATCTGAGTCATCTTCCAGTTCATGAAGTTCCTGAACTGACTCTTGAGATATTCTTGCTATTCTGTACTTGCTCTGTTTCTATGGTGAATTTAAATGAGGTGCCTAAGTTGATCTAACAGCTTGCTGATGATGATACATGCAGTTCTGCTTCCCTCCTTCTGAAACTGCTTGTGTGTCTGTGCTGCTTCTGTAGCACCAGTTCTGGCATTTCTTCAGTTCATTAAACTGGCAGAAAATTAACGCAGAATGAATACTCCTCTGCCAGTTTAGTGAGTTGAATCAGCCCACTGTTTTCTGAGCCAGTGGTATCCATCAAATCAAAATTTCTTGCTTCTCTCTGCAAAGTAAGACTAGATTTTTTTTAAATGGAAGTGGAGATTCTCCTGTTATTACCTGATTCCAGGTATTCAGGTTTTAAGTATTTATAACATCAGAGTCATGATAAGATCCTGATATTTATTGAATTAGTTTCTAAAAGCTCCTGACAGAACTGGAGCCTTGGCTGTGCTAGGTGCCACACAGAGTTTAGGAATATTATTAAAGACAGTAAGCAGGAAAAAAGAAACAGATGCATGCTTGTGTGGGCAGCAGTGTTGCATAGCTTGCTAGTCTTACATCATTATCAGCACTCTATATGGCAACCAACATAAGTTTGGTTGGGTTTGGGTTTTTTGTGTGTGTAACTGTTTCTTTTTCCTAGGATCAGCAAGATACTACCATTACCTCCCTTAGGAGCCTGCAGCCATATCAAGGTACAGTAGCGAAGGCACTGAGAAGCAAGCAGCAACATCAGAAGCAGGTCAATGTCTTATTCAGTTCATACTGCTGCCATCTTCTTCGTGATCAAAAAGCATATGCTGTGGCATTACAGTGAGAACGTCATGTCCTCCTCAGACCGAGGATCTTCATATGTGTCTTCACCAGCTTCATAAGGAGCCAGAACCTGACATATCGGGAGAACACCAGGATGGGGAGTAGCAGTTGCTGGGAATAATAAAGAGGATTTGCACACACTGAGAGCAGGGTTTGTCTGAATACATTAGACAACTCCACTACAGATTCTTCCATACAAGTCTCATTTCAGTCTTCCTTCCTAGATAGTGGAAATATTGCCATTAAAGTCAGTTGAGTTTAGGGGATGTTTCACCCCTTCCTGGAGCAGAGGTCTTAAAAATGTCAGCTGAATTAGGCCTACACATGGGACCAGAAGGGATGCATTTGAGGGTGCCAAAGATGCTTGCCAATGTAATTTCAAGATTGCTTTCTATCATCTTTGAAAGGTCCTGGTGATTGGGAAAAGTTCCTGATGATTGAAAAAAGATGAATGTCATACCTGTCGTCAAGAATGGCAAGAAGGAGGATCCAGACAACTATCAGCTGGTCAGCCTCAACTCAGTCCCTGGGAAGACTGGACAGCACATCCTCCTGGAAGCTATTTCCAAGCACATGAAGGACAAGAAAGTGACAGGGAGCAACCAGCAGGGATTTACCAAGGGCTAGTTGCACCTGACCAACCTGATTACCTTCTACAATGGACAACAACCTGTGTGGACAACAGGAGGGCACTGGATGTTGTATTGATTGACTGTAGCATTGATTTCATCAAGGCCTTTGACATGGTCTCCCACAGTCTACTTGGAGGCAAGTTGGTGAGATAAGGACTGGGTAAGTGGAGTGTGAAGTGAATGAAAAACTGGCTGGACGGTTGGGCTGAAGGGATCGTATCAACAACATGGAGTCCAACTGGCAACTAGTTACTAGGGGCATCCTTCAGGGATGCACACTGATAGGTCAATAGTGTTTAATGTCTTTATTAATGGCCTGGACAATGAGCTGTATTGCACTCTCAGCAAGTTTGCAGACAATACCAAATCGGGGAGAACTACTGCTATGCTGTAGGGCAGAGCTGCTACTCAGATGCACCTTGGCAGGCTAGGGAAAAGGGCCTCCCTCTCAGTAACACATGCTGGCAACACAACTGCTGTGAAAATGTGACTGTTGCCACCAGAAGCTTGAGGTGGTGTGTATGTGAACAAGGCAGCTTAGAGGAAATCTGGCTGAGAGGGCTCTTAACTTCACTACCTACTAACCTACATTTCCTCCTTCTGTTTCACTGGTGATGAAATCTAACAGCAAAATCTGTTACTGACAACAAGTGTATGGAATATTTTTCTGGTCATTGGCATTTTCAGCAGAAGCATCTTGGTTGTGTTGAAGCAGAATTCAGAAAAGTTAAATGAATTTTGCTGAAGCTGTTGAGAATTCCTCACCTCTGAGTGACAAGAGCTACTGAGGACCTGTAGCCAGATTGTCGTAATGGAAATTGCATGAGAACCATAACTGCAGCCATCTCTCCTGAAATTCCTTCAAGGGCTCCCAAGGTTTACTGCAGAGGGAGTAGTCTTACACATACAACACTTGTTCTTCCGTACCCACTCACAAGGAACCATCTTTGGATTGGTCAGCATGGCAGTATCGCTTCAACCCAGGCATCTTCCATGATCATCTTCCCTTCACATTGCAAGATTCAGGCTTATCCTGGGAGGACTGATCAGCTGCCACTTTCGTTGTCTTGCCAGCCTTCAGTCATGGTGACCCCTCATTGCTGACACTCATCCTCTTCCCCAGTTGTAGGAATAACCTGCACTGAAATTTAATTGCAGGGTGCTGCAGTGAATACACATGCTTTGACTTTTATTTAGCTATTTCTTTTATTTTCAGTAAATTCCACATTATCATTAAAATAACTATCTGCTGGGACAAACACAATATGTACTTCTATACAAATAAAAAAGCGTATTTCAACTTACCTATGTGCTCAATATTGCAAGTACTTCACTGGAGAGGCACTTAGAAATCATGCAGCCCTCATGTAGCTTCTGTGAAATGCATTTGTGTACTCTTGACACAGAGCATTAATGACATGGTAAATATGGACATTGATCTCTGTGACATGATAGCCTCCTCCTTTCAACTCAGAGGCTATGGGGTGTTATTTATCTTTCATCTATGATCCTTAGCTAGTGTTTTCCTGTGCCAGTTCCCTATCGCTGTTTTTTCCAATATGAGTTCTTGAAGCACTATATAAAATATTTACCAGCATTAATAATGGTGTAATATCAGACCATGTGCCTTTTTTAATTAGCCTATAATCTAATCAAAGAAAGGCCCTAGTTTGTTTGCTCTTGAATTAAACAGTGTCTTATAAAAGCCCAAAGAATAGTAGTGGATTATCTTCCTATGCTATATTTTGCCATTCTGTTCATCTTCAAGAGTAGGCAAGACAGGAAAAGGACAAAAGCATAGTTGATCCAGATAGAGCAATGGGAATGGACTAGCTGGCCTCTCAAAGGCCCTTCCAGGACCATTATCTGTGGTTTTATGATTCACATGGGGCAGGCGAACCATCAGAAGGAATTCTATGGGGACATTTGGCCTCCAGATCCCTGTGCAGAGGTACTTACTGGCCCAGGATTCTCAGCTAGGAACTTTCCTTGGCTTTGGGTACTGATGCCAACCCAGCTCTTTCCTGGAAATGCCAACCCCCTAAGTCAATGACCAAAATACTCTGCTGGGAAGCCTGTTTTTAAACAATGTCACTCCCCAGATACTGAAGGACAAAGTTCACAGTTTCACCTGCTATTGTGCATAAACCATCTACTACTTATTAGAGAACAGACTTGACCCTGTGTCTTCTGCTTTCTAGGTGTGTTCTAACTAGCGGACTGTACTGTCAAGGTCTTGCTCTCCTTTCCCTCTTCCCAGCTTCATTTGTATATGTACAAAGAGGGCAAAATTTCTAGCTAGGAACTATTACAGGGCTGGGGAAAGTCAAGCGGCTCACGATCCAGGAGTTATGGGAAGGATAGCGGGTATAAAGGTTCCAGATACCCTGGCAGTGTGAAGCCATATGGTGGGAAGGCAAGCCTATAGCTCTCAGCAGAGGCTGGTACAAAGCAGGAGGCACCAGCTCTGTGCTGGTCAGGCTGCTGGAAGGGAGGCAGAGAAACCATCTTTGATTCTCTTATTCAAGTCCCTGAGGAACCCAGACCTTCATTCTGGGTTCTGACTGTGACCTTGACTATCGTTTACTCGGTTTGTCCTTTATCCACTTGCCTAGTTGGGTCTTTTTTTGTTTTCAAGCTGTAAAACAGGTATGTTTGTGCTGTTAAAGCTGTGGGACACTCTTCCTGTACCCTGGGCCCCTCAGGTCAGAGGGCTGTGCCAGGTCAGCACAGTAGACAAAGGGGTCCAAAAAGCACAGGGTGCAGGCAGGATGGACAGCATCAAAAGGGCATCTGGGGAAAAGGAGAGGAAACTTCAGAGATCCCAAACCTTTTCCTGTAGTGCAAAAAAAAAAGTTTGCAGAGATGCCATGGCTTCTGGAAGAACACACTCTTCAGGCTGTGACTGTCTCCCAGGTTAAATTGCTGGGGGACAGGAAAGTATTCCTGAGGGAACGAAACAGTCCCATACTAGTGCTTATGCTATATGGCTGCAGGAAACTTTCCAGGGTGCTCTTTGTTCTGAGGGTCAGCCATGGCTGGCAGTGTTGCTGGGTCATTTTAAAAGCAGTCTTGTCTTGCTGTGTCAATGTCAAACAGAAAGGCTCCTCCAAATCCTTGTACAGCTGATTGAGGATGCAAAGAGCTCCAGTGATGTGGACCCAGGAGCATAAAGCCTATCTTTAAATATTGGCTCTTTAAACACATGAGCTTAACAGCTGACTGAAACCCTGATGTGGGACACTACTGCCCAGGAAGACCTGTATCACCCAGACACATGATGAAAAAGATTATTCTAAAATAACAGACTCTGTCCTCTGGGAGGAATTGGCTGTTTTTCTGTCTCCTTTAGAAGATGCCAATGTTCTGGAATATGCAATGTCCTATGTTAAGCTAGGAGACCTTCCCCCAGTCTCCACAAATGGTTCTTTGAGTGACAAGACCCTGCAGGATCCCGGAGTTGTATCTCTTCGAATTCATGTAGTCACATAGGTCCCCTGCTGCAGGCCCAGTATGAGACTGTATATCCCATTATTCTAGCACCAACCTTTTGTGATGCCCACGTACCACCAGACCAACACTGGACTGGCAGTGCCATACCGTCTGTCCCACAATGGTAGAAGCTGGGAGTGGCCTGGACACAGGGATGGCAGCCCAGAAGGGAGCTCCAAGTTGTACACTACCTCTTCACACAGGTTATGTCTATAACAGCAAATTAAATAGTGCCAGGGCCTGGCCTCAGGTGTGAGAACTCAGTTGTCTATGCTAGTTAATAGTTCATGCCTTCCCCAATATGGCTGTGGCCTGTGTCAGCTCGCGTGTCCCCAGGCAATGCACAAGGACAGTTCAGGAGAGCACAGGCGAGAGAACCACCACTGCCAGTGGCCACTCTGGACACACTCTGGAAGCAGACTCTGTGGACATGGCCAGGTAGTGCCACCATCAAAATCTCTTGAGCTACAGTGAGCTAGATCAGCTCACTCTTGGGAGGGGAGAGGAGCTGTGTCCCAAACAGGGCAGCCTTAATTGCCCTTGGTGTGTACTGTGAGAGAGAGGACTACAATTCTGTGACCTCCACAACTGCTCTGCCTGATTCTGCAGCATGTGGGTGGTCGTGGGGCATTACTTTATGGTCCAGTCCTCAGTAGAGGCACCAGCAACAGGAAGAAGCTGCAAGACTCTGCAGCAAATGCAAAGGAGAGGCTGAAGAGCTGTGATGGACCTGGGCTGTGGTGGAGTGTGTTGGGATGGCCACAGTAGTGGATGATGGAGATGAATTTGGGCAGGCTGAGAGATGGAAGGGCGGTCAGAAGGATGATGGGATAACTCTTTCAAAGCAATGCATGCTGCTCATATGCAGTATGGACATGACGCTTCTGCTGTATAATGCCCAGAGACTCTAAAAAGTTGAATGAAATTTGGGCTGTACCACTTGATGTGCTGTCCTGTCTGAGACTTCAATCAAGACCTCCATGTGCCAGCTTTCCACCTGCCAAATGGGGGAAATAATCCCAGAGACAGAGAAGTGCAGGTTACAGGGGACCTGCTCCACTCTCCACAGCCCCAGCAGAGGGTCCTGACATTGTGATCTCTGACAGATGTTTGTCTGACCAGTTCTTAAAGGCTTCAAGAGACAGTGATGTCACATCCACTCCAACAACCTTAATTACTAAGAAAGTTTTCCTTGATATATCACTTCATTCTCTCCTCTCTAACTCCCCATTTCTTGTCACCAAGGAGTGAATCTTCTGGCTCTTTTTTGAAGTCCCATTCATTCCACACTGGCACTAACCATATTTTCCTGTTTCAGTTTGTGCATGCAAAAAATTAAATAACAGATATATAAGATCAAGGTACTTTTCAATAATTTTCATGCTATTTATTTTGTAGTATTTCTGCACTGGCTATTCCATTCATGATAAAATGTGTAAAAATTATTTCAAATAAATTATCTTCTTTCTGCAGTTCACCAAAAGCATAGCTTCAAATGCAGTATTTGTGAAATATCCACAGAACTTACATATGCACTATGCCTTCTATGCCCTGCTGCTTATAGTCAGCTGTGTCACACAACTTCTGAAAAAAGTTACAGGTTTTATCAATTTCAAATGGATAGGATACATGCCATAGAAAATGTAGACATCGGATCCTGTTCTCCATAAACTTTCTCAGCCTACATAAATTGTTAATAATATACAGCAGAAATACTGACGTCCTGCAAATATGCACACATTTTCCTCCCACAAAGGCATGGCAGAATTGGATAATATGTGTCATCTCATCATACAAACTCAGCTCTCTGGTTCACACTCCCTCACTTGTTGCAAAGCTTACTTTATGTGTTGATCTTACATACACAAATGATCACTGCAGAGACCACAGACAAGTGGGATATAGAATTCCAGACAGAAAGTTCCAAATTGGCAAGAAGTTCCCAGTTACATGCACAGCACAGGGTAGCAGCAGAGATGGCAATTACCACTCTGTACCTTAGGAATAAAAGCACAGAAAATTTCCAGGTAGGCTGCAAGATTGCACAAGGGTCAGTAACACAAGAGAGGCTCAAGATGAACACTTTTTGAAATGTATTAGTTTTTGGAAAGCCTGTTTAAATTCTTCATTAAAAGCTGTATAAATGACTGGATTGATCAATGAGTTTAAGTAACCTAACCATGTAAAAAAGTCCAGTAGGATGGGATGAAACCAACAAGCATCTTGGCAGATTGGTAGGACTAGGGACATGACAAAAAAAGGCAGCCAGCAGAAAATGAAAGCTCCCAGAATAATGCCTAAAGTTTTGGTGGCTTTCCTTTCTCTTGCAGCAGAAATTCTTTTCCTTTCCAGCACACTATCTGCAAGTTTTATTTTAACATGATTGATAAATATTGGGGATCCACCTGTATGGGAATGCCCGTCATGAAGGCTAGCATTAATAGAGCAGAGGGAAGACCCAGCAGAGCCAGTAATCAGGTGTGCAGTAGTAAAACGTTTCCCATATAATGAGGGTGGCTTCAGAATCCTGGATCGAGCTGCTACATAAATTCTACCGTACAATATCAGGAGGAGCACAGTCGGGATGTAGAAAGCTCCAAAAGTGGAATAAATTGTGTAGGAAATTTGATCTGTGTTCACAGTACACTTTGCAATTTCTTCATGAGCTTTCACTTGCCTCCAGAAAAATGGTGGCACAGAAATACTAATAGATATCATCCAGACCATGGCAATCATGAGCGCTGCTCGGCCAGCGGTCCGGCGTTTGGCATATTCCAAAGCATCTGTGATAGCCCAGTATCTGTCCAGTGCAATTACACAGAGGTGTAGTATTGAGGCTGTGCAGCACGTGATGTCTGAGGATAACCAGATATCACACAACACTTGGCCAAAGGCCCATGTGTGGGTGACAGTGTAAGCAATACTGATGGGCATTACTAGGACAGACACTAAAAGATCAGTCACTGCCAAGGAGCCAATGAGGTAATTTGCAGGTGTGTGGAGCTTTCTAGTCAGAAAAATTGTAATAACAACAAAAACGTTTGCAAGGATTGTTGCCAAAGTTATAACAGACAGAAGGACTGACAGTGAAATCTTCAGCCCTAATAGCGTCCTTTCATCCAAAGCCAGTGGTGTTTCAGTGAAATTTGATGACTTATTTGCTGAGCTCTGGAGAGAGAGCTCTGCTGAATGGTTATACTGAGTCATCCTCTGCTCTGATTTCACTTTTCACTTTCCAGTGTAATCTTTCTGGGACGATGAAGAAAGATGCTTGCTTTTCATTCTAGAGTCCAACACTGAAGAAATATTAACTCGTTGAAAACTTCAGCTTACACAATAGATGAGGTACTCTCCTAAGCTAGATTTTCCATCACATCACATCAATGAACATCATTGTTAAAGCAAAATGTTAACATAATCATCCACACATGATTCTGGTGTATGACGATACTAGTGGTACTATAAGTGGTGGGAGTTTAGGTGTTTTTCATTTTCATCTTGCAGATGACTAAATCATTCTTTATTAACTTTTATTCACACCTCCTTTCTAAACTAATCTTCTGCAAAGCTGCATAAATCAATACTGAAGAGTGAGAGGCCGAAAAAGAAACATCTGGGCATGTAATTGATGCCCCTATGCTTGGGACAAAACTATCCTCAAGAGTATTTTCCCTTCCTCTCTAATAGCTGAATGTCACATTTTTTATATTCATAAGGGATGCTTTATTAGTAGAGTACCCAAGATATAAAACAATACTGTCTGGATTCCTTCTGTAAACATAGTTTCTGCCAGATTTGTAAATCAAGACCTCTTTTTGAAAAGTGCAGAGCTCCGTTTTCATTTATTTCTCCAGACCACTCAGGTTTTCTCTTCAACATTCAGTCTTCAAATGCTGAAGTCAGGTGTGGGGTACCAGAATTCAATGTGTTGGTGCTGAAGCTCACAGCATGTTCCAAGTACTGAGATGTTCCTGATCGTACACATGGTGAATGATCGTAATGACTTGTGGAGTGGTGATTGCCTCAAAAGAGGAAGAATAGACTGGTTAACAGGATCTGGAAAAAGAAAGCCAATGTTTTAGTCCGAAATGGTGATACAAGAGGCTTTCCATACTTTTCTTTAGATTCACTTAGTGTAACCTGAAATATTTACAAACCTGAAGAAGACATCCTAAGACAGATTTCCGTGACACCTTTCACTCAGATCCACCCACACGTACCAGAATGTCACTTACATTATGCCAGCCCAAGCTTTCTTGAAAGAGATCCTGAATATGGATCATGAACGGCTTTGGAGCATGCTGAGAGGGCTAAAAAGAGAGATGCCGAACTTCTCCAAGAAGGTAATCACCAGGCCAGCCTCCTCCCAACCATCGAGAAGAAACGCCTCTATCAGTCATAACTCGTACAGTTTCATGCCATCTGACACAGAACTGAGAGTCACTCAGTTAGGAATCTGCGGAGCAAGAGCACCATATATTCTACATGAAAAACTAACACTTTGGTGCCAAACAGCCTCTTTTGAGCTCTTGAATCCTAACATAAGAAACAACACTTTTTGGTTTTGTGTGTTTGATTTTTTTTATAGATGTCCACCTTCTGTGAATCAAACTTATTTTTAGAGATGCTTTTTCTTTTGAGGTGTATTTTTCCAATAAGAGGACCTAGAAGAGTCTCATATTTCACACTAGACTATTACTTTCTTGATTTTTTTTCCCAGGAAGGCCAACCTCTCTTCCTAATGACCATTTTTGTGACACTGAGCAAAGGTTCAACTTACAAGAATTTTTGAACATAAGGATGGCCATAGTGACCAAAGTCCATCAAATCCCGTCACCTGTCTCCGACAATGGTCCATACATTCAACTTAACGCTGTTGCCATTTTCTGACGCTTTCCCAACTCTGATACATTCTTTTTGTGACAGAGGGACCAGAACCACAAACAGTGTTGAAGATGTGGATACACCATAGATTTATACTGCAGCATAATGGTATTTTCTGTTCTCTTCTCAATTTCTTTCCTAATAATTCCTGAGATTTACTTTGCTTGTTTAATCATTACATAGCACTGATCTGACATTTCCACAGAAGAGTCCCAGTTAATATAATTCCAAAGCATTTTTTCCTGTTTGCTCACTTTTTGCATCTATCTGTATTGTATTCCTTCTCCCACTTTTTAACTAAGGTTCTCTGCAACTCTGCACAGCCAGTCCTTGTCTTTATTACCCTGAAGAGCTTTGTTTCATCAGCAGATGTCATCACTCCACTATTCATGTATTTTCCAGATCACTTAAAGTCTTTTGAGAGTCCCAGTAATTATATCAGTTGGACTTCACTCAATCCGTGTACTCATCAGCTTTTCTTAATTACTTCAACAGATTTGTGAGGCATAACTTACCTTTACAAAAGCCATTTTGACTGTTCCCCAAAACACCATATTTACTATGTGTACAGTAATGCTATTGTTTATTATAATTTCTGCAAATTGGCTAGGTACAGACATCAGGCTTAGGCATAAGCAGTTGCCCAGATCTCTTTGGAAACTGGTATCACAGCAGCTATGTTGCATTTGGCAGGTGCAAAGGGAGTTTTAAGTAGAGGCTGAATCCCTCGCTGATACCATTGCACTTTGGATCTGGAGTTGCATCGAACTCTTTAGCTGAGCACTGTCTGATAGTGAAGATTTGTTGTTACTCACTTTGGCCAGAAATAAAGGTTCCACTTGTAAACATCCTCCAAATTGTCTTTAGTGAACAGGGATGCTAAAGTTAATCTAGTTTCTCTGTGAGAAATTTCCTTTATCTTCTCTAGGTTTTTTTTTCCCATACCTTTATCATCCCTTTAACTCTCTGACTCAGTAATAGCTCACTTCAGAGCTGTCACTTAGAGGCTAAGAAATCTCTTTACCTGAACACTGGACTGATCACACATCCCACGCAGGAGAAAATCTAAACCAAAAACACCAGACAGACTGATTAGCAATATTAAAGACAGTGACTGTATTACTTAAAAATTAAAGCCAAGTCCAATCTTGATTTCAGTTACTGAGAAAAGTGATATCAAGCCTTTCTCATATATTGCAACTATCAGCCATTGTTCAGTGTTAGAACAATTCCAGCAATGTGAAATAAAATGAAGTGCACATCACCCACCCACCTTATATGAAGAAGTCAATTAGTAGTCCTGTTGCTTCCAACAGCTGTGAATCACTATGGAAAAAAAAAATCTGATATGAAACATGGTATTTCCAGTCAAATGAACTAGTCTAGAGTACAAATGAATTATTAATCTTCAACATACCAGTAAAAAGGACAGCCTGACACTGGGAGAAAGTCTTACTGAAACCAAACAATGCCTCAACAGATACTGAGTTACTGAATTAATTTTTATAAATAAATGATGTTTTCCTGTGATGTGATCATCAAAGGAAAAGAACCGATTTTTTACAAAAATGCTCCAAGTCAGGTATTTATCATCACTCAGAAAGAGTGCATTGGCTACTTCCTGCCCCACAAATAAGGCTATCACGACTGAAAATCATTTTCAAAAGTAACTCCAGGTCAGGTTTCTAAACCTCACGACAGACACATCTTGTAGGATTTCTACTGAGGTCCTCAAACCTTAAGTAGCATATATTCTTAAGTTTAATAAAATCATGCACTTGTGCATACCGAAAAAGTCTTTTGATTGTGAGTCACCAAGGAATACACATAGCACGTTGAGCAGCTCTTATCCATTCTGATTGGCAGGGTGGCATCTATCAGAGATGTATCAATAATCGTGCAAGGCAGCTAGTCAATAGTATTAATTGGTTTCAGATTAAAACAGATTATGAGAGCGTATGGGTCTGACAGAATTTTTGTTCCCTACTTAGAGCTTTATCCTGGGTATTCACTGTGCTGACATTAAAATATATTCCCCATGTGCTAAATTATCACCAGGGGATATAGACTTATGCAGAATAATTAGTCAAAATAATCCTTCCCTTACAAGCAGTAAGGTGCCACTACACAGTATAACATATGGAACTGTAAATATTCAAAACTAAAAAAAAAACAAACCTGTGTAGTATCTGAACAGAACTGTGATCCACTTCAGCTGGTTGGAAGCTCTTGGGCTCCATGAACGAAACTGTCAAGCAGTGCTCTGCTTGGGGATGTGCACAAGGTCAGATAGGTTGGTCATAGAAGTTTCTTAAAATCTATAGCCCCTCTATTGCAATCACTTATGCATCTGCTTAATGATATAACTTCATATACTATAAATAACCATTAAATTCAGCGGACTACTGAGAACACAAAGTTACATGCTTACATATGTGTTTAAGAATCAGGGACTCTGAATCTACTTTTTAAAGTTTGTTTGAATGCACTTCCCTGCGATGCCTGTTTTAGAGACTCTATTACTTAATTTGTGTGAGTTGGTGATCACTACCATTGATATAATAAAAAAAAATTAGTAACGGGACTCCAGTTAGAATTAGTGTATTAGGATGTAATGAATTTTAGTTACCAGCTAGATAAAATGAACGTCTTCCCAATAATTTTTCAATTAAGTTACCTTTTACTCAAGAAAAAATCCTGAATAGAGGTAAATGATTTTCCTGTTGGAAAAAAAAAAAGAAATAAAAATTTTTTTGCTTAAACTACACACACTGAAGAAAAATAACATTAAATCTCAAGCAGTCATTAAATTAAGTCAAGTACAAAGTCATACATACAGTTGCATATTAAGAAAAACAGATCACAAATGCATAGACATACACATCCTGAAACACTGGGAGCCCAGAAGGAGGAAGAGGCCATCCAGCACGTTCAGCAGAGAGCAATCTCCCAGTGGGACATTTTGCCTAGGCAGGGTTTACATGATCTCCGGAGCATGAGTAGTATTGAGTAGAACCTGATGATGTTATCACCTCTAGATAGTATTACTGTCTTCAGTACGTGCAATGTACAGTCTGGGTAATTGCAGGCCGTTAGCTGTGGTGCCTGCAGTTATGTTTACAGTGCTGAAGGCATCAGCCCGAGTCATCCCTCTGGCTCCCCAGGAGGCAGGACATGGTAGGTTTTTCACCCATACTTCTCAGAATGGAAATCCTCTCAGGTGAGTTGGCTGCATCAGCACTGTCCTTGGCCCATCTCTTCTTGGACATCAACTGATGCCCTCGGCCATGGGCTGTGGGTATTTTTTCAGTTCAAAGTGCCTGAAATAAATTGAAGGTGATGTCACAGCCTACCAGAGTGAGGTTTTCACAGCACAGCACGTGTGACGTACAATGCATAGCTTGGGGCAAACTGCAGGGTCCTGTTGGATGCTTGCAGGCAAGGCTTCCTACAAGAGCAGTCAGGAACAGCATGGAGCAAAGGAGGCCAAATCTGACCTTGGTTTATCCACACTACTGTCCCCAGTAGTTTATCTACACTACTGTCCTGTGGTTTATCCACACTACCATCCCCAGAGTGGCGTGCAGGTTTGGCAGTCGAGGGAGGATGGGGCAAACTTAGACCCATGCAGTGAGGATGATGAGAAACCGAGGCGCAGAATGACCCTGGAGTGAAGATATTTGACAGTGATGATACAACCATAGCAAGCAGCACAGTCACCAGAGCCTCTCCTGTAGCCAGTGGGGAAAGAACAGCACCTTCTAACTGCAGGACCACCAGAGACCAGGACTGCCCTCTGCAACTGCCTCTCTCCTTCACCCTAGATGTGATCTGGGCTGACCATGTCCCTCATTTATACACCTCCAACAGTACTGAAGGTTGCATAGGGGAGCGACCTTTTGGTCAGTTCCTGCGTCCACACATTCAGTGGTTCCTGGGAAAGTCCAGGAGGTGGGGAGCTGTGTAACAATGTCTTGATATCCTGGAGAGATTGGAAAGATTCTTTTTCGTTCATCAAAAAGAAGGAAAGGTAACTTCATTACAGGAAAAAGTATTTAAATGGAGAGACAATTTTAGACTGTGCAGTGCTACTTAACTTAGCAGACAAAGAGAAAGGTCAGTTCAGGGTCTGGAAAGTAAAGTGAGGCACATATCCAATGTGAAAAGAGAACACATTTTATCTATGGGTGATAACCACTGGGACTGCTTCACAGTTCAGGGGCCTTACTTAAAACCAGGCACTACTTTTGAAAAGATGCTTTGCGTTCCAACTCTGCAGTTAAACTAACACAGCAAGGGCACGGCAGCAGGGAGGGTGTCTAGGCTGGTTAAGTTGGAGGAGAAACCAAGCCCAACTATGACAAGGCAGGTAAACTTGCAAGCAGGAGGCTGTATGGCACTGGCAGCTCGTTACCACAGACTGCCATCGTGTGGACTCAGCGGACACGGAGCTGCAGCCCTGCACGGAGAAAGACCGCCAAGGATTGCCAAAGATACTCCGTCCAGAGTGTAAACGAAGTCATGACACACTTCTGTCCCTTCTGGAGCACAGCCACCATTTCTGGAGAACAGGGTGATTCTTGCGGACAGCAATTTTATGGTGCAGCTGGCAACAGTTTCTGACAATGCTCGGCTGCAAAGAGAATGCTTTGGTGCACCCCTGCAGATCTGTGTTGGACTGAGGTAAATAGTGTATACAAAAATAAGTACATTGAAATGAAAATACAGGATTTGCTCTTTCACTGAATAGAACAGGAAAAAAGAGAACAAGATGAAATGTCTTTTAATAAGTTGAATGTTTAAGTTCACACTGAAGTTAAAGGAATTAGAGAATTCATTCTCTCCCCTGTAGCTGGGCAACAAGCAGGGGAATTGCGAAGAAATGCCTGAGAACAGAGCTAAATTTCAGCAAACTACTGAAAATCCATTTGCTCTCCCATCTTTTTGTAACCGATTCTAATTTTTCAGTTTGCCTAAATAAAACAGGTATATTCTGAAACCTTGACCAGTAGTAAAGCTACTCCCTGTGTCAGCTGACAAACACCAGATGGCACTCCTAACAGGAATCACACCTTCGAAAGATACATTTCACAGGAGAACTCAAAAGGGAGAAATTTTTGAATAAGTTCTTGCATATTTGGGACAATTGACTCAGGCATGCAGCATAAGAGTTTCTGTGGAGTCCAACTTAGAGATGAGAACCCTGTTCAAACATCACGAAATACATTTAGAAGAAGCTATAGGAATCTACCAGTCCATAGGTTATAATCAAATCAGGATGAGGCTTCTGGGAGAAAAACAAGGCAATGCCATAGTGTATTGCACTGAAAAATGAGATCCACGGAAAAGGTAGAGTCTGTGTAAAAGTAAAAAATTGGGAAAATCTGTAAAATGTAATGTTAGGAGGTTAGCATGCATCAGTATAAAGGACTGGGTATGCTGCAGAAGTAACCATAATCCTCACCAGTTTCCTAGCATTGGATTAAGCTGCCTGAAATCCATAACATTTTGCAAAGGCTAGAAATAAGATAGAACAAACCTGACAGGAAATAATATATATATGTACCTTGCACAATAAAGTAGGATTAGGCTGCACTATGTACTGAGAAGACTGGCACATTGCCATCACAAATAAAGAAGAAAAGTTATCGGGGGGATTAGTTTAAGAACTGTAATGGGAGCTTGGTTCCTTGCTGTCCATTATGCACAAGCTAATGTGCCATTTGAACTTACAGTTAGCACCTTAAAAAGAAAACAGAGTAATCTAGAATGGAAGTAAGTGTCCTCATATGATGAGAAGATGATTTCAACACTGGCTACACAAGCTAAACTCAGAGCAAAACAAGGGGAATCTACAGAAGTGTCCCTGTTGCCCTGGGACAAGCTGCCATGTCCCTGGGAGAGAGGGATAAGCACAACTGCAATTGCTTATTTCTTTTTCACTCAAGCAAGGATTGCGAGCTGAAAGGACGTCACAGTTTTTGGGAGAAGCCAAGAGCACCTGCAGGAAGCGGCAACCCTCAAGGCCACAGGAAAGCCATGCAGCACTTACGGCAAGGTCTTTCTTTGCTCCTCTGTTCTCACCCACTGATATGCATGGCAGAGTGACGTTTCCTACATCTCTGGTTCCAGCTCCTCCACTATCTCATGCTCCGGCCAGGGAGGACTAAGCAAGGTTCAGCTTTGCAGAGCGCAGGACCACTTTCGCTGGCAGGAGGAAACAGGTACTCCTCACCGTCTCAGCCTCCTCTCCCTCTTCCGCAGCCTCTAACCAGGGCTGTGCGCTCTGGGCTGACAGCATGGGGTCCTGCCTGCAGTGTGGGCTCTCATTTGGCTCAGTGGGTGCCTCTCACAGCACAGCATGAAGGGTGAATTCCTCCTACTTACCTGCCAGGCAGGTAGTGCACACACCTGTAGGCACTGGCCAGTGTAAGCATGCGCATCTAGACACGTAGCCAGCCCTGCTCTCACCTCCTCACCACTACTGGGGAGTAGTTTTCACTTACTGATTCCACCCTGACATTTTACACAGGATCCTGATTCCTGATTTTTGCAGGTACCTGTGTTAGTAGAATAAATGATTAAAAATTCTTCAGACTCTGAGTTGAATCAATAGGAGCATGAGTTTGCACCTGAATGTCTCGTGCATTTAGGAGTAGCAAGGCCCCTGTGTTACTGGCTAGACTGGTTATTCTGATTATTCAAGATGCTTTTGAGATCTCAGGTGTGCTTCGCATCAACACCAAACAACTTTTTAATACTGGAACATATTTCAAGAAACAGAGCTCTAATGCTCCAATCATAGCTAGTTTGCACCCTCCTGACCTTTCTTTGCTCTGAGATGTCTTCATCAGTATTTCTGAATTCGATGTGCTGTTGCACTTAGTGAGTTGTTCAACCAATATGGGGAAATTACAAACCTCAAATACCGTAAGTATAGATTAACTGCTGATCGATAACACTGTATTGTGTTAGTCATAATACAATGAACTGTACATTTTCTAAGCTTTTTTTTAGAAAAAAGTATTTTCTTTGCTTTATTACATTAGGTCTATACTGATGTATCAGTTCTGTTTGCTATGGATACCACATTTTCCACCAGTTATAAAATCAGTAATATGAGCACTGTTTTCAACATTCCTCTCCTTGCCCTCTACTTCAGTGATGCCTCACAAAATAACAAAGTTAAAGTGGGATTCATCGCAGTCCACTTAGACATCTAAAACCCACTCAGAGCTGGTCAGCCCTGACAGGCAGCTGAGCCCTTTAGGGCTAAGCATCTCTCTTCATTGACTCTAAGGGGAGCTGGTACAAAAGAGTTCATGTTTCTAGAGAAGTATACACGACACTGCATATGGTTCATCAGCACAACTACATCTCTAATGCTAGGATTATTGTGACTATTTCAAAGTAAGTCAGGTATTCCTATTTTGTTTCTTAGACTAGATATAAAGAAGAAATTTTTTATAATGAGGGTGGTGAAACACTGGCACAGGTTGCCCAGAGAGGTGGTAGATGCCCCATCCCTGGAAACATTCAAGGTCAGGTTGGACGGGGCTCTGAGCAACCTGATCTAGTTGAAGATGTCCCTGCCCATGGGAGGAGGGTTGGACTAGATGACCTTTAAAGGTCCCTTCCAACCCAAACTATTCTATGGTTCTATGATTCTATGACATAGAGAACAGTACCGTATATGATAAATTGTATACAAAACTTTTCCCCTTTTAAATAAGCAACTATGATAAGTGGCAAGCAAATATTGGCAATGTTTAACACCTTCTCTCCCCTCTCCTCACCTTATATTTTTCTCAGCTTTCAAGAAAGTATTGATATTTTTTCTCTCTTGCCTTTATACACAGCTGACATGTATTAGCTATCCAACCCATTGCTAACTACCAAGTTACCACTGCTGTTACACCTTATAACTAAATATTACTTATCAAAGAAAAAGGTTGGGATTTAGTAGGCAGTGATGCTGGCAAAAACTACAACTGCAAAAACATACTCTACAGTATGTTACCAATAATTTCTTTGGAGGGAGCAGGGCCTAGAGCACTTAGGTCTGGCATTATCTAGATTCTCTCAGCCGTGAAGTCTCTGATGACAAAATGCACAATGCAAAATCACCAATAAACTTTTTCTTTCTCACGTTTCCTCTCCCATTATTATTCAATGTCATATAATAAGTGGAGTTGTAAGGGCCAATGAAATACAGTGGGGTGTGAGATTGTAATGCAGACTGTGTCCAAGTGCCTGCAAGGTGGGATCTGGGACAAGCAGAGTGACACTGACTCTGATCTGGATCATTTAACTGATGCAGAAGGTCTGACCTGGCATATCTGATATCTAAAGAGTGGCTAATCATCTCAGGCTTCCTCTATGGAGATTACTTTTCCCTCCTGTCCTAGAAGCCTGTTTTAAGCGGTGCCTATTTCTTTCCAGTACCTGCAAAGGAAGCCTGGAGTGACTGCAGCACTTAGAAGCCCAGCTTGAACATATCAGCCTTGCCTGGAGTCTGGAAGCAGTGGTGGACAGCAGGAGAGCCAGAGCAGGGACAGGAGATCAGTCAGGGGTCTCCCGAGTACCTGCCCCAAAGTATTGGAGCCCATTTAGAAAAGGATGGGGAATCACTGTTACAGCTTCTTACTGAGTGCCTCTATACTGTTTTCAGACTCGAGGACTTTTCCAAGTGTTTAATCATGTTCTAATTCCTTTATTTTTAAGTCAACAAAATGTTAGCATTCATTCAATGGAGCAATGGGAATTAGGCTCATACTGAGTGCTCTGGAAAAGCCCAATGCATTCAAAGACGTCCTCAGTGCTCAAACCTTGGCATTTTTAAAATCAACTGGAATGTATAACTATAAATGCTGGAAAGAGATGCAAAGAAGGAAAAGTTCTTGCAGGTCTCATCCAAACTATTCTTGCCCAGTTCAGCACTGCATTGTGCTCTGCGGATCACCTGTTGATGCTTTATTTAACCTGGTTTCAGTGTGCTCAGCTATTCCCATGAGACTTCATCTCTAAGCATAGTGGTCCACTAGGATTTCTCATATGCACCAAGTTTCACTTTTACGCTTTAGCTATTCTTCCTTGCGTGACCTTTTCTCTGGTCCAGAAGTCAAGAAGACATTTTTCCCAGAAAGTATCCTACAGCTTTGCCTGTAGAGGGATTTGAAAAGCATTGGTTGATGTACTAATACTTGCACTTAAATAAACAGTCAAGCCTTAAAAATACAAGTTATGATGGTAAAATTGATCTGCCTAACTAAGACATTTAATCAGAGCATACCCCCTTATTGCCAACACAGAGAATAAGGCAGCTTCAGAATGCAGCACATTGACCTGTCATGCAGCACTTCCTTACCTAGTAAATAAATTCAAAATGCACATTTGCAGAAATGTGGTCTTACACTTCTTGGAAGAAGCACTCATCCACCCTGCTTCCCCTTACCCTCTGTCCTGGAGGCCATTCAGGAAGAAACTGGGAAGAACTTTTGCTTGAATGACCTCGAGCTGGCAGCTAGATGTGTCAAAGAGCACACAGGGATTTAACCTACACACATGCAGAATGAAACACACAGCAATTCTACCGTGATGGGAACAAGGAGGCCCAGTAGTTGGTACTTTCAGTAATGGTTTGAGTGATGAAGTGGATGGCATGCTTCATCCAGTGAAATGACACTGGAAGGATTCCAGCATACTAGGGAACTGGATTAAGAAGGTTAAACTTGAGTTTAAGAACAAGTGCAAGGTATTTAGTTGAGGTAGGAATGAGCAGCTGCCCTATTGTATGATGGAGAGTAACCAGGTAGGTAAAAGCTCTGCATAGTGTAGGACCAACACGCTCTGTCGGCAGCATCCAACACGCACTATCAGCAGCATCAGTGATATTGTACCCCTGCAAAATGGGTCCCTCCACATGGAAAGAGATCAGAGGAAAGCAGTGAGAATCATCAGAAAAGCAAATGTATGGGAATAAACTGAATGAACTGGGCTAGAAAGGACATAGCTGAAGGAGATATTCAACAGTCTTTATATGCATGAAAGCCTGCTGCAGAACAGGAAGGAATAGTCTGTTCCCCATGGCTGTGACTAATATCACTGAAAGGAGAGGGATTTAACTGCAGCAAGGAAGACTGAGCCATTAGGAAAACCTTGCAGATGGTAAGGGTAGTGAAACTCTTAAAGTATTGCTTGGGGACACTGTGACATCTCTGTCACAGAAAGTCTTTAAGGACAGGTCAAACAATCTTTCTGGAATGTGATTTCCAATAACCATTCAGCACTGGGGAAGCAAAATGAATTAGACAAGTCTATCCTATGTAAAATGGTGCAAAACATAAAATTTTTTTTTTACTGCAATACAGTGTAAACTTAGCCAATTCAAAAATGAACAAAAATCCAAGACAGTGCAAGCTTTGCAGAAGGTCACAGTTCAGATCTGGAACTGGCTCAGGACTCAGCATTGTGGTACTATGGTGCTCCACATGGGCAAAAGAATTAAGATAATTGTTATTGCCTTCAAGCACAGACTGGTGAGGAATGACATAGTTGCTCATAATAACTGTCACTGGGTGTCACTGGGGCACCAGAACCCCCCAGCCTCTACCATTTCAGAGCATGAACAGGATGCTCTGAAAGGAACATCCCCATGATTGTGCCAGGTAGGAGCACTGTACCAAAATGTTCTCGATAGACTACTGCATCAACCCCAAGCGGCGTTTTTCACATGTCCCTGGCTTTCTGAGTGTTGCTCCCTACTAATTCTCTACCCTCCTCTGTCACTGCATTCTGAACTTTGTTACGCTCCTCTGCCTTCTTATTCACTTTCTAGGATACAGACACAAGGTCCCCTGACATACAATGCTTGTTCCTTTTATTCCTGAATATTTGTAAGGCACCAGGAAGTAGCATTCCCACATATGACCTGTTAAGAGCTCTCCAGGTATAGAAACCTAGGAAAATAAGCTGAACAGTTATTGCTCTGACTACAGTATTTATGGCAATGATGCTGTTTATTTCCCCCCCAGGTTTAGAATAAACTCCCCTAGCCACCCCAATTTCAGTGAGCTCAGAGATGGTAAAATTTCTCAATTCTCCTCTGCACAATGTCTCTGTGCTCATATAGGGTCGGTAATGGGCAGGTTGGGAACTGGCAGGACAGACAGAAGAAACATCTCAGATGAGTCCTGCACTGCAACTCTGGGGATCATGGAGGGCGAATCATAACTTCTGTGCACTCTGAAGAGTGTTTCTCTTCACATGCATCTCTGAGTTCATCGCCAAGGGGGCAGAAAGGAATCTTTACTCAAAAGGCAGAGGAAAAACCAGTCAATTTTTTATGCTAAGTTTTTATATCAGGATGGTTCCCCCCAAGCTGTATGTAGGACAACTCTAGCTAGGCAAACAGCTCCAAGATGACTGCATTGCCTTGCTGTGTACATGCCAGAAGAGAGTGATCTTTGCTTTTTGTTCTACATTTAGGTGAGGACAATGCACTGCTATCATGCTTACTCTGTGTTAGACACTGAAAGTAGCCAGGCCCCTCACATCTTCCTGCATTTTGACATGTCTCAATTTAAGAAATATACTTCCCAGATTTCTAAGAAAGCTGAAAACCAGCATTGTTCACACCCCAGAGAAGGTTTGATTTTTTTTTTTCATTTCCTTATTCTCTGACATTTACTCACACATGCCTGCATTACACGTTTCTATCTCCTCCCAGCCCACAGGAGTGTGATATAGGGAGTGACCATGAGCTGCAAAGATGACAGAACAATCTATGATTTCAGGAAAAATAGATGAGTGATGTCTGGTGAGGATGCTACTCTGAGATCATCAGGATCTGGGGGTAAATGGGAAAACCAGAAAATGTTACAGGCAACATGAAAACCAACAGATTGACAATTTGTTTGATATTTGTTCATTTTAATATTTGAGAAGCATGCATGATGTACAGCCTAAATCCTTTGTTATAATGCCACCATAACTTTGGGGAGAAAATGAAAAACAAAAGCAAATTTGTCTCGAGAAACCTCACAGATCCCAGCCATTGCTTCCTGGAATAATCTTTAACACTCCATTGACACCAGTTCCTGCGATGAGGAAGTTACAATTACTGGCAAAGCAATTCCCACCACTCTGAAGTCCGTTGTCCACCTAGTTTTGCGAAGCAAGTTTCTTCCTTGTGGTTTACGTCAGGCTCACAACTGGGAAAGGGACTGTCTTTCTGGGTAAATGTTATTCTCCTTGAAGTCCTTGTTCAAGTCTCATGCACTGCCGCCCACAGCATCCTGGAAAAATCAGGACCATCTCATGATTGCAGGGCAATGCTGGCAGTCCTTGTCCTTGGCTGGCTCCTGCTCTTTGCTGTAGTACCAAAGCTCATCCCAAAAGTGGTTCACATTCATCATTTGCTGCAACATGTGACATGGTGGCAGTCCATTGGCTCCAAGTGAGAAAGCGGTGGGCTTTGCCCTGGAAATCCTGGCTTGCATCCAAGCAGGTACATAAGCATGGAAGGGTGAGGACTCCAGGAGTACAGCATTACAATGGAGACTCTTGGCTTTGTGCTAGCACTTAAATGGAGGTGACATTTGGTCACCATCATACCCGAAGCAGAAGTAAGGAAGAAGCCAGGCAGCTGGGTCACATGTGGTATACAAACCAGGATGGTGTGGGATAATGCTGGGACAACCGTAACAAGACAAATCTCAGAGCCGCGGTCACCCAGAGCTTTCCCCAGAGCAATCCACATAAATTTACACTTTTAAAGTGCTCCCTTCATTTACCCAATATCACCCTATACCTGGGGGAAAAGACCTGCAACAGCCATTTAAAGCTCTAAATTGCCCATAAGAGCAAAGCCTCCCTTCAAGATAAACGTGCACGCTAAACGTCCCTGTCCGGCGCCGCTTGAATCCCCGCTTCCGCGCTCAGCCGGGGCTCGGGAGGGCGATGCCGACGAGGGAGCTTCGCTCGCCCCATCCACCGAGCTGGGGCGATGCCGCCGCAGGCCCCGGCCTCCATCTCCCGCCCCCCCGCTCCCGCGCCGGTACCGGCCTCCAGCGGCGGGTCCCGGGGCGGCGGCCAGCTTGTCCCCGGAGCCGCCCGGGCACGGTCCAGCCGCGGCCGCAGTGCCGGGGAAGCCCCGAGCGCCCCTTCCCCTCCGGCACCGGCAGCGCGGGCAGCCCGGCGGGCTCCCGCCGTGGGAGCCAACTTCAACCGGGGCCCCGCGGGCGCCCCCCGCCCGGCCGGGCCGAACGGCGGCGGGAGCCCGCCCCGTCGGTGCGGAGGCAGCGCCCAGCATCACCCGGGCATCGCCCCGACATCGCCCCAGCATCGCCCCCGCGGCCAGCACTCACCTGCCGTCCCCGCCGTCCCGCGCCCGCCCGCTCTCGCCCGGCTCTGGCAGCGCCCGCCCTAAATACCGGCGGCCCCGGCTGGGCTCGCCTGCGCCACCGCCGCGCGTTCCGCGCCGCGCCGCGCCGCGCCGCTCCGCCGCGGGGCCCGGCCGCTCCTCGGGCGCGGCGGCGGCGGCGGCTCGCTCAGACCCGGGGGCCGGGCCGGGGCTCTGCCCGTCGGGCTGGGTCGGGGCAGCGAGGGGCCGCCAGCGACACCGGCCCCAGCGCCCCGGGGGGCGCCCACGCCGCCTGCGACGGGAGCCCGGGCTCCGCGGGTGGGCGTCCGGGCTGCGCTGCCTCGGTGGGGGGAATGGGGATGGGGTTTGCACCCTTCCTCCTGGGTGGTTCTGGCAGCGGACCCCCTACGCCAGCCTGGGCCTTGTCCTCGGTGCCCTGAAACATCGCTCGGGCAGGCTGCCGTGCCGTCGACCTTCGCGTTATCTCAGGTGATTTGAAGATAAATAACCCAGCAAGATAATGATGAGGCCCTGAGGGGCAACAGAGGCACCACCTATAGCCAAGAGTAGATGTGAGCTGAAAGCTTCGCTGCATGGGCTTGACCAAACTGCTTCAGGGACACTTGTATCGGCTTACCTCCAACTTAGGGCTCGCAGCCCCTTTAGCAGTGCAGACCTCCTGCATCCAAAGCTGAGACCCAAAGTGTTAATTCTAGCTCTCTTGAGAGGTGCAGTTAGTGGTTTTTAACTGTTTTTAGTTGCTGCTGATAACTAAAAGCTGGGTTTTTTTGAGAAACAGTAACTTTGTTCATGCTAGACAAAACATTTATATAAAAGCAATTCAAACAGAGCCAAGGTCTTGAAAGAGCAATGCTAAAGTCACAGCCCCTTTGCAGTATTATTTGGCCTTAAATAGATTTTAAATTAACCATTGCCAACCGTCTCCATTTCCCTCTGACAGCTAACTCATATATTGGATTATTTTCAAAAAACAGATAATCTCACTATTTTTGAACACCTAATACTGCTGATAGCTAGGCTCTGCCGTCCACACCACAGTGTCTCAGGGTGACGGGTTGAAACACATTAACACTCAAAAGGTTTGTGACTCTGAGCCCGAGCCTGCTGTCCCAACTTCAACACCTCAAATAACTGGCTACTCCAGGAACAGCAGCATTTCATCTATTCTCCATTGCAATTTAGGACTTAGAACGTGTTTTTAAACCCAAAGAAGCTGGGTATTTTTTAAGTCATAAAGCTACAGCCTCACCTAAGAATGAGAGGAAAATGGGGGCTTTTCAAACTGCACCACCATGGTGTGAATCTTATGCAAAAGAATAATAATTCCCTGCAGCATCACTTCACTTCCAGTCTGGGACAGGACACATGGTGAATCTTTTGAGCCTCCAGAATTTCCTAGAGACAGACTGAGACAAGTGTAGCTACAATAGATTTTCTTCGAAAGTCTAGAGAAGATGCCTCTCGGTTTATTTCCTTCCAAACAATGTGGGTGTTGTTTCGTGGGTGGAAAAGTGTTTGGTGTGATACAGTGTGCAAGAAAAGAGGTTGGCTCTTTTATATCTCCAACTGAGGAATAAATTCCACCCTCGGGGCAAGAGCTACTTCAGGGAATCTTGCAGAGTTTTGCAGCAGAGAGTGCAAGCTGGTATCAGGTCTGCGGCCACCCAGAGCCCGCTACTGCTGTCCTGCCAGTCACTCAGCAGGAGTGGAGAACTCCCATGCCCGAGGCAGAGGCCAGATTCCTCATAGCACAGGAGAAACATTTGCTGTCAAGTCATTGTTCTCCCATGCCAGGGCTTCACAGATGTTAGATATTTTTCACAAACATTAATTCCATGCAGAAAAAGGAAGTGTCTGGTGGCTTTCCTGAGGCTGACTGGGAAAACCAGAGAGAATTTTGGGGTGCAAACTGGTCTTCAGATAGTAAAAAAAAAAAAGAAAAAATACGTTTTTCTTCTCCGTCTGACTTTGATCATCCAGACACTCTCTTGCCTAATAACAGCTATAGCTCATTTCATGCATGCTTTATAAGGTCAAAATCAGTGTTGTATTTAATATCCTGTGTTCAATGTCCTGCTTAGAAAAATAATGCAACCATTCTTTTTTGAGATATGTTATCTTTTTTTTTTTTTGACGGGGAGGGTGCACAGAGAGAATTTATGCACATGCCCAGAGACAGTATGAACGTGCATCAGTAAGCCAGGCAGATCTACAGATAAAGGAGCCTTTGAAACAAGTCTACTCTTTGGTTTAACACTAGGGAAAAAAATATAACTATGTTGGCAAGGTTGACAGAGTCACAAAAAGTATGGAGGTGATGCTCAGTCTATAGACTTCTGTGTTGGAGCAGTTGTAGCTGTACATCAGTGTAGCTCAGGTACATTTGCAACCATTTGGTGCTGTCTGAGGCAGGTCTTTTGGAGAAGATCTGGGCTTTTCCTTGGGCTGTGGGACACAAACAGCTTTTATTGAGTTTCCTCCTTGCATCCATTTATTTGGCTTTCACATGGCTGATTCCATTTTTCCTTTTCAAATTGAGCCCGTCTCAGCAGTCCTACCTCTCTAATTCTGTTTCCTATCGTGCGTGACACTGAGAATTTCTCACCACTGTTTCTCATAGCTTAATAATTTCCTCAGCAGTCTGAGCCAAGGTTATGATGCAGCTGAGCCTTGGGTCCCTGGGACACTGGGAGGGAGTAAAGGTCACAGACATGTTACAAGGAGAATTAAACCTCATTCTTCAGAATCTCGAGTGAATGCCTTACCAGTATTGGCTGGACTGTTGGTTGCTCTAAGGTGGTGAAGCGCATCTCCTGGGTGTTTGATTTCAAAGGGCTCAGGTTTTTATTCCCATGCCGCAGAAGAAAGGCTGAAAACCTGAGATTTTCACAGTGTGGGAAACAGTTTCCTCCTTGGTGTAGCTGGAAGGCAATAAAAGACAAAATGGATGCTTTCCTTCCCAAGGGTAGGAGAGTATTGGCTGTCCAGTCTTAGAAGTGAGCCCAGGATCTTTGGTTCTGAGACCTGTTCTGGTCTGAGCTAGCTCAAGATCAAACAAATATATTAGAGTGCTGTTGCTTCCCCTATTGTGATTACTGTGACTCCCCAGGGAATTGAGATGATGATTAATTATTTAACTTTTTCAGACATGCTAGGGGAGTGTTTTTACTTGTTTGAGCTGACAGGAAGGGTGGCAATCGGTAATAAACAGCTCTGCAGCACTGTGCATATGCACAAACTAGTCTGTTTCTGGTTTACTTGAAGACTTCTGTGTTATACTGAACACCAGCACCACTCACACAAGTCAAGACAAAACCTCTGAGACTGGAATTATTTTACTGCCCTGGTTGAAGCTCTCCAAGAGCTGGAAACTGTCACTGACCTATCTTCGCTGGCAAAGTCACATCGCCCAGCAGATGGGAAGGTCAGCGGGCAGAACAATTCAAGTGAATTCTGAACAGCATGGAAACCACCACCTGAATTCATCCTCCTCGGGAGAAGGGAAATGACATTAAAATGGCTACAGCCTGGGTGGTGTCCAAGTAAAAATACCTCCTTCCTCATCAGCAGTGTGGCTCCCTGTGGATGCATCACAGTCAGATCCATTGCTTATGTGAACAGAGATAATGCTTTTTCCTGCTGTAAACCTTGCCAAGCCCAAACTAGAGAAGAACGGCGGGGGCTGATGTCATCCTGAGAACTACAATAAGTACCTCAAAACTGCTTTTGCTCACTGTTAAACTATGGTCAGAACACTAATATATAGGACCCTCCTAATTTTCAGCCTAATTTTGCCCATTACTAGTTTACATCTACTTCTGCGTCCACTAGTGTCCTTTCTTGAGGTTTACCCTTGTGATTAACCAACCAACTATTTTTTGAGTCAACAAAATGTACTGGCTTCTTGTCAAAGAAGTTTACTTTGGCTCAGGAAGGCAGATGCATCAAGTGAGGTCCCTCCTTTTGCTTCAGGAATTCTCTCTCCTCTTTGGTATTTGATGTCACCTCACTTCTAACAGTGCAAATTGAATTAAAGACCCGGACATTCCAAAAAAGCAGGAAACTCACAGCACTTACTTTTCCTGCATGAGTCATTTTCCTCTGAATTCCACATTTTTGTCACATTCCAAACCTCACAGTTAGATGCTGGCATCTGGAGAGTTCTTCAGGCACCGCTTCTCTACAGAAGGTGTATTTCGGCTGTACAAAGCTTTATTCTCAATCTTGCAAAGGACTATAGCCCAGAGCCCAATCTATGCTTCCTTCTCCTGAGGGTCCTCACTTTTCTCTCTCTGTATCACGCAGAGAAATGCTCAGAAATTGGTACAGTATGAAAATACAAAACGTGACTTATAATTGCTAAGGTAACTTTTAACAGAGCCTGGAACTGCTTTGCAGTTGCCTTCCCCAAAGAGTTACTTGTACCTGTTTGAACTTTCTGATGGATTCAAAAGATGGCTGAGGAAGGCAGCCAGCTTCCAAGAAGTTGTGTTTACTCACTGAAGCTCCATGAGGTCACAGGCCTTATTTACACATAAAAAAAAATTCTGTTACAGGTAAACAGTAATATCCTTCCTCAGGGGAGAGGAAGTTTCTATCAGCACTGTTCTTCCACTGATTTAGTGAAGCATTTTTCTGGAAAGAGTGTATGGTACTGGCATCAGGGCTGGAGACAACCCAGTGGAGGGCACTAAGGCCATCAGGGCACTGGAGCACATTTCTTGAGGAGAGGCTGAAGGACTTGGGCTTGTTCATCTTGGGAAAGATAAGGGAAAGGGGGATCTAGCTGCAGTCTTCAGCTAACTAATGGGGTTATAGAGAAGAAGCCAGACTCTTCTCAGATGTGCACAGTGAAAGGGCAACAGACACAAGCTGCAGCAAGGGTAATTCCAACTAGACACTAAGGAGAGTGGCAGCTCCTGCTCATCACACTGCCTCACTGGAAAATTTCCAATTGTCATGAAGGAGTAAAACAATCAAAGGTGTGAATAATCATTACAGCTCTGGGAAGTGTCAGTTAGGAGTGTGGTGAGGACAGAATGGTGCAGATCAACTCATTGAGCAATGGAAGCAGATATCTGGACTTGGAGGCATGCTGCAAGTGTCCTTATCTGTAACCAGCCTTGTGATAAACTGTAGTACTGCAGTCAGAGGAAGAAGAGCAACAACACTGCTTGGCATAGCAACAGCTTTGAATGATATGTGAGAGCAGATTCATGAGTGAGTTCCCAGACAGGGTCCCTCTCTCGTGATTTCCAATAACTGTCTCTGCCAGTTGATTCTTCTGAGGCAAAGGCAACCCACCTTGAAGCTCTCAGTACTGGCTAAAATGAAAACACATATGTCACTGTAAATGAAGAACTGTGCGTTTTGATCCTGGCCATCTAGTGTGATTCACATAAGCTTTTCTGTTTGCCCTGTGGCTGATGTCCCAGGAACAAAATGATACATGCCAAGCTCTGTAAAACACATATGGCTCTGTGCTCTCATGTTCACACTTGAAAAGAGGATATTAAAAAGTTGGAAAGGATTCTAAGTGGTTTGAACTTGAACCAGGAGCTCTGGCACTCACCTTGTCAGAGATCTACTAAAGAGACTCAGTTCATCCAATGTCAGTCAAAACAGCTTCATGGAAAAATAGATTTTGGGAAATAAACTTTATTTCATTCTTTAGGGAGATGCCATGATTAACAGCTATAAAGGTGCCGGCACGTCACTAGTACACAGCATTTTAATTTTGCATGATGGTTGCCCATGGCAGGGCTGTTCCACAGTCATGTGTCCTGGGAGCCTTCCCCAGGTTTCCTAGCCCTTACGCTGCTGTGGGGAAGATGGACTGTCAGGTCTCGGTGTCCATACTGAACTCCCAAGATATACAGGTTCCTGTTTCCAGGTTAACAGGACGCAGGTGCTTGCCTGCTGGCTGCTCAGAGCCAAAGGTCAAGGCAGCAGTCCACTAGGAATCGAGGACAAAGCACTCATGATTCACTGAATTGATATATTTTTAAATTAAATCTGTCATCAGCCGTAATTGCGACTACTGCTTCCCCTCAGGTAAAACCCATCCAGGAACGGAGCAGCACATCCTCTGCACCTCACTTTCAGTGGGACAGAAATTGCATGGGGTGTCCAGTGAGTTTCACTCTGAGAGAGATGTACGCAGAGAAGTACCCAGTGCACATGCAACATGTCCATGCACAGTCTGGTTATTGCCGTATCCATTACTGACTGCGTCTGGGCTCAATGCACATAAAGCAATCATCAGTCACAGCATGGAAAGGAAAGGGCTATAAACAGGCTGAGTCAACATTTATTTCTTTTGACAGTGATTCCTGCATACAACAGCCAAGAATCTTGGATTTTGGGCTGACTTTCAGCTCTGACATTGTGGCAAATTCTCTGTGGAGGAAATGTCCATCTGCCCCAGGTGCTCATTAATGTGAATGCTATTGACTAAATATTTGTATTCTTGATTAAAAGTGATAGAGCTGTGTCTGTTATTTGCCATCCTTCCCTTGCCATACAGGCTATTATGAAATTAAGTGTGTGAAGAGAAGAGCAAGAGAAAATACTGAATACTGAAGCATAATACAAAACCACTTGCCCCTGTCAAGTCCCATTATGTCCCTAACAATGTGTTTTGCTAAGAGAAATTCGAATATTCAAAGCTGTGAGAAAAAGCGGTCCATGGGAAGTGCGTCTTCCATTACTCTACGTTAAAGAGATGCAGCACACTAGACTGTGTCAGGCAATGTGACAAGGCATGTGGGCAAACAGTGGCGATGTCCTCTGTGGTGGTGGCATTTCAGCTCTGCTGTTATTTTCATAAATGTCAGAGACTCTGAAATAGCCCCTGCGTAAGGAAACACAAGTCGAATCACAGAAAAACTGGAAGGGATCCCTAGAGGTCTCTAGTCCAACCTCCTGCTTAAAGCTGGGCCAAGCTGAAAGTATACATCAGGTTACTCAAAGCGTCACCCAGCTAAGATCTGAGAATCTCTGAGGGTGGAGGTTCATAAAGAGGTAGATTCATAGGCTGCCATTTGCCATGATAGCAGGGGATGAAAAAGAGGAGGGAAGTGTTGCCTCCCTGTGGAAGCAGTTCCCTTGATGGGACCTGGGAAACACTGGCACATCCCAGGGGAGGGCATTCCTCCAGCAGCACAATGGGCAAGCAGCCAGCAAGATGGTTATAAGTACATAGACAGAGGAAGGAGACAAAACAGATACTGAAGTGAACAAATGCAGGTGAACAAATCAAATGATGATGTCTTTAATGCATGTTTCAAAATTACACATTTAATTGTTTCAGTGTCAAAAAAGTGAAGTAGAAAAGAGGAGAAAGATCAACCTGGGAATGGAAGATCTGTGATCTTCTGGTTCATGATTCATCTAGAAGAATCTGGCCTTGGTGCTTTTAGTCAGAAGAAAGACAGAATGTACAGACAATGAGTAATTCCTCCTAATTTTCAAATTTATATGTAATTACAAATTAGAAACCATGTCTGGAAAATAATATTGGAAAAAAAATTCTCAAAATAATTTCCATTTTATGCATATGGAAAAAATACATTTTTATCCAAAAACTCTTATGAAATTTTTGAAATTTTTGAACATTTGGATTTCTAAATTTTTGATTGGCTATTATTTTTTGTTTTCTGCTCTTTTTTTTTGTCCAAAATTTTGAATGGGTTTTTGTTACATTTTGCTTCATCTTCTCTTCCTTGTATTTGGCATTGTCTCCTGTGGTTTTTTTGCGGGGGAACGGAACAGTGAAAAAAAGAAACTATCTGTGCTGATCTAAAACCTGTCCAAAATTACACTGAAAAAAGAAAAAGAAAAAAGGGAGAAGACAAACCCCATCTGATCAGATGGGATCTAGACTTATAAAGAAGAGCAGACAGGTAGAAACTTCTGGAGGCCACTGGACCCGCCTCCCAGTCTGAGCAGATTAGGTTGCTCAGGCCTGGTCCAGCTGAGCTTCGAATGAAGGATCAGGAGTCCACAACTCCTCTGGGCTCCTGTTCCACTGGTTGGCTATCTCCACAATGAAATTATTTCCTAATATCTCATTGGAATTCCCAGTGTTGCAGCTTGTGTCTGTTGCCTCTTGTCCTTTCACTGTGTACCACCACGTAGTCTGGCTAAACCTTCTCCCTTCCATTACATACCTGCAGACAACGAGATCTTATTTTTGTCTTCTCTTCTCCAGGCTGAACAAACTCAGTTCTGTGAGGCCCTCCTTCTACATAATATGTTTCAGCCCCCTGATCATCTTGGTGGCCTCTGCTGGACTTGCATCAGTATATCAGTGTCTTTCTTGGACTAGGGGCAGGACTGGACACAGGGCTCCAAATATAGTATCAAAAGTGCCAAAGAAGGGCACCTCACCTTGCTGGCCCCAGAATCACAAAATCATTCAGGTTGAAAGGGACCTCATGAGGTCATCTTGTCCAACCCCCGTACTCAAGCAGTGTCAGCTAGAACATGTTGCTCAGGACCCTGTCAAGTCAGATTTTGAATATCTCCAAGGATGGACCACCCTCATAGTAAAGAAGGTTCCTCTGAGAAGCAGCCATGCTCTACAAGGTGTTGACCACCCCCCCATCTGTCATCCATGAGCTTGCTGAGAGTGTACTCTGTCCCATCATCTAGGTTGTTAATAAAAACACTAAACAGTGTTGGTCCCTGTATCCCTGCCTGAGGGACACCACTAGCAGCTGGCTGCCAACTGGACTTAATATAGCTGATCACATCCGTTGGGGTCTCTCAATCAGCCAGTATTCCATCTGCTATCACCCACTATCTCACCAGTCTGACGGTGAGGCGACAACGGGAGATCATAGAAGCACAGAATCACAGAATGGTTTGGGTTGGAAAGGACCTTCAAAGATCATCTAGTCCAACCCCCTCCTCCCACAGGCAGGGACACCTTCCAGTAGATTAGATTGCTCAAAGTCCCATCCAACCTGACCTTCCAGGGATGGGGCATCCACAACTTCTCTGGGTAAACCTGTTCCAGTGTCTCACTGCCCTCATAGTAAAGAATTTCTTCCTCATATCTAATCTAAAACTATCCTCTTTCAGCTTAAACCAGTTACCCCTTGTCCTGTCATTACAGGCCCTGGTAAAAAGTCTGTCTCCATCTTTCTTATAAGCCCCCTTTAAGTATTGAAAGGTCTCCATGGAGCTTTCTCTTCTCCAGGCTGAACAATCCCAACTCTCTCAGACTTTCTTCAAGGAAAGATGTGCCAGCCCTCCGATCATTTTCACGGCCTCCTCTGGACCTGCTCTAACAGGTCCATGTCAAAGGCCTTGCTAGCCTTTACAGGTATAAAACACCCACTGCTTCATCCCATGACAACACAGCTAGTCTTGTCACAGAAAGCAATCTATCAGGTTAGTTTGGCATACTTTTCCTTTGGTAAATCCCTGCTTGTCTTTCACATGCCTGGACAGGAGGATTGCTCCATCACCTTCACAGGGACTGACATATAATTCCCTGGTTTCCCCTTCTTGAAGGTGGATGTAACACTTGCCTTCAGGAATCTGCTCCAAATGACTCTTCAAAGATGATAGTGGCCTCACAATCATGTCAGCCAGCTATCTCAGCACTCTTGGAGACATCCATCCCATCAGACCCCATGGACTTTCATGTTCAATTGGCTTGGATGCTCCCTAGCTCAATCTTCTTCTGCTGTGGGACATGCTTCACTCCCACAAACTCCGTGAGAAGGGTCAAGGACATGGGACGCCTGAGAGCAAACCTTTCTAGTGAAAACTGAGACAAAGAAGGTACGGAGTACCTCAACCATTTCCATGTCCTTTGTCACCAGGTCCTCTGCCTGATTAAGCAAGGGGACACAGTTTCTTTAGCCTCTCCTTTGCTGCCAGTGTACTTAGAGAAGTCCATCCTGTTATTCTGCACATGTCTCGCTAGTTCCAGCCCCAGCCATAAGGGCTCTGATGCAGTGTGTGCCAGAGTAGTGGTTTTACTGGTCAATGTTAAAGATATGCCCTGGTCCATGTTGTGAGGTTTGTGTCAGGGTGCCAGGGGGTAAAAGGGAAAAGCACTGGAGAACCACGTGAGGTGTAGGAAGCCAAAACTGTTTGGCTTTTCTTTTGGTACCTGCTTCCCAGTTTCCAGGCACAGCTTAACGAGACCTTGAGAGACTGCCTAAGTGGAAAACGTGACTGTCTGAGTGACACGGCTCCTGAAAAAATTGGCATACTGTTGAGGGACTGCATGTTAAGGACACTTTACTGAAACTAATTAGCTAGCAATGGCTATAAAAAATGTGCAATGGAAAAGCAATAGCTCTCCTGCTTCCCTGGCTCTAGGGATTTACTGACTGCTAATTCCTTTCAAAATATGACCAAAACCAACTAAGACACAGGTGGCAAAAAGACAGCCTGGAAAGCCCCCCCAGAGGACCTCACTGCAGAAACTGTTTGCCCCAGTAGGAGGTTAAAAATCGTATTTGTTCATGGCCCAATGGTCCATTTGAATAGACCCATTCATCAGAGCAATATTCTATGCAAATTGTAGACATCTACATCTTGCCATTCTGAGCTCCTTCTCCAGTCACAAATGGCTTTGGACAGTGGGGTGTAGGGTGGTTTTTAGGGTCTGTGGCATCATTCATCAGCCTTGGGGACATCTGCCTGAGGATGAAATGAGCTCTGGGTCCTGGATCCTTCTCAGTATAGGGAGTAGTGTTGCTAATTGACTGTATTACCAACAGGAGAGCTTAATGTGGCTGCACAGCTAACATCTTCATTTGTATCAACAAACTCCTCCTCAGAGTACGCAGATTGTTCCATGCTGACCAGTGCTGACCAGTGCAGTTGGTCCCAGTCCCACCATCAGAGCACAAGCTTCCTCTCCTGGGGCTCCCCACAGTTCCTTAGCACAAAGCCCGCTCATGGCTATGTGTATGGGTGGCATGCTCACTCGTGACTATGTGGCTACATGCAGATCATTCATAGCCCTGGCTTCTGCCCAGAACTACAGAGCTGGCCAGACTTTTGCTGGCAGCTGAGGAGGAAATGGTGCTTCCACATCACTAGAAGTCCCATAGAAGAACATGCAACAAAAATAAGGGGCATCAGCCCTCTCTCCCAGTTCATGCTTCAAGACCAGGCTGTGGGCTATCTGTTCACACGCTTAGAAATGTGCCCACAATTAGAATATTTTTTAAAAGTCCCCTCCATCAGAAGCAAAATAAAGGAAAAACAGAGGGCCATATGTCCAGCCAGAGTGGGACCAACATTTGGCAGCAGGGACTGTCCCTCCAGAGCCATAGCTGTAGCCTCCAGGCATGACATTACCACGTAGCAGCCGGTCTCTTACTCCACTGGGAAACTGTACTGGGGCTGTCTGGCAACCAGAGCTCTTGCACCCAGAGGTAGGCAGAGCTTTGTGTAGTTCACTGAACAAAGAGACAGTCAAAGCAAGCAGGTTGTTTTTATTGTGATGTGAATGTTGACATAAAGACAACAGGCTACTTATTGAACTTTTGTGTTATATTTGTATTATACCTTAGATGATAACATCTGAGTCTGGGCTGCTTTATATTCTTCATGGATGTTAGTGAGGTTTTTTTTCTGTTACTATCTCCCTTTTTATAACCATGGAGCTACTTTCCTTTTAATATTGTATTTAAATCCCGTGCTTTCAAAATAATTCTTTCAGTAACTGGCATTGTCATTAAAGTAAGGTATTTTGGATGTTAACCCTGGGTCTGATCCAATTTTTTTCCTGAGAAGTTTAGCAAGCACCCCGAACCATACTAAGGCAGTTCACAATGGCACGTTAGCACCTAAGGAATTTAGTAATTTACTTCTTTTAAAATTCTAGCAAACTAGAGTAGATAAATGCTTTGCTCATGACGTTTAATAGATAAAGACATTGTTCATTTTCATGGCACTGGATTAAAATACCTCAGAAACATTTAAGCACGGCAAAAAAAAGAGCTAGGCATTAAAATAACATTTAAATGTCAAATAAAGAAGCAGTTACTTTTTATTTTGCCTTAGGAATAAAGCTGCTTGGCCCACAGCTCCTTAGACAGAGCTGTGATGCCCTGAGATGGTAGCAGCTGGCTCTGCAAAGCCCTTGAAGAGCAGCACCCAGGCAGGGCAAAGTGCTGCTCCTTTTGGAGACTCCAAAGACACTGGAGACAAAGTTGCTGGAGTCAAAGTTGGCCCAAAGAAGCAGATCCAAAACCAGACCAATTCCAAACCCAGCACGCTCTGTCTGTGCTTCCTAGTTCCCAGCCAGGAGATAAACTGCAACTGGGCAGGCAGAACTGCCCTGGGGCTGTGCTCTGCTAGAAAAAGGTTGGATCAGCACAGAGAAGGGCCAAGCCTAGCACTGGCCCATGGAGCATGCATTTCTCCTTCCTGCTCAAGTCACGTGCATGAAGGCAAGGACTGTCTTATATTACATATCTTAAGGATTAAGCACAAGGGGACCTTAATCTAGAATAAGGTCTCCAGGTGCTGCTCTCAGAGAATTGCAATTGCTGAGCTGAACCTGGCCTAATAGTTCCCCTGATCACTTATATACGAATATTGCAGGAGCAAGGTGAAATCCACAAAGCAAATCAGAGCGGGTAGCAGATAGACTATTGCCAGGTCTAAAGGATATTTTCTAATTATTACTTCCTTCTTATATTTGTTGTGCTTGCCCTAACACTTGCATGCATGGCAGGCACCTTACCAGTGGCAAAATCTGCTGGAAAATTGGGTGAGTTGAAATGGCACTGCAGCTGCCTGGGGGACTCAGATGCTCACACATCACTCCCTCTTTGTAGGAATACTGAGGCTGCATTCATGAATATTCAATATCAGTGGGCTTTATGCTATATTCCTAGAAAATGTTCACTTTGAAAACGCTTCAGATCTGTGATGCAGGAAAGCTCCTTAACGGTTACCCGGCAGTCTGTAGACATTTCTGTTCTCACAATGGAAGAATCCTGGCTCTTGGCAGGGCTTTCTCCCACAGTGAGTCTCCTTACAAGTTGCACAAAGTAAAGAAAATAAGAGCAGTGCTCCATTTCCCTCTTTTGATTCCTGCTTCTAGCTAGGAACAGGGCTTACAATCAGTCGTCTTTTTAAAACGAGCACTAGCATGTTGCTAGTTACTGCTCTGTGTAAAGCAGCACTCTCCCTGCTGAGATTTTAATTCATCATCCTTGCTATGGGTGAAGTCACACCCTCTTTGCTTGTTTATCTTCACTTGTTCTGCTCTCCCTTTTTTTAGCTTTTCTCATGAAGCAGGATTCACATCACTTGCTTTAAGCCTCTACATTGCAGCCATCTGAATGAGTCACCTAAACACTCTGGAAAGTCAGCGAGAAGTAGACTCTTCCCAGGCAGTGACTGATCTGATCTAGGTCCTCCTTGGGTTCGGGTAACTGCACCTTCCAGTGAGTTCACTGCTAAGGGGAGCTCTGGACCAGACAAAACCACCAGTTTCATCCACCACTTCCACAGTGCAACTGGGGCATCCTCCAGTGTGCCTCTGATCCCAGCATTTCCCCTGCAGAAGAGCAGGAAAAACAACAGCCACCTTCCTTGGAGCACTGCATTTGCACCACCACTTTAATGTGCCAGCTGGGAACCACGTACCAGGGAGGGGACTCCCCCAGGGCTTTGGCCCACCAACCATCGTCTGCATCACAGCAAGGGAGGATCAAGCCAGGATTGCTACCTCGAATGGGCTTCTCCCAATCTTTTCAGTCCAGCTCTACTAGCGAACACTGGCCACAGGAAAACATGGCAAGGCAGCAAGCAAACCTTCAGTGAGGAGGTTCAAGAACAGAGTGCCAATATGCTGCTCAGCCTGGAGCGTGGGTGGGCATTTGTCTGGCACGCTGGACCTTCACCCTGTCCCTCTGCTTCCTTTGCTAGACTCTTATTACATGGTGTAAAAAGCCCAGTCCATCCTTCTGTCCTGCTCATGGTGAGAGAAGCCACACTCACGGTTTCCTCAGACGTAGCCCCTCTGCTGGTCTTTCCACAGGAAGCAGGAGACTCCTGGTGGAAGTTTCCCTTGGGTGGGGTGAAGCTGCGGCCAGCAAAGCAAAGGGGATTCTGGAACGTGGAAGCAGGTTCCTGGATGGGGAAGGAATGATGTGTATGAAGAACAGAGCTGGACCACAGCTGTCATTGACTTAGAAACTCTGTGATACCTGTGGACATAAGCTCTTTCCTGATGTCATGGTAACGCTGTGATTCCAAATATATGTGACACAAACACCACAGTTGATTGGTGTTGATGCTTTCACAGTATCTGCCATACCAGTTTTCCTCTCTGCTTTACACTTCCCTGAAGGGCCGCCACTAAACATGTGACCCTGATGTGATGATGCTGGCTTCACCCATGCCCTCTCCCAGGGCAGGGACAACAAGTGCTGCCACACGGTGTCTCAGCTGGCATTGGGTCTAGAGGCAGACCGAGCTTTTCCTCACCTCCTCTGCTGTCCCAAACTAAACGTGCTTCTTCCAGTTTCCAGAAAAGTTCATGGAAAGAGGAGAGAAGAGTAGGGAGCAGAAGGGCAAGGCATAATGCAGCAGGTTTTGCTTGAACAGAGGTTCCAGTACCTCCTGAGTGCAGGAGTCTCAGAGCTATCTTGGGGCCATCATGGAGCTCAGGACAGGTTTGAATCCCATAGCAAGAACAGTTCATCCAAGAAGAAAGGGATCAGAGGAAAGAAAGAGCCCATGCACCAGAGGCACTGGGACATGCCATCTCATTGGTCTCTGCTTGCTTGTTCTTACTGCAGATGTAATTGCTCAGGTGAAAATGTCCTGTCTGCCTCTGGTAGTTCTCCTGTGTGTGAGAAGCTGTGTTAGATGTTCAGGAGCAATTTGTCAGTTTGGGTTTTCTTCCTACTGCTGAACCCTCTCATTAACTTCTGCTTCACTGGAACTAGCTGAACCACTGACTCCTGTACATAATTACTGTATTTCATACTCTGCATCCAGAATGGAAAGAAAATCATGCCAGTATTATTCAGGCAATTAAAGATACACTGGCTTATGCTTTGCACACTTTCCATTGCTCCCTCAAAATTTCCAGCACAGAGATTTCTTGCTTTAGAGTTAAGAACACACCACAAGCCCAGTTTTATTGCTCACTACTGAACAGGTATTCAGTAAAATGCTTTTCTGGTTGCGCACACCCAGAAAAGAAAGCAATAATACAGGTGAGCTGAGGAGACAGATGTGATGCCTTTCTGTTACACGACTCCTCTGAAGGTACTACCTATCAAAACTTCCTTTGGCTGTCCAGATACAGTGGGAAAGTCTGCTTAGTTTTCTGTTATCATCCCCAGGTCTGTTGGTCATGCTGCTTCTTGGGCTTTTTGTTATCACTGGGGTCTTGATTTGGCTTTGTGGTTAGGTAGAGGTTGGGAGAGCTTTGCAGTGAGGAGAGAAAAGGTAGTAGTGGGAATATCACACAGGAAACATGGTAAGGGGAGACTGGGCACTTGCGCAGACCTGTCCAGGACACCCGTCCTTCAAAGCCACAAAAAAATAATTTTTTTATAATTATATGATCCCTGCATTTTGAGTGGCATACAGCTGTCTCACGGGCCATTTGGGGTTTAGCTGGAGGCATGAGTGCTTCTCTGCAGAAAGGGTGCTGGTTTGCATCCACCAGAGGAAAAGCCTTTCTAAATCTCAGCTGATAGCAAAATAAAACTCCACTCTGCAAAGCACTGGGAAATATTCTCCTGAGCTTCTTTCCCTACTGCTTCTTCAGACCTGCCTACGTGCAAATTTCCATGTTAATCTGCTGCCTCTGGAAACTACTTATGAGCAAAGACTGATCTAGTACTGTCTCAGGTCAGACTTACAGATGAATCACTGGGAAAAAAAAGTTACTAAGAAAGCAAGTGTAAAATGTGTCTCCAATCTCTTTGTCACAGTATGTCTCTCCGAGTGTCTCCATTTCTAGGATGCTTTTCAAGGTGCCTTCCTGGTGAGACCTCAGCTCAGAGAGCCAGCCTATGCTGCCAGCCATCCGCTAAATGTGACTCTTCCTAGCAGTTCTGCCTGCAGGACTTTGGATATTTAGAACTGAACATTTCGGCTAGTCAGACCCTTCCCAGATCCACAGAGCTGCCATCCAGCTCTCCCTGGGGCTGAGTGGCCACCTCTCAGCACCCATGGTGAAGAGCATGCCCCTTTGTTTGGATCCCAAATGAACTGTGTTTGAAAATAGGTAACTCTCATTCAGGCCTAACCTCCAAGGAGGCACACATGTTCACGCATTTCTTTTGTTTCGTGGTTCTCTTGGTGAAACCTGCAGAATCTGAACAAGGTGTGCAAATGAGACTGCTAATAACCAGCTTGCTGTTCATTTAGACACTCAAGTAATGGACCCATGAGCTTATGACAGGTCAGAGAGTTAGGGATCTGTAGGAATTGCTTTGTCAGCATCCTTTTCTCCTGAAATAAATTTTTTATAGCTATAGTGGAGATCCTGACATAGTCATGCAGAACCCCCAGCCTGCAACTAGCCATGCCCTTACCAGAATCCTGCTCCAGAACAGGTATTTTCCAGGACAAGAAATTGTACGGGGTGCTACCCAAGAGGGATGGAGGTATATTATTAGGGTGGGGAACGCCAGAGATATTCTCAGCTTCAGCTTCTCTGAAATCTATGGATACATGAACAAGAAAAGAGTCAAGACAATCTTGCTGTTAGACAAGGGCTGTGCTTCTGTGCTAAGAGTGTCAGGTTCACTTTCCTGAGCAGGCAGGGTGCTGTCACTTCAGATGTGTTAAAGAAAATGGAAGTTACAGGGACGGACAGATTATGCCATCATCTGTGCTTGCCTAAGAAAACTTTCCTCGGAGGAGCAACTGGCAAGAAAATGCAAACCAGTCTGTTTTATGTTACATGATCATTAGAACTAGAACCAGACTTAACAAAACATGTAAATGACACTGCAAGTAACTGACAGGTCTCTCCTGCATCAAATGCTGCTGCAATGAAAGTAGCATTCCCACAATGATAAAGCACATTGCAAGACTTTTGTGAGACACATGATGTTATTCTGTATTTCACTGAATTTCTAATAAGCTAGTTACACTTTTGCATTTGCAGTTCTTGATGTTTACCCTAAATATTTGCTCCTTGAGGTGACTTGGCAAGATCTTCAATGAGCAAAGCAAATATCCTTCTGGAAGAAGAAGGGGGCTACTCTTCCAGGCTGGATCCCTGGGGCATCAAATGGATCTCAAGCAGCACAAACCACAGTTCCTAGCAAAAAGCTGTAGCCTGAGCATCAGAAGCCTCTCATGATTGTGAGCTTCTCTGTAGTCCTTGGAAGAGGTGAAGCTGCCAGAGGAGTGAAGGACATCATGGAATGGGTCTGCTATTCCTTGTCCAGCCAACAAAGTGTTAGAGATAGCTAAGGGATGAAGTAATTGATAGGCTATTTAGCTGAAAACAATTCCTCCATGAGAGGAAAGATCTCAATTTTTGTATTGACCATCTGTAGCAGAGCTGGAGAAAAATTGTTCCACAATTACTACTTCCTTTTCATGCCCATAGATCACCCTTTGAAAATATTGGGGGGGGGAGAGGGGGAAGAAATGATGTACTGCTGTAACAGTGCATCTATATTAATAAATAGTTTCTTCTGGGATATGAAGATTTTTCTCTTTTAAAAAAATCCAGAAAAATGACCTGTGACAAACTCAGATGGACTCCAAAGCTGGACAACACAATTTGAAAAGAATGGTAAAAGTGAGAAATGGTTAATTCAAGGCAGAGAGTTAAGAAAAAGAAGAATGCACATCTGAAAGGGCAAAAATCAGTCTCTCTCACCCATTAAAAACGTTCTCCCTAACGCGCATTCCAGTGATCTCACCATCATGCCATGCTTCACTGGGAGAAGGAGGTAAGCCAACAATATGTGATAACTCTCTGCCAGAGCAGTTATAGACTGTACTTTCTGTCTGGTAGCTGCTGGGCCATGGCAGAGTCCCTCCTCACAACCACAGACCACCCTCCCGGGCACACACTGGGCACACCCTCCACCTGAACCTCCTCCTGCCCCTTCACCTCAATCTTCGTGAACAAGGCCAGAACAAGCCACTTCCAGTCTGAAGAGTATCCTGCAAGGATCACTTTCCCAGGGCATTTTTTTCTTTTGCTTGCTGGCAGGAGGTTCAAAGCTGCTTCCCAAAGAACAAAACCCACTTGCCTCACAAGTAGTGGAGAGAGCTCAGTCCTTGCTGAGCTGCCACTAACATAGCGTGTAAATTACTGAGAGGAACATCCATGGCAGCACAGCTGTCTCCCGGGGAGGACGGGTGCGAGATCTGAATCATCGGCTGGAAGTACTCAGTCTCTCTCCAGTGTCTTAGCTAACTTAAGCACTGCAGTCAAGTGCCAGAGCAAATCCAGCCATAGAGGCTCTTGCTTTTGGTGCAGATGGTCCTTATGCTGTCCGTGATGGTAACTCCTAGAAGCAGTGCAAGAGAAGGTCTCACGACAGCTAGCTGCAGGCAGCCAAGAGGTAGTTGTCTCGGTCTGAGCTAGTCTTCTGGGCTTGCTTTACTGTCAGCAGAAACAAATATATCTGAGGGGGTTACCTGGACATTCAAAAGCAGTCAACTGAGCAACGCTCAGGAGGATGAGGTTGATCTGTCCCTCTGGTAATCAAGAGGATTGTATAGAGATTAACCCCACCTCCTTTAGGAGGTGTGAGAAACAGGTTCTCTAAAGAATCATGTGATGAACCTCTATCAAAATGATGCCTTATATCAAGACATTTGTTTTGCATGACTTTGGAGTGACAAACCATGAAGGCTTAATGTATTTCATGGGGTTTCCTCCATGAGCAGATAGGAAAAAGAATTTTTACATCTCAATTGTTTTGGGATAGTAACATTCAAAATATCATTCTTCTGCACACACTCTCAATCCCTAGGCTGTGTTGGAATCTCATTCCCACAAAACTCTTTCTGATTCACTTTCCTGCCAACAGGGTGTGAATATTTTCTATGCAGTGCAAACATGTTCCTGCAACAAACCCATCCTTTGCTCTGACAGAGGGTAAAAAAGGGATGATCAGCTCAAGTTAAATGTCAAACTCTAGAGCACCTCACTCTGAAACCATCAGGCTGTGAAGTAAATGAAAAGAAGGCATGGCTGTGATTGCTTCCTATAGCTCTAATTCCATGAAAAATTTCATCTGGGAGGTCCAGGTGCCACAGCATCCTGCACGGTGCAGGCAAGTTAGAGTTAGACGTAACAGGCCTGTGATGAACAGAAGGACCATCCAAATCAGGGCTCTGGAGGTTCTCTCTGGAGGTTGCTCTACAGGTACTTTCCCAGGAGACCGTTATCATTTAAATGGAGATTACTTCTTTCCTGTAAAGCCACTTATACACCATTTATTTTGGAACCTCTTCAATAACTATTTTAAAAATTATTTTAATCAGTAAAAAAAGAGGCTTTTAACCAGAAAAATTTTGCTTTTGCCTGAAGTGTGATTCCTGAGCCATTGTGGGGCCTCATTATAATGATCTTGTCCCTTGTATTAATCAATAACGACTCTTTATTTATAAATGCAATACTGTAGTCCGTCAATAGCTGTGGGGTGTCGAAAGGCCACGTCTTGATCTAGTGCTATTAGTGCTGATTAGTGCTATTCTGTAATGACAAATGCAAGGTGCAGTTCTTGGTACGGAAGTGGAGGTCTCACTGCAGCAACATGAGGTGAACAAGCAAAGGCTCCAGGCAAGAGCTTGTGGTGGAGGGAGCTCTGCCTCTCAGTTCGCTCTCCCTGGAGACAGCCGTGGTTCACACCAGGCAAGCTCTATGCATCAGCTCTTTTCCAGAGGAAAACATGTGAAGTACCAGTAATAGGACAGACACTGATGCTTTCCAAAGTCTGTGTCACCACAGCTTTTTTGGACATTCCTGATATTTGCCCCTGTGATAGCACACCATCCTGGATCTTCCTCTCCATAGTCCCACTGCTCAGCAAAGTATGCACCTGTGGGGGCCCTGGCTGTGTCCCGCCAATACTGTCCATGTTGCACGCCTAGCAGGGCCCCTTCTGCAGTCACACGAAGCCCACCTTGTTGGTACCACATGCCCTGCTGTGCTAATATCCCACCCAATTTTCTGCAGGGATTTCCTCCTACAGGAGGTCATTTAATCCTGCCTAAATATCTACAAGGGGGATCTTTGCCTCATCTAGACCCATGCTACACTTTCTTTGCCGCCACTGGAAATCTAGTCACTGGATCTGGAGAATGAGTCCTACAGAAACAGATGGCGGAGGTATGAGAGGTGAATCACATCCTAACTGTGCATGTTTCTCTCCCTGGCTATGAAGAATGCCCAGGGTGGCTGCTTGCGCTGCAAGTGTTTCTGCCATGGTTATCTGAAGTTAGATGGTGTGCCTGTCAGTGGGAGACAGCAGTGGGACCAGCTGATATTGGCCCCCAAGACACCTTCCCCTGGCTCTGCAGCAGCAGCAGGTCCTGCCTGGCCCAGGGGTGACAGGGAAGCACAGGAAGAAATGGGTCACACTGCGTCAGTGCTGACCCATGTCCTATAGGGTCACTCTTGGCAAGTCTGCCATGGCTATCAGCACAGTGTAGACTGGGCTTCGAGTGGGCTCATTTCGCTTTAGACCTTTATAAGGGAATTGTCAGAGGAAGCAATTTGAGTATAGTTACTTGTATAGTTACTGATTGGAAAAAGAGTACACAAACCTAGTGAGTGGTGTCAGGATGTCCTGGAAATTCCCATTTTAAGCCACTCTGGCTGAGGTACCAGTGGGTCCCAGCCCAATGGTTCAAATAGAAACTTTAATTACCTGCCTTAAATATGGAAAAAAATGAAGCATAAGAGGATGTAGTAGACTCAAAAATCTCAATGTGAGAGACTTTGGTTGCAAAAGACGTCAGGGCATAGGATTATTATGAACTAAAAGAAGACATGCCTGGCATTTATATGGCCAGAGACCACTTGGTGACATGCAGGATCCATTGCTTTAGAGAACTGTGCTCCACCTGACTTAAAATTGCTCCCTATTCTTAGAGTTCATCAGAAGATGTATGAGAGGAAAAGTGGGATTTTCACCTCTTTGTGAAACACAGCTGCAAGTAGAAATGTGCAGCTGGTAGGTGTAGAACTATCCTTGTCACTGGTTGTTGGTGACTTGGCGGGGAATTTGTACTGCTTGAAGGCAGGGGAATTTTTGCAACATCCAATTCACTGAATATTCCTGAGAACCCATTTATTCTTCCCCTGTAGTTGTGCAGTCTTCCTCTTACTGTTTAATGGAAAGATGGAGATGACTGCATCTGTTATATTAAAAATACATTGACTTTAAGCTTCTAATTATACAATGACCAATTTACAGAAATGTCGTATTTTAATAATTCTTATGCCAGAAAAAATAATTTTTAAAAGGCAATTCTAACTGTGTTTTTTTGTCAGTGGGAGAAGTGCCAGCCAACATTTCGTCAAATGTGCTAAACTTCACGAGGAGGGAGCTGCATATACATTTAACTGAGGATACTGTTTGAGGAAGGGCCTGTGTGGAGAGGACTCTGGTATAAGAGCAACGAGTGATGGCAATCCTTTTGGCAAGAACTACCGGGGATAAAAAACATACAAAGCAATGTCCATCACAGCATTGTATTCCTTCCGGTGCAGCCCCTTGGGACTTCAGTTCAAACCTGAATGACCAACCCATTACAGTTTTCTTTGTTATTTGAATTGCAGAATTATAGAATAATATAGGTTGTAAAGGATTTCTGGGGGCTGTCTAGTCCAACCAAACTCCCTAAAACAGGGCCAGCTTTGAAGTTGGATTAATTTTGCAATTAAATCAGGTTGCTGAGGGCCTTACACGAATATCTTCAAGAATGGAGCCTCCACAACCTCACTGGTGTTCCTCTTCCAGTGCTTGACCCCCCCCTCAGTGTGGAAACATTTGGTATTTAGAAACCTGAAGATGATCATTCATATTCCTCTAACTGCCTGAGCAGGCAAGTTCCAGCCTATTGGCTGTTTTACAGGACTGAAACGTTTGCAAGGCACTTGAAGCAGTTAATGAGGTCAAAGCCTCCTGCTCCTTTAAAGCCTGAGAAGATCCCAGTCAAACAAACAGCCCATTTTTCTCATGTTTTGGAGATTTTTTCAGCACAAACCAGGTCGCATGCATCCAAATTATCAGAACGAGTTTTCTTGGGCAGAACATGTTAGCCTGCACTTCTTGCTGTGTTCTCTGGAGATGCCCGGTACAGTCTTCAGTCCATGTGCTCTGACTCACTCACTGGAAGAGGCTGGGGGAGCTCTCATAGCTAGCTGATCTGCAAGCTGCTTCAGTTCTTTAATTTATCCTATCTGCCTCTGAGCATGTTTGTATGCAAGATAAGACACCTTTGATATGAAATCCAGCTTTATCACAGCTCTGCTATGGCAGAGAACATCCCAGGTGACCAGATAAAGTCAGATTCTGGTATGTTACCCTTAGTGGCACCGAATGCTTTGCACCCAGTGAGAGAGGCCCATCTGCCTAGCAGTGTAGGAGCAGACAGACATTTTGTAGCTTAGGCATATCCAGTCACTCTGAAATCATGTTTGGAGACTCTGGGGTGCATAGGTCTATCCATGTGCAAGGAATGAAAGCCCAGGTGGCTCCCACGGGATCTGGTTGACTGAGCTTTCATGGGAGCAGAGTAGGGAGCTGGGAGTTGAAGCAGGCTCTGCACCAGGCCTTCCTGGAGCCGGCCGTGCCAACCCATCTCCTGGGGTAGTATCTCCTCTTGGGGAAGCCACGAGACCATGCCACATCCATGTTGGCCCAGCTGCAGTATTTGTCTGCACAAGGTCCAGAGCAATTCCCAGAGAGATGGCCAGCACCTGCCAAGGTTGGCTGAGAGGATGAGGAGGCTGGTGGCAGTGCTGGTCTCCCCTGCCATGTGGCATCTCATCGGGCCTCTCTGTCCGTCCCTGCCGGCTGCCCATTAGCTCTGTTCCCTGCTCAGCACTGCGGTCACTTGTGCAATGGTTCGTTTCACACTTGGACAGCCCAGCCTCTCTTTCTACTGAACTCTTCACGCAGCATAGCCTTTGGGAGCTGTATCCCTTCACAGCTGTTTTCCTTCAACACCATGACTGACTTCTGCAGGCTCTACCACCATGGATTGGAGATATTCATCACAAACTGGGGGGAATTGTGGGTGTCTTCTTCAGGTGTAGGCAGAAGATGGGAGCGCAAAATCAATTGCAGAGGAAGCCTTAAGACTGACCACCACGGTCTGTGAATGTGAGTCTTCTTCCAGTTGTTAGAATAAAGCCTCATCTACTTCATCTTGATCAGGAGGTCTATATAAGGTAGATGCTACAACAGCACCGATGTTGGTCTGCTCATTAAACCAGCCCATAAGCTCTCAACTGACTACTGACCCATCCCTAGGCAGAGCTCCCTGCATTCCGGCTGTTCTCTCACATAAAGGGCAATCCCTTCCTCTCCTTTCTGGCCTACTCTATCCATCCATTGCAGCACTCCAGTCGTGTGAACCATCCCACCACGTCTCCATGATCCCAAGAGGTCATAGCCCTGTAACTGCACACACACTTCTGATTCCTCCTCTTTGTTCCCTGTGCTGCGTGTATTAGCGTAGAGGCATTTCAGAGAGGCACCCAAGTGTGCTGATTCCCCAGTACAGGCTTGAGAGCTTTATTTATAGACCTTGATGGGTTTTTCCAAGTATTCATCTTTTATAGAAATCAGACATTTGGCTGACATTGATTCTTTCTGGGTCTGACTGAACTGATAATCCTTTTCTCTCAGAAAGCTCCAGCTCAGTTTTGTGTATACTGGGTTTCTTTGGTTATAAACTGATATTTTCAAGTCTAAGTCTTGTCTCAAGCCCAAACCCAGAAAATCAACTCAGCTGGGAACTCTGTGAACTACATGTGCTTGGGAATGATGATGCAAGTATTTTAACAAAGCAATGTGTTAGAGACAAGGAGAAGAGGAAAATAAACAAGGTACTCTGTGATAAGCAGCTGCTTATCTTCCAAAACATAGCTGTAGCACTTGAAGCCTTTTTTTTTGTTCATCTTTTGATTATGAAACTGTTTGGAGAAATAACTGCTCCCCACATCCTGCAGAGTCACCCTACTCATCATGGGTGACAAACTATGTGACCACCTGTACTGGATAGCAAGACCTTCTCACTGCTCTATCCCTGTAGTGTTAAGTTCCCAGTAGTCCTTCTGGATGCTCCAAAGACCCACTCTTTAGTTTGAATTTCCCAACACAAGGGACCACACTCAGTCTTTCCTACCTCAGGAATGATTCTCAGATAAAACCTGCTCTTCTTCAGGTGGGAGATGTGCATCCCAACACCAATTAAGTTAGGGTGATCACTTGCCTCAGCAATTTCAAAAGTCTGACTTGTCCTTTTATATTAGTAGAGCTTTAAAACTTTCTCACCTTTATTTTAAGAGATGTGACTCCAAATATCACAAAACAAATTGCAAATAATTGGATTTAAGCTCTTTTGAGTACTCTAATGCTACACTGAGAGTGGACGATGAGGACGTCTGGAAAGATCTCGCAAAACCAGCCTTGGGCAAATAGGTGGCAGATGAGCTTAAACGTAGATAAATATAAGGGAATTCATCTACACAAAAGTAATCTAGACCATATTTACGCAATGCAGAGCCGGAAACAGATAGTTATAACTCAGGAAAGTGATGTTGGGAACATCACTGACACCATCAATTCAGTGTGCAGTGGCAGTGAAAAAAAAAAAAAATCCTGAGCATCATCAGGAAGGGCATTGAGAACAGGACAGAGGACATCACCCTGCCCTATATAAAGCCTTGTTGCACCCTCATTTCAATGTCTACACGTTGCAGTTTAGGTGTCTGCATGCTAAACAGGAACAGATAAAGGCTAGAGAAGGGAGCAGTTGCCTTCCAAGGAAAGGCTAAAAAGGGTGGGACTCTTCAGTTTGAAGAGGGAAATGCTGAGGAAGGTAATGTGATCATGGTTCACAAGATCCTGAAGACAGGGGATGTGCTGAAAGTGGAGCTGCTCACCCAATCCTGATGTACTAGGACTGAAAGTACTCGGAAACTCATTGGAGATGGGTGTAAAACAGCCGAGAAGTTCTTTACGTGGCGGGCCGTGAGCTGCCCCAGGCCGTGGGAGCTGCCGACTGCAGCCGGTTCAGAGAGGGACCAGGCAAATCCGTGCGAAACAGGTCCATGAGCGGATGCTGGAGGATGAGGCAGGGATGTCCCTTCTGCGGTCCCACGCTTATGCAGGGGGTGGTGGAGGGCGGCCAGGTTCACGCACTCCCTGCCGGTGGCATCTGCTGCTGTTGGAGACAGCGCGCTGGGCTGGGCTAGACGGACCATTTGTCTGACCCAGTAGGGTGTTTCCAATATTCTTACATTTTGGGCCTTCCCACTGGTCCCTTTCATTCATTTTGCACCTCTCCACAAGGGAATATACCTTTTGCTCCTTTCACGGGGCTCTTGGTAGAGACCGCTCTTCTCTTCCAGACGTCAGTCATGGGCTTACATTCGCCAGACCCTGCAGGTCCGAAGCACCTACACAGTACAACTAAGGTGTCATTCCAGGGGCATTGTATTTGGCAGCAATGCCAGTGCAGGCAACACCATCCTCTCCCTTGGTTGCACCACAAATCAAGATTGAAAATAACCCATTAAAAAAAAAAAAAAAAGAAATCCCTCAGTCCACCTTATTGCATGACTGCACTATACCAGCATTTCAGAAAAGGTAGTGTGGTCATTTGTGTGATTGGCTGAAAGGGAAAACCTACTTAAAACTTGATGACCACTGTAGTGCTTATGAAATTAGGCTTTAAAAATAATATTTATTAAATATTTTTATTATTTAAAATCATAATCAGGATGATTAAATTTTATATTTCATTAATTACATATAATATGCAGACTAAATCCTAAGGCCACAAGAAGACAAACGGGAAGGTTTTGGTAAAAAAATTTTATAAAGGAAAATTTTCAACATTTGCTTAGAAAAAACAGCTTCGTGTAAAAATTGACCCAATGTCCAATGCAAGTAATTAAAGTGAAAGGGCTAAATAACCCCAGAACACAAAGCTGAACATTTATTATGGGTTGAGAAAAATACACCAGGTTTACTCAAAAGTTTAAAATCTCCTTAAAATTTCTGCTTGACTTCTATCTGGGTTGCCTGATGAGATCTAGGTGATGGTGACTCATAAAGGGTTATGCAGGGTTAGATGTAGACACATTTTGGGGAATGACTGTGTTGGCTCTTCTCTCTTGTGGGATGCAGCCACTGTGGGAACCAGACATCAGCATGAGTCTAGGATGTCTAGGAGAAGGGATGACTTGGTAATGCAGCCTATATTTGTCACAGTGGGTATGCGAGCACATACAGAAAAAGCAGTTGACACACAGGACACATTTAGGTTTTCTATACATAGAGTGGATGAACTTTTCTATCTATGCACAAATATAGATCCAAATGCTGCATCACAGGGCTTTCTTCTGCTAGAAAGGTTCTCTGCGAGACTCAACACTTACTGACGCTCAGGAGTTAAGCGGCAAGATTTTCACTGACAAATGCCTGTCTTGGAGACCTGTGGATACCTTTGGCCTGATCCCGACAGTGTGAATGGGGCTGTATCCCTCTGAGTGCGTTGGCTTCTCTCATCCAGCCTAACCTGCTCTAGAGGGGCTCAGTGACCATGCTCTGGGAGGGTGCGTGTGGTGGCAGGTGGGCAGGTCATCGCAAGAGGAACCGAGCCAAGCTTTGCTGGCAGGTGGGACTGAGATCCCTACTTTCTCAACCAGTAATTCACCCAGGCTGGAAATGCAGGGAAAGAGTGACAAGATGAGGAGGGAATCAGCAGTAATTTTTACCAGGTACATTGTGCTGCTTTCACCCAGCCCCAAGTATCAAACTGTCCCTGGTACCAGGGTCAAGGTAGAAATGAGAAATTTTGCAATAGGCAAATAGGAACAGTTCTGTGTGGTGCACACTTCTTCCGTGGATTAAAGAGCAATATACCTCAATGTACAGGGCTGTAGGGAGAGGACCAGTTTGGAGAAATAGAGAAGCTCTCGAGCACTGAAACCCTCCTGGGATCTCTAGATGCAGCTGTGTGCAACCCATGGGGGTAAATTGCATATTCCTCTTTAGAGATCCTCTCACTTTCAAGGTTCAGCCCAAAGGCACATGGTTTGATCTGGTATGGCTGGGGCAACACCGCTTTAACATCTCTGAAACATCTGCTCCTGCAAAGGGGGGAATGCAGATATTCTGGTTTCAGCAGCATGGAAAACCAGAAATGTTTCTTTTGGGACCAACGGAAAATATTCTGCTAGATCTGAAATACAGTATTTGTCCTCTGCAGGAGTGGTGAGGTGGGAAGGATGCACAGGTGGAGGGGGGGAGGGGGCTTATTTGCCCATTTTTGCTGACACAGTTTGCTTTCCACTTACATTGATTTTTAATTAAAAGTACCATTTAAATGCAAAAAATGGAGAAAAAAGCCATCGTTCTGAAAATGTCAAGAAGAAATGCTTCTGTTTCAAAATGTCAGAAAAAAATCACCTGTCATGCTGAGGCTCTGTTCCAAGGGAACCATTTATCTCTGTTTCAGAAGCTGTGAGAACTTGCTGCTTAATTTTCCATTTCAAGTGGAAAAGTCCAGTCTGAGCCCTGATGGAAGGGAAACAGCACAAACTTGAACTACCATGCTGGGAAAGGAAAGACCCTGTTATGCACGTCATGCCACTGCCCAGAACAGGGTGCCTTGGAGCACCTCTACATACAGAACAGGAGAGCACAATATTTGCTCTGTCCATCCATGAGGGCCAAGAAAATCTGGTGTCAGAGGCACAAGAAGCCTGTACCTGTAGAGATTTATCCCCCCAGACACAGGAGACCAGCACAAGAGGTGTTTCATGAATGAGCTCTTGGTGTGCAGGGAAGATGTTCAGGAAGCAGGACAAGTAGCATCTGCAAGGGCCACCAGTGTGGGGCAGGGTATCTCCTCTGCCTGGCTGGAGGGGCAGCCCCCGGACTCCAAATCATCTCCAGCTCTCTCAGATGATCTGATAATCTTTTTACTATAGCCAAGAAATAGCTGCTATTTCCCAGTCCTGCCGTGCAATCCCACCAACACAGAGCTCCCACCCAGGACATTGGCTGTGCTGGCTCTGATTTTCCTGTTGCTGAGTGATATGGTTTTCTTGTAGACTGATGTGGCAAAACTCAGCTTGAGATCTTTTTGAGGAGGGGGATTTTTATTTTATTTAGCTTTTCTAAGTTGACTCTGTGTAGTCTCACACTCACACCCACACTCACAGGCACCGAGACATGTCTCTCAAGGTGGTCTGGACAGGATCACTCATCCTGAGATGGAGGACAATGACACTATTATATCCTCACTGTGTCTCTCCTTTTTCCTTGGTGGGCAACAGTGAACTAAGTTTTAGGCAGTTCTTTCACACCCTTTAAGAGTAAACAGTTATTGTGCTGACTCCACTCTCTATATATCTCTGTCCTTTCTTTGCGCTTCCTCATTTTGGGTATCTTGTAGCAGCCATCTGTCTTCCAGTCAGGATAACAGGAAGAGGAAAAATATATGTGATGTGTGGTACCTTGTTGGCATGCATATGATCTGCTCATCTGCATCTTGTTTTGATACAAATGACACTTTTCCCAGTGCTAACCACTTTGATCGCTTGGTTATCAGTACTCTTAGTCCTTGCCCTGGTTTTCTTCTGGTGCTTTCACACACAGACATTCCCATTAATTCAGATCGAGCTCAATATTTCTATTACAAATCTCTAAGCCAGGATATATTTCACAGCTGCCCAGACCCAGCTTTTTCATTGTGTTGCTAGTCTATTTACACTTCACTCGTCACCAAGGGCAAAAGCCTCTTAGCCAGGTTGGAAATAGCCATGATCCACTACTGGTGGATCCGCTGCTGGTTGCCAGTAGGTCTTCAGAGGAGTTTTGCTATTTGATTCAAAGCAGCCTTTGATCCTTTGTGTCAGTGTTTATCATGTGTCTCTAATAGATGACGACAGGTGACTTTCAAGTACTTGGTCCTGGAGCAACTATTTGTACATTCCAGCAAGTTTTGCCTTCCTCTAAGTGAAAAGCAAGATTGTCATCCATCTGCTGTGTTCCATTGTCACTTCTGTTTACAGCTGCCTCTTTTAAAGCTTCAGCACGTAGCCCGTGTTTTATAGCTCAAAAAATAAAAAGTGAGACAAGGTAATCCCACTCTGATTCTCATTCCCTCCATGGACCATGTAGGAAACACACGGAGAGCACTTTCAGATCTGAGTTAAAAACCACTGTGAAGGTACAAACACTACCCTGCTGTGCCTGGCTTTGCAGTTTCCCTCAGCAGGAACCTGGGGACTTCTCTTGACATTAAGAGTTGCTCTGGGGACAATGGAGTTGGTGTCAGTGATTTCCTCAGCAAAGAAAATAACAAAACCATCATTGGTGCTGGAAAAGCAGTAAAGGAAAGGCTTTTCAAGGCATCTTAATATAGTTTTGTTATTTTAAATGGTTGCAATATGTATTGCCTTGGCTGTAACTCAGCAGTTGGTGTTCAGTGGAGGAAAACTGTAGAAAGGCAGAGAGAGCGGGTAGCCTTCACTCAGCCTATGGCAGGTGTTTAGGGTACCTGAACACTGAGCAGAGATGGAGGCACTGGTAGGGCATAGATCATCTCCTCTTGGAGTACTATCTGTAGCTGTTGTTGAGCTGTTGGCATTTACGTTATAGGTGCTTAGGGCATCTACAAATTGAAGCCCGTTTGCATGCAGTGATGGCTGGAGACACAACATGATTAATATGCTACACTGTCTGCCTCCAGGGGAGCCCAAAGGCTTGCAGACTAGCGAGCAAAGCCCAGCTGGTTTCAGCAGTTCTGCAGAGCTGCCAGTTAGTAAAACTACTAGGGCAACTCTGTAAGACTAGAAATGTGTTTTCCTGGCATAGTAAGGTAAAACAGCTGAAGAAGGCAGAAGCAGAAGAGGATTATATGAAAAGAAGAACAGGATGGAGCAAATACCTGCAGTTCTGGAGACTGTAGGATCCTTGAGTGCTTCTACTCAGAACAGCTGAGGGAGCTATTATCAGCTAACTCTGATGGGTTTTCTTTGGACCGGGCTGGAGACTGACCTGCCACCCAAACCTGGGTGAAAATCTGTTGTGGTTATTCTGGGGATGACATCCAAGCTGCCGCCAAAGCCGGGAATACCTTCCTTTGCAAAGCACTGTTCATCTGATACACAGGGCTCTCTGAAAACCGAGGTTATTTGCAAAAGTGATGTTCTGTTTAGCCACTCACTGCCTCCATCAGCAAATAGTCATATTCCTTTCCGGTAGCACAGACACCCTCCTACTCTTCTTTGCATGCAAATCTTCCTATTCACATCCTCACTAAGTCAATATATTGCACGTGACTCTCAGAAAATAGAATGCTAGGAAGCCTGATGGTGTCCTTGGTGGACCTGTTCTTTTCTTTCTTGGGACTTTACAACCATATTCAGAGGAGTTCTCAAATGGTGACATCATGGATTTTCTAGGGAAAGATTTCTCATCTGGAGCATTTTGATAATAGTAGTTACAGTTAAATACATACTTTTAAATTTAGGCTGAAGGTTGTAGAGTCAAAAGTCACTGATTTTGACCTGGATATGTGAAGGGCTTCCTCTGTCATTTGAGTGAGTGGCCATGTAGGTGAACTGGCCTCTCAAGAGGTCCCAACTGGAAAAAGTCCCAAGCAAACTGTTACAACTGGTCCCTTCCAGCTCTTTCCATCCTATATTATTCTGTGATTCCATGATCTATTAAACAATCCTTTAAGGTTTGTGGAATAAACTGACAGATGTTTTTGCTAGCGTTTCAAATGCAATCCTGTATTTTCAGCAGCCAAGTACTCATTAAAGCCAGCTCAATGAGTGCTTTCGGTGGGTATTTACATCAGCAAAACAGGAACATTGAAACCTTTCAAGGAGAAAATGGAAAAGGACACAGAATGCAGAACACGCGTGTTCAACTGAGAATGTACTGTTTTCATATAATGTAGCACTCAGAACTGGTCTTACACAGCGTTTTCCACCCAAATGATCCAGTGGCACCCAGTCAGCATTTCTGGAGCTCTTATTGCTCGTCCTTGAAGCACTCTTTGAGGCAGTCCTGTTCCTTAGACTAAGGTTGTGATGTGATGTGATGCTTCAGACAGGCCAGCTAAACCTCGTGCCTCTCTCTTTGCATCGACACAGGTATTGGTCTGTTCCTGCCATGAGACAAGGCAGGAGCCCAACCTGCAGAAAACGGTTCAGTCTTTTGGATAGGCTTACATCTCTGTCAGTTCAGCTGCCTACCCTGGCTCTCTAGGGATCAGAAGAGCAGCAGTGCTGAGGGGGGAAGCAGCAGGAGGGAGGGGGAATAGCGGCACCCTCTCTGTAGCCTTCAGGAGTGCCTGGAATGATGCAGCTGCTGGAACACCTGGAACATTTCCTGACATTATATGTTTAAGAGTGTGTCCAAAGTCCCATGTCAAGGTAGGCTGCAGGGAGAGGAGGTCCCTCCTTCTCACTGGGAGTTTGAGAAGTGAGTAACGTCCCGAATCCCAAACCCCAGTGCTTCTAAGCCTCAGCCCATCCTTCAGTCAAATGTTCCCACAAAGACTGCATTGCTAATTATTTCCTCCTGAAATGCTACACTACTAATAATAGGTATTGTCAGGAAAAGGAGAAACCAATTGATCCAAATATTGGCAGATGATGGGGAGAGAGTGATCTCTGCTGCCCCAGAGGTACTGCTGGTGTGAGAGAAGAGAGCATGCCACCGTGGGGACCCCTGTGTGACCAGTACCTGAGTCACATTAGGAGACTGTCTTGATTAGCACTGAAGCTGTTGCCACTTGTAAGAAGAGGACAGAGTGTGGAAATGCTGGTCTTACCATTAATTAATATGACTCCTAGTATTATTGTCCCTGATGAATTGTCAATAATTAGTGCATGTGCTAATGCCATCATCCCTGATGACATGAGGGGTTCAAATGCTTTTTTTGCTGTGGCTTTCCTTGTTTCATCAAGCAGCTAAATATGACCTGAGGGCATGTGTCTTTCACAGCTTGCTGCTCAGTCCTGCTGCATTTCAGCTGGCAGAGCGTGCTGAGCTCAGATGCATGTCAGCGTTACAACACAGAGCAGTGCATACATGCAGCACAGGACATTCAGTCCAGTATGGTTCTGGGTGACAAAATAAGCATCTTTCCAACTTTGATCTGGCTTCCTCAACACTGGGGTGAGCATTTGATGGTCAGGACACGTACCACTATGGTTGCATGGTGGCTGACCATTGTCAGCCTGCCGAAGTAAAGGAAAGACACTTGGCACAAGCTGCACTGCTTAATTTACATGACTACTTTGATGGAAAGGCATAAATCCCTCACTCAGATCCCTTGATAAATCCCTCACGGGAGCACAAGGCCTCTAAGAGCCATTCAGTCTCCACTTCTCCACTCAGTTGACTTGCTCAGTCAGCTTTGTGGCCCCTAATCCTGGCTTGCCTGTCACATTATTCTTATTACATTATTCCTGGCTTGAAAGGGTAGATTTAATACTTTTCCCAAGCATGGAAAAAAAATCAGAAGTTACTCTGCTACTGGTTGGGCCTCTTCCCCAGCAGCATCTTGTCATAGGTCCCATAAAATTTATGTTGGGAGAAAGGAAGGGCTCACAAACAAGGTGAGAAAACTTGCTGGTGATGCAGAGTAATATGGTAATCCCAGGGAGGAATGCTGAAAAACACTGCCAGAGCACATCGCAACAGAGTGACAGGTGATGAAAACAGCAGTTGAATTTAATTGGCCGTGGATGCAGAAGTGACAATTCTGAAGATCTGCAATGGAGAGAAATTTTCTACTCGCACAAAGTTTGTGGGGGCAGTTTTCTGCAAAAAGAGCTTTGTGGTCAGCTATAGTTCAAAAACAAATTATGGAATTGCTAGTAGAAGAACAGAGAACAAAATGCACCACCTCTTGTGTGCACACACCTTCGATGCTGAATGGAGTTCTGGTACTCCCGTTTCAAATGGGTACAAGGTCTTTGAAAGGAAGAACAAAAGATCAGATAGGGAATAGTTTTACAGTGAGAGGAGACTAAACAGACTGGGAGCCATGAGGTTGGAAGAATGAGTAGAAGACCACAAATGCAGAGAAGACAACAGGGAAACAATTACTTACCTTCTCGCAATTCAGAGACTAGAGGCCTTCCAGTAAAGTTACTTGGTAATGGGCTTAAAACCAGAAACAGGGGACACTTTGTCAATTTAGTTGTAAAACTTACTGCCTCAGAAAAAAATGTTAAATTTAAAGGGAAAAAATTTCCATTAGATGTAAATAAATTCTGCAGCTGAATTTGTTCAGGGTGTTCTCAAAGCACTGTCTGCCAGAAGCTTGGAAAGGATATACGGGATGAGATTACTCTCTCTGTGCCATGTTTCTTGTACTGTTCCCCCAAATAAATGATGCTTGCTTTTGCCAAAGAGCTTATTAGCCAGTGGTCCTTAATTCCACTTTCATCTTCTTGCATGCAGCCTCTTCCTGGTTTAGGTCTCTCTGGGCACTAAAGTAACCCCTGACTGCCTCCTGGACTGGAAGAAAGGTTGTGTGGAAGCCAGATACCTGGCACCCAGTTTGGGTGCTTCTGTCCATCCCAAGCAGCAGGGAGGCAGCACCTCTCATATGCCAAAGCAGATGGCATCCTTAACCTTCCAAGGCTGCTTTCCTCCCTCGGGATAAGATGGAGATAGTAACTCTCCTCCTTGCAAGGAAATACTCCTGACGTGTTCAAGAAAGCAACCCAGGCAGCCAAAAAAGGAGCGATGGAGGAAGCTCCTTTGCTGGTGAAGGAGTCAGAGGCAGATCCCAGTGAAGAGCCGTGTGCTTACACTCAGGGTGTTGCACAGACCTGCGAGATGCCAAATCCAAATACCACCGTGCGGACAGCCAAAGGACACTCCCAGTAGGAAAAGCTGAAAATAAGCAGAATCTGGTTGGTACGTACCCTGTGGGCTTCACGTCCATCTGCCCACCCTGGATCACAAATCATGGTCCAGGTCTGGCAAGAAAGAGAAAATTAATTCATGGTTAAAGGTGATTCCAGTTGACAGGGCTGTGAGAAAACCCTTGTACAAGGAGGCTGTCTGGACAGCAGGGTTAGAAACCTCCTCTCCAGAGACTCTCTTGCATTGAAAGCTATTGAACAACTCCACGCTAACTATGGGTCCTCAACCATGCTTGGTTTTTCCTTTTACTGTGTCTGTTCAGGAGAGAGCCAATCAAGCTGAGACAACAGGACATTTGTTGACTTTGCTGCCAAGTGAAAATAAATTATCACAATTTTTTTCTAGTCTTGAAGTCTGTGAATTACAGAGACCTTGATTAGAGTTAGCTCTTTGAGCTCAGTCTCTCAAGGTGGGTTTTTTGAGAAATGCATGATTGATTTTTCATGTCCTGCTGTGCTGTATAAGGGGAAGAGAAAGGTATTGGCTGAAGGCTGGGAAATGCTAGAAAGGTGATTATAACAGGGCAGGCTTGGCAAGTAAATTCAAGCTGTTCTAAAGACAAACTATCTAACTATCAGCTGGTCATAATGCATTATCTTCTTCCAGTCTGGCAGTGGAACAAGTACTTATATTGTACAAAATGAACAGGCAGCATCACAGGAGCAGATACTGGAGGTTTTTAATTCATCTGACAGTATCACCAACACAGGCTCTTACCGTTTTTTATGGAGCCAAGGCTTCAGGCTGAAACACCAGGCACTTTTCCATCCTTAAAATCCATCTTGCTGGCAATCTGTAAGCAAAGAGGATTCAATAAACTTATATCTGATTCTTCCGCATACAGGAATGGACTAGTCTCTTCCTCCCACAGGAAATGAAAGAGAACATTTTGAGACAGGAAGATGAAGGCCAGACCATGAGTAAGATCGAAGACGAGATGAAACCATGAATGTCCTGTGCAGCAGTGCCAGAGGGAAGAACAACGTAGTGCAGCAGTTAAGAAACAGCAGCCACTGCTTAGTTCCTCCTGTGCTTCAAAAGAGCCATCACAGCCCAGGGAATAATGGTGCCCCAAAAAGGGAAAGAGCAGCAGCTATATCATGATTCTTCTTTTGGGTACGTCAGATGGGTAAGCAGAGAAAGGCTGAGTTACCTTACCTAAAGGACAAAGATGACTCAAAACTCATGGATTTGATCTCATGGGTTTAAACTCAAAACTTACGTGTTTGTAGCTCATAAACAGATTTACACTAGAAATCAAATGTGCCCTGCCACAAGATCAGTGAACGCCCAGAACCGCCTCACCACGGGGTAGGCAGGAATAAACAATACAGCTGGATCAAGGGTTTGATGAAAAGGAGGATGTGACACTGTCATGTGTGAGCTCTGGGATTGAATGTCTGATCCTGGAGATCCCTTTCAACATCACTTCTTTTTGAAGTATGACAGACCAGATTTGAAAACTGCCCTCAAAAGCTCCATCCCAACACCACCACCAGCAATCACTGCTTTGGAAATTTCTTTTGGGTCCTATTTCCTCTGTACCTAGATACCACCCCCAGTCTAGTGAAAAACACTTGACAAAAGTGTCTGGATGGGTGGGCAGAATCTGTATGTTTCAATGGTGGGCAACAGTTTCATATGTTCAAATTGTGTTAAAAATATTTGAGAAAACGGATAGGCAATTTTTCCAGTAGCCCTACTAAAACCTTGATTTCTTTTACTGTAGTTCTAGTATATTTAAGCATTACCCTTTTTCCTGCATCTCTAGGTTGATGCATATCATTTTAACTGCAGGAAAAAAACTGATTTGCTCTACCTGAGCACCCAGCACCCAATGTTAACCCATGCCCAGTGATGGGCAGCTTTAGCTATCTGTAGGACCCTCAGATCAAAAAATGATCCAAAGCTTCTCTTCAACTTCTTGGCTGCCTGGGGAGCCAGAATCAAATGAAGTGTTATTGCAAGGACTGGAACAAAGCATGTACAGTAAAGATTTTTGCTTACAAAGGCTTTTTTTTGTGGTGGTGCAAGGGAAGCAAGAACCCAAAGATAATCTCCAGAGCGCTGATGACTACAGGAGGCATCAGGAACTGTTTAGAGGGAAGAAGGTTCATTTGTTCACATTCAAAATACTATCTCTGGAGAAAACTCGCTTAGGTGTCTAAATCCGGATGTTATTTCAATGTAGTTTATTTAGAATATGATTTCCTACACATTTGAAAAAAGCAACCTGAAAAAAAGAAGAAATGGTGATTTGCAGAGGTTTATCTTCTTGACACAGACACCTGCCATTTGAGCTAACAGAGTTTGGCAACAGTGGGAGTTTTCTGTTTCTGTTTTCAACATCCGAGATAGGCACTTCACCAGATTTCTTAGTTCATAGCTGCCTGCTTGCCTGCAGGTTTTGGAGAAGATGCTGCTTTCTGAGGGCCAGTGTGCCAGGAGCTGCGGGTGACCCCAGCACAGGCCATCCCCTCACCAACAGGGTGAAGCCTCACAGGGTCTGAACACAGTGGGCAGAGCTGGGTACTGGTAACTGGGTCCTTTGTGACAGACATGGCAAGTGGTGAACGATGTCCAAGGTCCATCCCTGGAGTCCAGTCAGGAGCAAACGGAGACGGAGCCAGAGGCAGGGCTGGAAACAAGACTACATCATGGGTCCACTGTCCATCCAGGAGTTGGATGCTTCAAGCGGATCTAGCTTGGAAGAAAGAGCAGGTCGTTAAGGACCCAGTCAAGTTTTGAAAACCTCCATTGATGGAGACTCTGCAGCCTTTGCAGGCTTCTGCACTTGTGTTTGGCCACTCCGAGTAAAGTCTGTTTTCGGTTCTGTCCATTCAGGCTTTCCCCTTCTGCAACTTGTACCCATTGCCTCTTGGCTGCTATTCAGCCAGAGTAGCCAATGTGTGAAAACGCTACATGGCGAGGCAAGGAGCTGTGGGAGGCTCAAGTAGATCAGAGAGGATGAAACCTCCCCAGAGCCACCACTTAGCATGATACAAAACTTTTCCTGACTGAACTTCCTGGCTCTTCACCAAGGTGTGGGATGCCAGAGCTCTTCCAGGAAAAGACTGGGAGAACTTACTGCCAAAAAAAAAAAAAAATTCCTATATTGCTGGAAATTGCTGTGGAATATATTCAAGCTATAGAGAACCACTTGGAATAAACAGGATTGTGCAAGGCATATAGAGCACAGAACATTTCAGAAAAGGATCAGTGTGCAGGATTACATGAGGGGTATCCAGCTTTAAAGTGGGAGAAGAAAAATAAAGTTGCTGGTGCAGGTAACTTGAATTTTCCAGCAATATAGTGTTGACAGCTCAGATTTGGAAATTGAACTTGGAAGCTTGAGTATGGATAATAAAAGCCCTACACAACTTGCTGCTCATGGCCTTTAGTCTTCCTTGCTATCTTTGAACAAAAGAGTTAGGCCAACATGTCAAACTCAGATACCCACAGTAAAGATTCAAAGTAACTGCATGTAAGTACTTAGACATATGACCTGATTTCCTACAGTACGGAACAGCCATAATTCCAGACCATCCACGGAAAGTGAGCTTGCTTGCTGCTACTAATAACTTCTTAGCATCCTGAAGGAACTGGCTTTCAATGTTTATGAAATACTCTGAGATCTTTGGTTGCACCACTCGCTAGAGCTCTTGAATTTTGCTGTGAGGAGGGTCCTAAAACATCCAGAGCAAAGGGTCCAAAAGAATTTGAAAACTATTTTTCCTTCTTCATGGTAGTTCATCAGATTCAGGGTGGATTTTTAGTCCTAACTCAGTGCTAAGTTTCTTGTAACATTTAGATGCCCTAAATCAGCACACAAACCTATAGGTTTGCATCACTCTAACCACTCACATGCCCACTGCCGGTTGTACATGACTTTGCCCAGCCCCTGCAATGATGCCCATGTAGCACCTTTTTCATGTCATGTCTTGACAGGATCCACAAATGAGACTTTCCTCCCATCTCATCTTTGGGACATGATCTGCCAGATTTTGAATTAAAAAATAATGACCGCAAGCTCCAACACATGTGGCACATGTACCCCCCCATTCCTGTGAGCCTACTGTCTCTACGAAGCCTGTCCTGTGCTCTGGGAGCCCAACAGGTCAGATTTAGAGAGAATAAACACTCTGAAATGCAAGTGGGTAAAGCCTGCATAGGGGATTTAAACCTACGCTCACTGCCCTGTGGGAAGCTACAGCTCGAGCATGAGGCAGAAGACAGTGGAGTAGGGCCCAGTGAAAGCTGGCACAGCTATGCTGACGATCTCACACGAGCTATTAAAACCGGATCCACTTGCTTTTTGACTACTGAATCTGCCAAGCAGAAGAGCACATACTGATGGGCTCACCATGGTGCAACCAAAGCAGCCGTCCTGAGAACATGCCTTGCTATTGAGAAGCTGTCATCAAACTCTGCTAACGTCGGCCAGGAAGGAAAGCCCTGTGTGCTTTAGTACGTGGCTGAGGCTTTGCGTGCCTAATATAGAGTATTTGTATTTTACAGACTGTCTAGCAACCTCTATCTCCTGCAACATACTGATGTCATCCATAGGCACAGAACTTCAGTGTTCCCAGACAAACATCTAATTTACAAAGAGGGCTTACAGCAAAGCTCAGCTTGAATATGCTGGTATCAAAAAGACAGTCTACGTCTCTTCCATGAGAAGCGACAGGTTTTCTTTTCTCCTTCCCCAAAAGGTACTTACTGAAATACACTCCCAGAAGGATGCCCTGCAAGAACACCCTGATTGTAAAAGTAGCTGACCAACAAGCTCTGGGAGCTCAGGAAAATTTCTGTTAGCAGAAGATGAATGGAAAATTACTGTTTCAAATAGGAATAATAAACACTATGGAAATCACTTCTGCTAGGAGATGAGGAGTGCCCCTTTTCCATCTCTTTTCTGAGATGGAAAAAATTGACATCCTCTCATGAAGAAATGGAGACCACAGCCTCTCCTGAAGACCTGGGCTATTAAGCATTTGTAGGAACTCAGTCCATCGTTGTTTTTCAATTAGTTATAAATACTTCAAAAGCAAACACTTTATTTCGGGTCAACTGGAAATATTTTTTGGACTGCCCGAAAAGTCCATTTCACTATTCTACATTTTTATCATCATTTTAGATTAACTTCTTCGGTGACTTTCTGCCACCCCAAAGCTTCCAGCTTTGCCAAAGGACATATAAACAGACTAAAGCATAACGGTTAAGCTCTAATTTCAATACAGTGATCTAAATTTGTATTTTTAAATAATTTGAAACATCAAGCAGTGTTCCCAACATAGAGTGTGTTCCTGCATTGTTTCTCCTGGCAGCAGAGTCATCTCAAGGAACATTGTCCTCCTTTAGACTTTTAGGACCTGTTTTTTGCTTGCTTTGGGAGTTCCAGTGAACCCAGTTAGCTTTTAGAGATGCACTGATGAAAAACATTTCAAGAAAGACAGGAAAAGAAAACTGGAGCCCTCAAATGGAGCCAAACAGTCTTACTGAGCCAAACAGGCTCATTCTTAAATACTAAAACCAGTGCCGTGAGTACAAAGAGTCCAAAATACTTCGCACAGGTGGGCGAGTCTCATGATGTGCTGAGAAGAGAGCTAATCTCTTGTTCTCCCTTCTGAGAAAACAGAGAGGCATTTGGAGCCAAATCCAGAGCATGCTGCGGCACTGGTGCCCAGGAGACATCTTAGATGAGTCAAGGCTCCCTTCTGGCTCTCTGACCACTACTGTGAAGTTATCAGGAATATGGTCTGGGTGGCTGGAGATGCCACATGTCGTGGCTTGTTGTTTCTGCCCCATGCCTTTGGTTAAGATAACCAGGAGAGCACCCTCCCTTGGAGAACTCCCTAACTATGAAAGTCCTCTAAATATGTCAGAAGACTTGACATCTCACCCATCTTGGTGCAGAGCCTCAAGGACCCTCCATCCCATCTTAAGGTGCTGCTTCTCCTAAATAACCTTGTGGCCTTTGTGTTGGGCTTTGCCACCCCATTAACAATAGAAGTAAATCCCTGGCACAGCATCACGCCAGACATGAGCCAACCTAACACGCAGCCCAAGGGGACACAAAGACACTCCCAGAGGATCACTAATGATGAAGGAGAATGATGATCTTAGAGGCACTGATGGAGGTCAGGGGTCTGGGTTGAGGTGGGGTTCTCGGTATCTGCTGAGTGGCGGTATAGGTTATTGGGGGGCTAGGGATGGGGAGGGGCCCATACTGGGTGGGGGGAGGTTTAGGCCTCAGTGCATGCAGCCAGGGTGCCTTTGGAGTCCGCCCACTGCTCCAAGGTAACAGCCTGAGGGGTGGCATGGGGGAACACCCCATGGCAGGTGGGGGGAGACCCCATGGCAGGTGGGGTCCCTTTAGGGAGACCAAAATCCTGAGCCTGGATGCAGGTGGAAGAAGGGAAGTGGTGGTAGGAAAGAGGAGGGAGAGCTCAGGGACATCTGACCACCAAGGTTTTCCAGGTATGTGAAAAGGATAAAGACAACTCCCCAGGAACCCCTTCCGCACTGCCTCTGCCTTTTGGATGGAGGTCCATCCAAAAGGGACTAGCAAGGAGAAAGGGCAGTGGCTCATGGCTGTAATGCATACATAGCCACTGTGGTGAGCTGTGGTTTTCGTTTGTGGTCCCTACCCTTCTTGCCCTGCATCCTCCTTGCTACCTTAGGAGACAATGATGGGTCCTAAGGTCCAGGCAGTGAGGTCCCTTCCTGGGTCTACCTGGAGCCACGTAGACCAAGTGGGCTTGGTGTTCAGCTATCTCTGGAGATTGACTTGAACAAGGGGGACTGTTAGGGGACATGGATTCTGAAAAGGAATTTCCCTCTCCTCCTTTTCTCTCTGCCCACAGCAGGGCAGCCTCATGTATGTTCAGGACAGGACTGGCACTTTGCAAAGAAAGCAACTTGTGGAGGACAAAAGGGGTGAAATATTAGAGGGCTTCACGGATATGTGGTTGTAACTGTGTGATGGAAATTAAAAAGGGGGAAACTGCTCCTCTGGCTCTGCCATCAGTTACGGAGGCATTATGGGGGCTGATGAGAAAGAACAGATAATTGCACTGAGGGGAAAGGAGGGACAAGACCACAGCAGAAGGAACTGCATGAGGGACTAGGGTGGTGTAATCATAGAATATCTTAAGTTGGAAGGGACCCATAAGGATCAATGTATCTCCCCGTTTAAGATGCAGACAATGAGCCTCCTCTGTAGGGCAGAGGAGAGAGAAGGTGAAGGGAAAAACAGGGATAGCAAAGGCGAGGAGTGGATGGAGGAGGCCCTGCTTTCCCTTCCCCTCACTGAAGCCTTTTGCTGTGCAGTTGGGTGAAAGTCAGAGAGGTCACCGCTGTCCTGGCAGGCAGGTGGGCTGCTCTGCTCTGAAGTGTTGACAGGGCAGCTGTGAGTCCTTGGGTCCCACCACGTCCTGTCCAGTGCAGGTCCTGGGAGACACTTGAGGCTGTCAGCAGAGGAGACAGTGACCAGGATAACAAGCGTGGCTTCTGCAGTAAGAGTCATGAAAATGATGTTGATACAGTGCGGTAGGATCCATCTCTCTCTGGACATTGGTGGTGGATGCTCCTGTTGTAGCCAGCAGCCCCAGCCCCCAGAGGAAGCAGATAGCAGGTAGTGCTATCCCATCTCCTGCGCTCCCCATTCATGCAGAAATCCCCAGCACCTTCATTTCATCTCCCAGTAGCTTCGGGAGAAAGCCCAGAATAAAGGCATCTCTCTTTGCTCCTTCTCATACCCGGTCCCATCTGCTGCCCATCTGCTGACATCTGCATTTGGCAGAAAGAGCATCTCAGGGAAATTAACCTTTGGCTGAACCTGACACATCCATTATTTGATTTTATGGTAAATATCCCCGTATGGACTTCACTAAAATTCTTGTTAAAGTAGAAAATTAATAATGAAGCTGGGAAAGATGGGTGTTTGTATAGGAAATGCAGAGGGGGCAAGGAGCTCACCCACAGGGACTCAGTGAAGGTAGAAGTGGAGGTGACAGGCTGGAGGTACATGCCTAGCGTAGCTGTTCAGTGGTCAATGTAGGGAACTGCCTTCTTTCATATGCTCCTCTGAAGCATTTCCCTTCAGTGCCTGCCAGTGGACAGGCTGTGTACAGGCTCTTCTGGGTGGGACCTGCCGAAGGTGGGAATGGGAAGACTTGGAAAAGGAGGAATCCAAGATCACTACGGAGGGGGCCGGCTAGGGGCAGTGCCTTGGCTTCTCAGGAAATTCCAGACTTTGATGGCCTCTGCCTTAGCTAGCTACATTTAGCCATTGGCTTTTCAGCAGACTAGGTGCATTTGAGAAATGTCTTTCTCCTAAATGGGACTATCTGAAATACAAGCAAAACTCTACCTTGAAAAGGCATCAAAACAGATCTTGAGTCACATAGGTCTGTATAGGGCACGTAATGGAAAATGATGCATGTTGCACTGCAGGAGAAGAATGGAGTTAAGGTATGCAGCACAGTCAGATGAGTTGAATTGCTCACTCTTCTGTTCCCCTTAGCACATACATTCTGCCCATCTGTTAACACCTTATTGTGCTGTCTCGTTCCATTGCATCCTTTTCCATCCCATACTCCTTCTGCCGTGTAGAGGATGTGTTGCCTTCAGAGAATATTAAACGTCCCTCCTAACCCTAATTTCTTTTCAAGTCAAAGGGACTGCACTATTCAAAGCCAGCACTGCTGAAGAGTCCTCCTTTCATCTCATCCACCCCAATTTGGGCACTAGATGCCACCTGAGTAGGTGTCTTGACTAGTCTTTTTTAGTCTTGCACTTTGTACATCTCCACAAGGCCCATTTGTATGCAGAACTATCAAGGAAGTCCATAGGGCTGGGTGAATGGTCATTGCAGCCTCATCTTTGAGTGGTGCAGTTATGCATCTCATAGAGTGTCAACTCTGTCCCCCAGAGGGTTAAAATAACAAAGTGTGCATGAAAAATCATGTTACTCCAATTCAGGACTTCTGATCCCTGCCAAACTGAACTATGCTATGCTCCTTCCTATGCCTTGTTTTTACTTTTGCAGTTATTGCCTGCCATCATGACAGAATGGAATGACTAATGCCAAATATATCCAAATTACTTTGGATTTAATAAAGAACCAGTCACACACCTGGATTTCCCATGCTTACGGCATTTGGATCTCATAACAGAATCACAGAAAGACTTAGGCTGCAGGAATCTCTGAAGGTCACCTCGTACAACCTTCTGCTCCAAGCAGGGCTAACTTCAAAGCTGGAGCAGATCTAGCAGGGTTTTCCCCAGCCAAGTTTTGGAAACTTCCAAGGATAGAGACTCTACTAGCTCTGGGCACCTCCTCCAATGGCTGATGTTCTCTTGGTTAACAATTTTTTTTCTGATGCGCAATCACAGTTTCCCTCGTTGCAATCTGTGTGAGCTACCTCTTGTCCTTTTGCTGTGCACCTGTGAGATGAGTCTGGCTCCATCTTCATTATGACCCTCCTTTCAGGTAGTTGAAGACAGTTTGATTGTCCCTAACACCTTCTCTTCACTGGGTTGAAGAAGCCCAGTTCCTTCAGCTTCTTCTTGTACATCATGTGCCTCCATTCCCGATCACCTTACTGGCCTTCTGTTAGTTTGTCAGACCTTCCTTGCCCTGGGGAGCTCCAAGGTAGGCACAATGCTGAGATGTGTCTCAGAGGTGACGAGTCAAGGGGATGAATCACTTCCCTAGATGTCTGGCTGTTTTCTTGCTAATACAACTCAGTACGTGGCTGGCATCTTCACCACATGGACGCACTTCTGACTCCTGTTGAACTTGTTGTCCACCAGGTTTTTTCAGGGAGCTGCTCCCCAAGTAGTTGTCCCTAACCTGTCCTGGTTGCATGGGGTTATTCCATCCCAGAGGCAGGAGCAGGCATTTGCCGGTGTTGAACTTCGTAAGATCCCTGTTGACTCATTCCTACAGCTTATTGAGATATCTCTAAATGGCAGCTGTCTTTCCCAGGACTGACTGCACCACTTTTGGATACATTCCTGAACTACTGGCATGGCTTCCCAGATTTAAGTCCATATTAACACAGGAGTTGATACTAGAAAGCAGGAACGTGTGTTTAACAGATCCAGCTCATGCCCAAGTGGTGATACAGATGATCATAATCTCTAAAAACAGTGGAGTCAGTTGTCTGCTGTGATGAATAAGGTCACGTCCCTGGGGTGGCTACAAGAATCAATGCAACTGCACAAATTCAGCAGGGCTCACTGCAGCAAGGATTTCTTTCTTGGCTGTGTTTTAACAACATGTGACAGTAAAGGATGGGATATTGGCAATATCTTTCTGACTAGGCTCTCTCAGAGTGACAGCAGACGGAGTAGAGACAGTCTGCCCTTGAGGCATGTCTGGGATCATCCCTTATTTGCTACTGGAAAAGTATCGAACAGTATCCAAAGAGGACGTGGTCTTCACCAAAAACTCAGAATGGACGAGAGGCCCACAGAAGCAGGACTGCGCTTGCTGTAGGTAGGAAGGCACTTGCTGGATCAGAGCAAAGGCCCATCTCCCCACGATACCTGCCAGCGAAGACACCACAGTCAGGAAGGTGGGTCTCCCAAAATGAGGTCTGCCTCTTGTGTTTCAGATGTGCTGGACCTGGGAAATCAGAGCAATTGCACTGCATCAATTGTGGCAGCGGGGACTCCAGCAGAAGGTGCTGGAGTACAGATATGGCACTGGAGGGTGCTGGGCTGTACTGGGGTACTAGGTCTGCACAGGTGATCCTCAGGGACCAGGGCCAGGTGGAATCTGTGAGCCAGAATGACATTGCAGATGGAGATGCCACCTCCATATGCTGCAAGAGGCACCTACACTACATCAGAGTGTGACATGTGGAGCTGGCCACAGCCACCGCGGGGACCAGCACTACATCTTCTCCCTGGTCAAGGCTGGCCAGGGAGCATTTGGAAGAGGGGCAGAGAGGGTGTGCTTTGGCATGGAATTCTGGGGGGATGGGGTGTTGATGTGACTGCTATGGGGACAGGAGGGTGCACAACCCAATGTTGGAGTACCAAGACTGGGAGGGGGGAACCCAATGAGAAAAAGAGCAAAAAACACACTGAAGCCCTGAGCTTCAAGGTAGCTCTCCCTCCTCCCAGCACTTGTCTCTGCTCCCCATTCCCCTGTGTATAAATATTCTCCCTCCCAATCCATGAAAAAAAGTGCCCCAGAGCATGGTCCCAGCATCAGACATCCACTTTCCTCCATGAGCATCCAGTCCTTGGCCAGAAAGGAAGAGGCACTAGGGAGGACAACCATGGGGGCTCACACCATGTGCTGAGATGTGAACGTATGTTATTGTCTGGTAGTGAGGAGCAGAAGGAAGAATCTGGTTAATTTGCTAAGTCTAGGTAAGGGGGAGATCTGCATGGGCTCAAGGAGGGGCTTCCTCCTCCATTCAGCAAGCCCACACACACAGACACAGACACAGACACCCACAGACACCGACAGACACACACACAGTTCAGCCTGCCTGCTTACCCCCCAGTGCCACCCTGGCTTCTGAGGACGATGAACAACAGGACAGCAAGGATCAAAGAACTTGTCCTACCACCATGATCTCAGAATATTAGTAATGCAATCAATCTAAGCTGAGAGAAATGATACCAGTCTACTGCTTATAATTAATGATTAACAGACTGTGCAGTGAATTTCTGCTTAGCAAAGAGTAGAGCAATTATCATCTATCAGATTTTTTTGCACTGTGCTTGTCATGTTCTGAAGACCTAACGCTGTACTTCAGATGAATAAATTGCCCACACTGGAATATGGTTTCTAGTGTAACTGCTTTGCTATTTAACTTTTCTGTGCCTCTTATTAAATCGTTCTGCACTTAAACAGACAGCCAGTGTGAAAGCGCGGGGGAGCAATGCCTCCCCCCTACCAGCTGAAGGACTCTGTTAGGTTGGCACAAGTTAAGATAAGTGTACGTCAGGACTAGGACAGTATGGGGATGATAAAGGTCTAATAAAGTCGGTCAAAGCCCTGATGTAACCAGGGAGCTCTGTCGTTTGCTGCAGCGGTGTGTGTAGCATGGTCGGCAGTTTTCCTGAGCTAGTGCACAGTGATGCCACCGCTGAGGCTGGGGATGGCATGGCCAGGCAGAGAGGAGCAACAGACCTCAAGGACAATTCCGCTTGGCAGCCAGGAGCTCTACATGCAACACAGGGCAATGTCAAACCCTGGCTCACCATGGTCCTGAGTCTCCCCGATCTGCAGAGCAATTTCACTTGGATCACAGACCTCTCCCCACTACTGCAAAAGAGTCCCCACCAGTCACAATGTTGGACAGAAAGCTGATTGTCCCTTTAATCAGCAAGCTATCTTCCAAATGGCCAAGCACCAGAGATATGTCTTTAATTCCAAATTCCCTGTCATCTCTCTCCATCCTAGCACTTTCCTCCAGGTCTAGTTCACAGGCACTATTCCTTTCACACTCCTGTGATCAAAGGAGAATAATTTTGCTGTAGTAAAACCCAAGGATAAACTGGAGGACATGCCCAGAGCTGTGCTCAGTTTCCAGGAGAAATCCCAGAAGCAAAGAGACCTGTATGTGAGGAGCAGGAGAAACCAACACTGGTCTTCATGTGGGATTTCATCCCACATTGGCAGCCACAAGAGTAACAGAAGAGAAGACGAAATTTTGAGTTAAACCTCACTTAGGAACAGTTGCAGTGAGATTAACAGCATTAATTACTGTAGTTAGGGCTATCAAGAGAACAAGGATAAATTCATTGTCCACCATCTTGCAGGGTACCACGCTTACTGGCCAGCAGAGCTGTGTGGAGAGGAGGACAGGGCTGATGCCATGCCTGGAGGTGGTGGATGCTGGGTGCTGGGTACTGCCTCCCTCTGGGTCTGGCAGTGCTGGTCAGGGGGTCAGTGTGGACCAGGCCTCTTTTCAGCTGGTTTTCAGGAAAAAATATATGTGTGATTTAAATATACCTTAAGATGCCTGTGAGTTCAACCCAAACCTGCCACCACTGCACCTGAGCTGAGCTGGGTTACCAAAGCAGGGAGAACAGCATCCACCTGAGGCACTTCTCTCAGGCACATGCACCGGCTTCATCCCGGTCCCTGCCCTCTCTGCCCACAGGATCTGACCCTCCAGGTGTGCCTCAGGCACCAGCTGTCTAAATATTTATGTTATGCCACTCTTTTCTGCATTGCCTCGCTTCGACTCTATTTGCCAGTCATCAAAAAAGGGCCTCTGTGGTTCGCCCCACTGAATTCACAAGTGATCCTGGCCGCAGCCTGCTCTAGGCGCTGAGACCAACCATCCCCATCTCTGCTGCCCACACTTGGACCTCCCCGCTCCTTACAGGGGAACCGCCAGCACACACCCCCTTCAAGGACTAGACTGTGAGAGGTAGTCACCTTTTCTCCCTTTTTACTGGGGTTTTTGGTTTATATATCTGCTGTCTTTACTACTCAGACTGTGTTCTTGGTTGCCAACCGTACAGCCCTCCACAGCCCAGCCCTTAGCCCAGGTCCCCAGGGACTCCACTGTCCTGGTTTCGGCTGGGATAGGGTTAAATTTCTTCCTAGTGCTGTGTTTTGAGTTCAGTATGAGGAGAATGTTGATAACACACTGATGTTTTCAGTTGTTGCTAAGTGCCTTGTCAAGGACAACTACCCCCTGCTACCAAGCTAGACTGGGAGGAGGGAACACAGCCAGGACAGCCAGCCCAGCTGGCCAACGGGGTATTCCATACCATGTGATGTCATGCTCAGTATATGAACGGTAGGCGTGATCCAGGAAGTACCGATCGCTACTTGGTTATCGGTCAGCGCGGGTAGTGAGCAACTGCATTGTGCATCACTCATTTTGTATATTCTATCATTATTTATTATCATTATTTTCCCTTTTCTGTTCTATTAAACTGTCTTTATCTCAACCCACGAGTTTTTCTCACTCTTACCCTTCCGATTCTCTCCCCGCCCCACCGGCGGGGGGAGTGAGCGAGCGGCTGCGTGGTGTTTGGCTGCCTGCCAGGTTAAACCACGACATCCACCCAGGAGAAGCAGGCGTTCCTGGGCAGAGATCGCTCTGGCCTCTTTGAGGTGCTGAGTCAGGAGGAGGCGGGCAGGGTCCTGGAAGCGCCTCTTTCTCTCCCAGGGATGCACCCATGTATCTCACCCCAGGGATTTTTTTCACTTCACCGTCTCCCAGACACACTCTCTTGCATTCTGCCCTCATGCTGGTTACAGCTGCCTTGGTCACAGTGTTTCTCTGGGGAGAAAGGAGGGTGAAGCACAATAATCTTTACCTTAAACAAGAAATAGGTCCTGGGACCCCAATGCTCACATATCACCTAAGTAGGAGTGGTTCAGTACTTGGTGCCTGGTCTTCTCCCCACCAGCGTCCCCTCCCTCATCCAAAAACCCTTGGGCCACGCGACCTCCACTAACCTTATCCACTGCCAATCCACAGGCTATAACCTGTGGATTGGTATGTGACCGATCAGTCCGTGCTTTCTGGGGTTAGATTTAACTTGGAGACACCAAAGCCGGTGTCGTTTGAGAGGCAGACCCTGGGGCAAGCCCACCAACAGATCTGCAGTCTGTGGGACTCGAAGATCCCAGCAGAGCTGGAGGAGTGAAGGGGATGGGGATGTGAGCACTGGAAGTGGAGTGTTGCCCTTTACACTTCAGTCAGGTTTACTTTGGACAAACTAAGACAGGACTTTACTGAGCTCCCTTCATCACCTCTCCACCACCTTTCCTTCATCACTTCTCCATCATCACCATGTTCCATCGTAGATGCTAAGCTCTGGCCCCAAAGTGGAAGTGTCTGTTCCTATTTCAGAAGTGGTCAGATGCCAGACAGCACCTGAGGCAACTGAGCTTCTTCGCGACATGAAATCGCTCAAGTGGAAAACCAGAGTGACCTTCTTTAGCAGCCAAACTGCTGAATGTTTTATTTGTTTCTGAGGCCCGAGATTCCCTCTAGGGGTGCCTTGAGTGCTGGGAGCACCACTGTGTGCAAGCCCACGCCTGCCTGGAACGGGCGACCTTCTTATTCCCAGTTACACTTGAACATCATCAGAGGCAAGGCTTTCTCAGACAAACAGACCCAAGAAATTAGGGACAGCAGGAGAAAGACAAGGGACCTCATCCCTAGGAACAAATCCTTCCTTAATTAGTCATATGGGTCCAAAGACCTTACTGCAACAAAACGCTCCTCACAGGGCTCTGTCTACAGTTGTAATTCTGTATTTGCCTTGCTCCCTTCTCTCAGGATGTTAAACTCCACCACCTTATGGTTGCTGTTGTAAAGGCTGATCTCCACCTTCACACCCCCAACCAGCTCTTCCTTGTTTCTGAGTAACAGATCCAGCAGTGCATCTCCTGGTTCATTGATTATCGGCACAAATAGGTGCCGATAGGTGCTCCAGAAGTCTCTGGGATTGCTTGCACCCAGCCCCATTGCCCTTCTGCCCCATTGGGGTGGTTGAGGTTCCTGATGAGCACCAAGACCTGTGATCACAAGGCTTTTTCCAACCAAAAGGTTTCATTTGCTTCCTCTCCTTGATCAGGCGACTGTTATCCGTGTTAGTCCATCCTCTGAGCCTTACCCACGAGCTCTTGGCTGGCCCATTGCCTGTCCCCAGGCACGGCCTGTGCTCTCCAGCCACTGCTTTGCACAGAGCATGCACACGCTCCTCTTGTCTCTCCTGAACTGCCTGCATCCAGCCATGTGAGCTATTCCACCCACAGCACCTTTGTCTCTCCTCAGAAGTCCTTATTCCTCAGACTCAGTAAATGGATGTTAAAATAAACCAGATATTAACATTTGAATGAAACAAACTGAAGTGTTTTATGGCTTGCAAACCTCACAAAATTGATGTCAATGCACCTGAAATGGTGCTTTGCCCACAGCAAACCCTGACCTGGTTTTAAGAGGTATTGAGATGTGCATTGAAGAGAACTTCTAAGTGAAAGATTACTTGAGTCCTTAGCCCAGGAGCTGTGACCTAGTTAATTCAATGAGGACCTGCTGGATCCAACCAACCATCCCCCCCTTTCCTCCTCATCAAGGGGACATGCCCAGGCCTACGCCCATGAGCCATCTGGTCTCCAGGCATGCTGAGGGTCTCCCCAGGCTGTGTCCTTGTGCGCACAGGGGTTGCCCCCTGGGTGCTTCTGGATTCTCCTCCTGGTTGCAAAGGAAGATGATTTTGTGCCTGCCATTTCCACATCAGCATGACCCATCTGTTTCACCTTGAGGTCCACAATAAATCTATGCTTTCCATCAAACTGCTCCCCAGACTGGTGTTTCCTGTTCTGTCTTCATGCATTGATTATTCCAGTGCCAGGAAGATAACAGGCAGTATTTCTACTAAACAACATCCTATTGCTTTCAGATAGATCTCCAGTTAGTCCAGGTAAGCTTGAATTTTAATTTTGTCTTTACAGTTTCTCCTAACTTAATGTTAGGAGAATTTTTCAAATTTCTGCCTGCTCCATATTATGACATTGGTTACTAATGGGAGTGGATGAAGGATGAATCCATCTAGGCTCCGCCTTTCCATGCACCCTTCTGCTTTGACAGCAGGTGGCCATGCTCAGAGTACAGCTTTCCCACCAACAGCCCAGCCAAGTGCTGGAACCAGATGCAGGTATTGGCCCTGCTGGTGCAGGGACATGGGATGGCTGAGCTGATCAAACCACGTGCTGCTAGTTAGCTCCCCTCCTCCTGGTTGTTCATTCCCAAGGTGCAGCTCTCGGACCATCCTGCCTTTCATCCCAACGCCTCCTTTGGAAGCTTGCAAGACCCTGCGGCAGTAACGCAAACCTTCGAGGGTGGACATGTAATGGGGAGCAGAGCTGCTGGTCCGCTAAGCTGGCTGGCACGGTCCCACTTTGCACAAGCCCTCCACAAAGTGACACTCTGCACTGTGTTACCCTGCATGTGACAGTTCCTGGGCTCCAGGTCAACAGTGAAAACTGTGAGTGTATGATGAAACCCCATATAAATCCTAAGCCACATAGACATATTTACTAGATATGTTATGGTGCTTTCTAACAGGAGTAATGTTACCTTCATCAGTAATTTAACTCAATGACTGTTCCCTCATAAGGAACCAAGTCACTATGTAGGCTTGGTTGAAAAATTATGGAATAATCTTATTTTTTAGGCAGAAAGAAATCAACAGCGATTATTTACGGGGGAAAAAAGCATGAAAGTACTAGCATCTCTAAGAAATCCCCATAAAACAATAGCATCTGAGTAACATGGAGAGGAAGAGGGTTGGAGGATATGTCACAGATGAGAAAGCAATCAGGAACTAGTGCATAACACAAATCTTTTAAAAATTAACTTCCATGCTGTCCATATGTTGCATTATTTAACATGGTGTGGTTACAATACATTTTGAGTTATCCAAGTTGTCAGCTCTGAACCAACTTCCTACGGCTCTAGAGATGTCTGGGACGGAGAAACATTTTGGAAAACATCCAGTTAAAGCTGCTGTTTGAGAGACCAGGACATGAGAGTTGGGGTGTCCTCTGGGTAAGAAGTAGGTTCACACACAAGGCATCGTCTCTGCAGTCTGGCAATAACAGGCTTTGGGTACCGCTTGCAGAAGTGAGTCTGGTACTGCAGGACGTGTCCAGGGATGGTCCTACCCGGGCTGGCGCACAGCTAGCAGGAAACAGCCTGAAAACACCTCTCATACACTTACACCAAGTGACCTCTCAGCTGCCTGGGGAGCTTTGCTAGCCTGAGTTAGCTGAGCCCTCGATTCTCCTTCTCACCCAGCCCTCTGAGGCCATGTCTTACCCAAAGGGGCAAGTCACAGAATCACAGCAGTGCTGTTGTGGGAAGCCCTGGAGGTCTCCAGTCCAGCCTCCCACGTGGAGCAGAACTAGTCCCAAAACCAAATCAGGTTGGCTATGGCTTTGTCTAGCCAGCTCTTGATGGAGGATGGAGATGCCCTACCTCTCTGGTGACGTGGCCCAGGCCCAGCTTTTCTTCTTCCAGTCCTTACTGCATGTCCAGGCATCACCCCCTGCTCCATGCTGGGCAGTGTCCTCCCCTGATCATAGAGAAGAGCATGATCCACTTGCTCTCCAAGGCAACCTTCTCCCAGCATGCAGGCTACCTCGCGAGACCTCCCTCTCAGATGCTGCCTTGACCTCCTCCATCAGCTGGAAGAGGAGGTGGCTGAGACTGGCCTCACAGCTCACGCTCCAGGTCCCTCACCTGGCCCACGGCTGCACAGGCTCCTTCTTCTTCCACCAACACTGCCTAGGGTGAGCTTTCAAGGCAAGGTGTTCTTGCAGGGGGGTCAAAGCTTTGACACGTGGGTCAAAGCACCCTCTGCCTCTGTAAAGCAGCTCAGGCAGCCAGTATCGGGCATGCAGCATTTAGCGACGCTTCCCCGACAAACCCTTCCCCTCTACAATTCATCTGCGGCTCAGGGGCTCCTGAGCTGGAGCCGTTGTCTTTGTAACAGAGGGAGACGGCTTTCTTCTCAGACCAGTTTCTGAGAACGTGTAAGCCCTTAGCCTCCGTACTACCCTATATAACCATGTCTGCGTGCTTCACTGTGTGCCAAGGGGAGAAGGACTAGTTGTGGTTTGGTTTGCACCCACCAGTTTCTTCTGATGTCCCCAGCTCTTATTCTGAAAAAGGTAACAGGAGAACTGAGCCCTCCAATCTACCTGGGATAATCCTTAACACACTCCTCAGGCATCTTCCTGGCAGTTTGAGCTGTCCTTATCTATTCAGTCACTTCTCTTATACAAGTTATGCCATAACTTCTGTTATCTTTGCTGCCCTTTTGTTATCTTCAAACAGGCTTCACACCTTCTGCAAGTATTTTACCCTTTGGCTTGTTCTTTTATTACATTTTTAAGAGGATTTTTTATTTTGATTTTTCATCAAACACTACTGCAGATGACACTTACTTTACTGCTCGTGGACAAATATCATATTAAATACAAGCAAATCAAATCCTGTGCACTACCCGGGCCATGTCAAAAGTCACTTCTCCTCCTGTGGGTTCCCTACTCTCTGCTCCACAAAGCGGTTGTGCATGGTATCCCTAAATTTAACTTCAGCATCACACTCAATCTCTATTGGGGTAATCGAAGTCTCCCTTGCTAGCACTCTTCCTGCTTTCAGCCTTTCCAACATCCCTCTGTGTCCTGAGCCAGTTCTAACTCTGTTGCTTTAGCTTTTAGGCTTGTAACTTCATTTCAAAAGGGCCCTGTGGTATTGAGCCGCTTATTTGACTAATGTGACTTCAACATTTCCTTAACACATGGTACCACTCCTACACTGACATGAGATCTCTGCTGTACACTGTGCATCCCAGCATCAGAGTGACTTCCTCGCACCAGGTCTCTGGTGTAACATACTTTTTAGTGTCCTCATTTAAAACTAGGCTTTCAGCTCTTTCCTTTTGGCATCTGCGAGGAAGAATGAGCCACTTGCAGGGCTACTGGGCATTAAATATGAAGTATCACAGCGCCTGTAACTCAGGATTCTGTCTATGAGCCTCACCTGACTGCCTGCATCCCACTGGCTATCACAGAGGCACCTGCTCCTAAATCAATTAAGTTTTACAAAATCCCAGCAGCTGCCTTTGAACTACAACAGCATCAGCTCTATCTTCAGTCTTCCGATCCTTCACACTTATCACTGCCTAAAGCAGATCTAATAATTTCTGTAGCGTAAGCAGCAGGAGATTTCCTCTCTGAAACCATCCTTTCATTCCTCCAGTGCAAGAAATCACAGCTAATGCTACTCCATCAGTGCCTTTATCTCCCAACACCTGCCAGCTTTCTGCGGCAGCAATTAGCAAGAGTCAACATCAAATACACCAGGGTGAGTTACAAGCACCTGCCTGGGATGAGCATTGGCAGTTTAAATGCCTTGGTAATAGATTATAAAAGCCCTCCCGCTGCCCACCCAGACTGGCATAGAAAAGCGAGTAACGGAACATGTGTGCCATGCAGAGGGCGTGGGCCGCCGAGTCAGCGCCATCTCCATGTTTGTGCTAACGGCCCTGCAACAGCACGCTTGCTAGAGGTGCGCTGAAGGGCTGCGTGTGTGTTATTCACTCCAGTCCTGCATACACCGTCTTGGCCCTTCCTTGCGTCCTTATTCTGCTTGTACTTCAGTCTGGGCCTAAGTGCAACTTCCAGGTAAGTCTGTCCCCCATAAGGTAGCCTCTTTCTCTGGGCGCAGCAGAACCCTGTGCTACGTTGATGCCTGCCTTCGGGGCACCTCCCAGCCCAGCCCACCACTGGAAGGTCTCCACAGCGGAAGCTCAGTCGCTCTCCTCCCGCCCCTGCACACACCAGACGTTTCCCATGTCCTTGTTGGAACCACCAGGCAGCAGAGCACAGGGCTCTCCAGACCCAGCCATAACCGACCAGCTGGGGCACAGCCCATGGGGACAGTTCTCTGCAGAGAGCTGTGAGCCCCACGTCCGTATCCTGGCAAGAGAGAGCCTCTTGCTTAAAGCAGAAAGCCAGCCCAGAGTCCTCTGAACGGCCAGAGCAATGGCTGAGGATAAGCAATGGGCTGCGCCTGGCACGGGACTAGCAGAGGCGACAGGAACACCCGAGCTGGCCAAGAATGTCACGGCAAAGGTCTCCTTTGCCCAAGAGTGCCCAGCAGTTGCTCCCCAAGGCACACTGCAGCGACGGGACAGGGAATGATTTATTCATTTTTTATCTGCAGCTGATTCTGCTGTTTCTTGCTTTCCACATCAATTCCCAGCCCTTTTCTTTAGCTTGCCAACTTTCTTCTCAAGAGTAGCACATGGCAGTACGTGGCTGCATGAGAAAGGCTTCCTCAGCCTTCCCGTGCAACTCAGGTACCCCTCCGCCACGGTCCCCATTTGCTCCCATTGCAGATTCTGCACAGGCAGAGCCTTCCTTATGCTGCTGCTGATTTAGCAACATCCGCCACCCGAACCTTCCTGTGAGTTCCTCAGGAGACTTCTGAGGGTCTCTGTAAACATTAGAAATAGGCAGACATGCCTGTAAAAAGATGGCTCTAGGAGGAACCTCATGGGCAATTGCATTTTACAATCATTTTCAGAAGTGACTCTTCGGAAGGCGTCACATCCCAGTGCAAAATCTCCCCACGAAGGGACCATCCAAAGCACATTTGCATTTGTTCTACTTCTATTCCTGTAGACCTCCAAATCATCAAATTCCTCCTCTCTCATATGCAGTCTCCTCCGTACCGCTCTCCCCAATATGCTACACCACAGCATTTTATCAGAATACACAGAAAATATTTTAAAAGCCTACCATGCATCAGGAACTTTCCCCATAACTCACTTCTGTTCTGATTACACTTCACCCCAAGCAACCTGGATGGAGCCAACAGAAGAGACAAAATGTGAACATGAACAATGCCTATATTTTATTTTACAGCTTCCCTGTACAATAAAAAAAAAAAAAGAAAAAATGATACCAAAAAGAAAAAATTCAGGCTGTTGTGCCTGCAATGAACACGGAAGAGCTGCTGCTGCCTACAGCTGGTGGCACAGTCCAGCTGTCTGCAACCAGGATCTCACCGCACGTCTTTATTTACCATGAAACTTCACAGATGAGTAACTGAGAGCAAAAAGCTGCAGCCAGTTGATCTTTGTTATGATGAAGACCACAACCTTCCCGCAGAGGAACAGGCAGATGTAACGACTGCCACAAGCTGGGAGGACCCAAGGGCTCTAGCAGGAAGCGTCACGTACCCTGACGGCCACCAAGAGCTTCGAGGGCTGGTTGTGTCTTGTCCCCTGCCCCCAGGGCTGCAGCAGGACATGGCTCGTGCCTTCCCCATTGGAGGACATGGCCTCCGGCCAGCGGTGCTAGTGCAAGGGCAATACTGGGTTGCTTTGTGCAGGCTCCTCACAGCAGCCACCATCCATGGCGGCAGGATGCCCAGCCCTGCAGACAGCAGCTTCTTTTCCGTATGCATCCCTAGGGAGTTTCCAAAGTCATTCCCCTCCTAGGAGCAATCACTGAAGATTTTATAACGAGCCAAGACTGGTGGATTTCTTTTGCCCCACTGTCTTAGGTGAATGATGTTTGTCACAGTTGGGCAACATCTACAAAATGTGCTGGCTGCAACAGTCCTGAACAGTTTTTACAGGGAGAGTGAGCATGGGACAAAGGCTGTGAGTCCAACTTGCTTTATTCATCCCCTCCTCATAGAAGTGTTTGGTGGCCTGGGGAACCCCAGCTGCTGCCGGCTGAGCCATGCCCAAGCCAGTCCCCCAGGAATGGCACCCCCAGGACACGTCGCTATTTCACACAAACCTCCGAAAGCAGGAGCGTGGCTTCTTCCAAGCCTGTAACCAAAAGGCTGAGGACAGTGCAGGGGTTGAGCTCCTCTGCCCCAGAAAGCCAGGAGAGCGGAAGCAGAGCTCCTCCACTCCCACACTGGGGAGATGCTGAAGCCACGCTTCAGTAAAACAGCATCTCTGAAGGGACACACAAATCCTGCATTAACCTCTTCTCCTATTCAGAGGTTTCTGAATGTGCCAAGACGGTCAGATCGCATCTGAAAAATCTTCCCACTTGGTCCTCTTTGGCAGCCAGCAGCCCTCAGCCCTGCCAAGGACACACAGTCGTGTCCTGCCACCAGCCGTGGAGTTGTGTGTGTACAGGTCACAGCATCTTCACTGCACGTATCTCCTTGGAAACAGCATCTTCACTGCACACGTTATCCTGCAGGCAACTCTCTCCTGCCAGGAGACTGCAGCTCAGGAGGCACCAGCCATCCGAGAGCAATTTCTGCAGCCCAGTCCCAGCCCCCAGCCCTCCTGGAGCCACATTTATGCAACTGGATGCACATCCACAAGGAAAAGGGGAAGAGAGCACCCCAAAAGCCTGCAGCTGGAAACAGCTGGCCCCTGCCTGGCCTTTGATGAAAGCTGGTCCTTGGGAAAGAGGTCTGGCAAGGTCTTCACAGACTGCATTTGGACCAGCATCCATAGGGAGACCACCCCTGTGTTAGGCGATGACAGATGGGTCTTGTATTCACCCTGAGGGAACACAGTATGTCCAGTGCCTCTGCAAATATACGGACATCCAGACCATTCACCCAGTCCACCAAGTCATGAAAAACTACACCACGGTTCAAAGGGGAGCGTATGCGGAGAGAGGGTCCTTGCCTGCAGGGCCTGGCTTGGCCAGTTCTCCAGGCACAGCCATGAGGCTGGGCTTTGCCTGGAACAGGAGACTTTCTGGGTTTAGCATGTGTGTATCATATCTAAATATGGATATAATATACTTACCTCTACAGAGGCAAATTACACAGCAGCCACAATGACTTTGCGACTCTCCATTCTGCTGTGACCAGGGTCCATGCCTCCCACCCCCCAGGAAAACACAATTTTTTTTGCTAATAAGAGATAAAGAAAAAGGAAAACCAAAGCGCTGGCCCCAGCACAGGTTTACTCCTGGGCTGTTGTGGATCTCTCCAGCACTGCTCTCGAGGCAGCCTAGCTGTGAGCCCTGCACGAGGGGCTGGGGAGCAGCCCCCCTGCACCATAACCCCACATGGCACCAGGCACAGGCACACGGGATGCATGAAAATCATTCCCAAGTCACACAACGAAGATGAGGGCAACTGCATATTTAAATCATGAACCCCCAAGTATTTTAATGCCCTTGAGGTGCCTCAGGATTTCTAATCTCATTTGAGACACTTTGTGCCCCGCAGGAGGTAGCTCCTATTTGCACGGGGGTGCAAAGGAGTCAGGGAACCCCCAGACAGCAGAGGGGAAGCAAAAGGCAGGCAAAGCCACAGGGTCTCAGCCGAGGCAGCCAGGGATTACAGGTTTTCACAGAATTTTGGTGTGAAGACCTTCTCCCTTGAAGGCACTGCAATTTTTGGTGTAGGAGGGAGCTGGGCGGAAGAACTTAAATGTGGGAGACAATTACGGCAGCCGTGCCAGACAGATAATAAGACAGATCATCACAGCAGACAATACTCAGGTAGAGGAGCTGTCACGCAGATGCGGATGGTTTCACAAAGGGGATAATGGGGATTCACTGAAGTTCAAGACCAGGAGGCATGCTTCTGTTTCTAACCGGGACTGGCAGACCATCACACACACAAGCACACGTGCACACAGGCACACAGCCACCTCTCTGCACACGCATTTATTCTGCTGCCAGCATTTGGATGTTACCAATGATCACCTTCCAGTTAATCGTGGAGTTACTCCAACAACGAACTCTGTACACTGGTGCAATAAAGAACAACGAACCTGTCTGGTGTGTAGCTAACTTGAAGCTATTTAGGAAGGATGATACAGGACCGGACCCAAGCAAGTCCACAGAAGGAAAGGTACTTCATACTGTGATTGGACTATGCGCACCTCCACAATGCTATGGGCTATTCAACTCTATGCAGAGGGAAAAGAAATGGCTCATATCCAGTTTAGCTTCTTTTTGATGGATAAAGAAAGATGAAAAGGTTATTCCTCAATAACCCTAACCTCTTTCCTTTGCTTGGGGCCCACTGCCCAGCACCACCTATACCTAAGATGCCAAAGAAGCCACCACAATACTGATCCCTCTCTCCACTATTCCTTTCATCTCTCAGGAGACATCGTGTAAGGCCAACCACACATGGCTGCAACCTCTAAAAGCACAAAGCTTAAGACAACCCAAAGACATGAGGTGGTGATTCTGCCTGTGAACTACCTAGACGTTTAAAGCGGCCTAAAGATGGGCAGGCACCTAGGGGATCTCCTGCCCCCAGCCTTGGATTTTCACAGCAGCTGTGCAGGGGGGAAGAAACACCGTCTTGGAGAAGCGCAACGGAAAGCGCTCGCAGTCCCAGCGTGGGTGCAAGAGGGACTCTGCAGAGCAAACTCCCAACATTTCGCTCGCATCCCCCGTCCCTCCACATCAACTCAAAGGCAGCCTGGGTCTTGCAGCTGCGCAGCTCGGTCCGGGAGCCTGGCAGTGCTAATCTGCTGCCCAGGAGAGAGACCACAGTGCTCCCTGGCTGGCATGCCGCTCCGGTGGGAACCCTTCCAACTGATTAGATTCCCAGTTTAATTAATTAACACATGTTACAAGACTTTTTCAGCCTCTTTTTCACAGTTTGAAGCTCCCTCCCTGCAATCCTTTCTTATTTCCATATTTCTTCCTAATTCAGCTACATCCAACGTTTTCTTACGCACAATTGAGTTGCCCAGCTAGGAAAAAAAACAACAACAAAAAAACCCCCAGAAATCATTTGAGAGAGAAAAACCAAAAACTTACGTGAAAAACATAAGTTACTGTCTTGCTATGTTTTCCACTGCTAAGTTTCCCTGACTGCTAAGCTTGAAAATGAGGAAGGATCACAGACTGTAAGTGACAGCAAATCACAGCAGCATATCCTCCTCGCATGGGAAAAGCAAGAGAAGTCTATGTTTCTTACAGATTGAAAATACTAATGAACCCCTCCTTTCTCTTCCTTTGCAGGCTGCAGGCCCCGCTGCCCTTCTCTGGACACAGATGTTGATGGAGAGGGGAAGTGAAAGCGTTTTGAGTTACATCTTCAAAATGCTAAAGAGGGGCAATGCACCAAGAAAAAGTGGTGGATGGAAACGGGCCGAAAGAGGCAGCACTACACAGGGTGGAGTTCAGTCCCATACTTAGCTTCATTTGAGCTCTCTATTCCTTCATTTGAGCTCTGTATTCCTTTACGGTAATTCATAACACCCAACTTGTCTTTCAGCCCAAGCACCGAGCTGCTGTCTGCACTGCATCCCTGGTCCTAGCTCTAGGGCCTCACTGCTGATCAACAACGGCCACCACCAACACCACGGTCTTGTGCACCAAGTGAGAGCTGGATTTCCCATGTTTGACACAACTTCATCCCTGGTTTTGTTGCCCAGATCCCCAAGCCCTTCAGCCTGGTTCTCATCCTCACACCACAGTATACTCAGAAAACTTGGTCACATATCACCCATCCTTCTGCCAAGACTATTTCCATCCCCAGTCCTGTCCTTCAAAGTGGATACAGAACTTCCCTCACATTTTTTCTCCATTCTTCAATTTAAAAATCTCACTAATGATTGTGTTAAGTGCCAGCAGAACTCCATCCCTCCTGTACAGGCTGCCTTTATTATGAAAGTATTGCCCCTTCCTGTGGTCCAGCTCTCCTGTTCAAACCTCTCTCCCCTCCTATAGACACTGGATGCACTTGAGGAAGCTGGAAGACAGGTCTTCCATTGCCTCTGCCCATAACGTTTTTTTAACCTTACATAAGCATTATCGCTCCGTCTCCCCACTTGCAAAATACCAAGCAGGACTTTGTGCAACACCAGGGTAGGGCAGCACCTTCTGCTCCTAATTTCCATTTTTTGTCATTTGAGGTCAAAGAATCAGCTTAAAATTTACATGTGGACTCCAATTCACAAGCTTTGAAACTTCCTACGAGGGCACTCTGAGAGATTATTTCTCCAGTTTCTCCTTTCTTGTCCATCTGCAGAGTTCCTGTCCTGTACCAGGACAAGCTGAAAAGATGGGGCCTCCACTATTTGCATTCTAAGGAACAGCTTCAAAGTAGTTTATCAGTGACCAAACCCTTCCTGGACCTTCTCAGCAGAGATGCAGGGAACTGGGTTACAGGAGCTGACCTGGGGACCACACCGGTCCCACTGACCTGGGCCAAGAAGGGCTGCAGGGGCCAAAAGGAAGAGAAGATTGTTACTTCTCTTTCCCCAAGCAGAAGGGATGGCTAATGCTGGAGCTGGGGGACATTGCCTGGACAGTGCTAGCTGGTATTTCTCAATCTTCTTTTTTCCCCTCCATTGGTGCAGACAAAACAAAACCACTGTGGGCAGGGACATTATAACCAAAGAGGTTAAGTTTTGGATTTTAGGGTTCGGAGATTTTTTTTTAATCCTTCCCCTATTCCATTTGCTGCTTATTTGCCACTTTGGGAAAGAGGTATCACACCTGCATCATTTCTTACATTTACTTTCCGATGTAGTTTCAGATAGAGGAAGGCTGGCTGAAGAGCATCACTCATGTAGCCCAAAGTAAAGTTTGTTATTAAAAAAAAAAAAAAAAGAAAAAAGTTAATTTTTCTTCACATGGCAGCAGGTTTTCATTCCACTCTGCAGCAGAGCCCTTTCTGGGTGGTTGGAAAGTACCTTTGCAGATTTCTCACCCAACTTCAAGCCTCAAGTAGGACAATCCCTCAAGCTCAAGACTGTAGGGATGGAGATCTCTCCAGCCTGTCCCACTGCTCTCCTTGCAAAGACGTTGCTCATGTCCAATCTGAAACTCCCAAGACACTATTTGCAGGCATTGAATCTCGCTACCTCCCCTGCTCAGCACCATCATCTTGGTAACTGCCCTTCAAGGAGCTGTATGGTTGCCGCTGGATCATGTCCCAGCCCCTTCAGCCAGGCTCTGATGTTTCGGGTTAAAAGGTATCTCTAACTTCTGTCCTGGAGGAAGACCATGAGATCAAGAAAAGCATTAGCGATTTAGAGGTGCTTAAGTATTCATAGCACATTTTTTTGCAGGCTGGCTGCCAATTAAAGATCACCATGGTTTTGCAAAGGCCTTAATAATGCTCATTGCTCACATCAGGCCAGGGCCTTGCCTCTGTTGCATTATTAAAGCTGTCCTTCCTCTGCCGTGCTGCTGGTGATGCTGCAAGTCAGGAGATGGGACAGGCTGAGGCTGATACCAGATCTGAAACACATCAGCTCAGGTGCCTCAAAAACAATGCATTTTGGAAAAGACAGCCAAGCTCTGCTGTCTCCAGCACAGAAAGTAATCTTCTGTTCTCAATTATTTTTTCTTTCTTTCGATTGGTCACACCAGATGCAAAAATTAAAAGGCTTGATCTGAGCACAGCGTTTCCCAAACGCAGCCATGACAGCCCCAGCAATGCTTTTTCCTTATTAATGCAAAGCCTTACTAGGCACAGAAAGAAATACAGCTCTGCACCACACCCCTGAGCACGTGCCCAGAGACACTGCGCTCTTCGTGGGTTCTGATAATAAGGACGTAAGTGCAGCATGACCCAAGCTCCAGGACCTCTTTTTCACGCAAGGAGAAAACCCTGCGGTAAGTGGTACAGGCTTCATGCAACAACAGGTCAGGTCAAAGCCTGGAAAGCAGACAAGGACCCAGTTTCCACCCTGCCTCAGCATGCTCTATGCTGCCATTAGCTTGACTTTGCCCTTTTAAGCATTTATTTAAAAAAATGCAGAAGGTGCGCTCCAGAACTCAGAAAGCCTTCCTCATCCAGGAAAGGCAGCCCCGGAGCTCCTGTGCTGCATCCATCCTCCCCGCACCAGGGCCTGGGGCCCAATCCTGCCGCTCTCACAGCTCCAATTCAGCATCTTCGGACACACACGCGGTCCCTCAGAGACAGGCAGAGGGGAGTATGGCAGCTGCAGCTAAAATCTGAAGTGTTGTTGCTCTGGAGAAGTCATGATCAAAGAGATTTTATTACCTTTTTTTTTCCCCCCTCAAGATTCTGTAGGAAATCCATTTATTTGGCTCAGGAAAGAATTTCATTACAAGGCAAAAAGAAGCCGCATAGGGAGAAAGTACAGGAAAAAGCACCAGAAATCCAAAGCAGAAACCAAACATGAATTTTTGGGAGCACTGTCAGTGATCGTAGGGCACACATTTGAACTAGACAGGTCACAATTGATAGTTCATTACACTATCAGCAGGAAAACAATCATTATCACCTACTTCCCATTAGTTTAATCTTTTTACACCAGTACCAGGTGGTGCCCCTGGGGTGACAGTTCCCATCAGTCCCCTGAGCCGTCCCCTGGGGTGACTGGCATTTAACTTTGTGCCATGAGGCCACAGTGGTCCAGCAACAAGCTCTTTTTTAGTGATCCTTGTAAGAGGTTGCTCTCCAACCCCAGCTTCCACAACCACACAAAAAAGATCAACGGCAGCAACATTAACAACTCCCAGGGAGCTGGGCTGCTGGCAGCGACGGTTCACGCAGAGTCTGATCAGCAGAGTTAAAAGCAGCACAGACCAGGATAAAGCATTAGTAACAAATTTTTACTGAAAATTGTCCAATTCCATTGCAAAGCCCCTCCTAGATGAAGGGCAGGCCCAGGAACACAGAATCTCAGCCATCATCATCAAGGCTGCTGCTAGTTTGACTGAGAATAGCTGTTTCTGGAGTTGCACCTGCAAGAGGCAGGTCAGAGCTCCCCAATCCTGCCCCGTCCCTCCCAGCGCAGTCCCTGTTACAAACCCCAGCAGAAGAGCCTGTGTGCGCCCCGTCAGCTTACAGCAGTGAGATTTCCACGCTATTTTTCACAGTTTAGTGTACTGTCAAAGTTTTCGGCTTTCCTTCTGAAGACAAAATTCAGATTTTCTCAGTTAAAATTTATAAAGGGAATGATTTGACCTTTGCAATGTCAATGAGTGTTTCTGGAAAGGGATCGATTAGCCTGTGTTTCTTTAAGCACAAGTCTAGTGCATCTGCCCTCCTCTATGTGCATTTGAGGCAGGCAAATATGCAAGTATGAAAAAAAAGCCCAAACCTATGAATTTTAGTTTGAAAGTCAGCAGGTAGAAATAAAAGGTCCTGTAAAGAGTCTCCTAAAAATAGAGCTAAATGTGTCAATTTTTAAAATGTGAAAGCTGCACAGCATACAGAATTTTGTCTGCGACTGATAAAGTTGAATTGCCAGTGGGGGAAAAAAAAAAAAGTACTGAGACCATACACCTTAAAGCCTGCCCAGTACCAAATAAAGGGGTGGAGGGTTTGCACCATATGTACCTTCCCTATATGAAGTCTAACCAATTCTTACTCCGATACAACTGGTCGTTATCACTGTCAAAGCAATTTGCACACCGGGAGCAAGAATTTTCCAAAAAAGAGTAATTCCTACCTTAAAGCCCTTTAAATACACCATGTCGTTCTCCTGATAAAAAAGTACTTTCGATGTATGGCTTATACCACTTCAGAAGGACAGAGGTTAAATCAGAGTGTCCCAGCGCACATAAGGAGATCACAACCTGGATATGCTTACACAGGCTGCGCTAGATTTACCCAGTGATGCACACGCTAAGCTGAAGCAAGGTAAAACTGCCTGACATGTTTAAATACGTATCTTCAGTTTTAATGGTGCAGCGTTAACTGGTAAATCCTACATTTACAGAGCGTGAGGAACAACAGCTCTGAAGAGGGCAATGTTCTCCTTGCAGTATCTCAGCAATCCTTATTCTTACCATGTAACATCTTGTTTGACTACTTACTTTACCATTTCATGCCTCAAAATGCAGCAGAAATTGAAGATAACACCATCAGCCCAAGGTCCGCAATGACAAGAACTGTTCCCAGCTACAGTTTATAGTTTACCGCATTAGAACATCTTCATTGTTGTTCTTCAACCAAGAGAACAACCAGAGGATTTGCACATTGAACATATTCTCTCAGCCCTCTCCCTTGCCCAGAATACAACTTACATGCGAGATTTATTTCCAATTCATGGGTCTCTTTACAAAGAGCAGGAATTCACACAAACAAACACAAACATAAAATATGTTTATTCATGTTCTGGCAGATTCAAAGGGCAGTGGATGTCTCCTCATCTGCAAGCAGCTAATGATTCCTCCAGGCCAGTCCTGGTTGAAAAGTGTCTCCCCTCTTGCCCCATGAAAGCAATATGCTCGGTTATCCACAGGATGGTAAACCTACAAGATTTAACCTAAAATTTTCCCGTAATAGGAGACATTCACGGAATTTTGACCGAATGCAACATCACACCATCCTCTCTCTTCCCGGGGAGCGAGCTGCCTGCCAGCACGCCACAGCAGTTACAAAGCTGCGTTCAGAGGACTGCACACACAGCACTAACGCTGCAATGTGCCAGATCGAGGTATTCCAGAAGGTTCTGTTTGTTTAAAGAGGGTTAGAGCTGAGTCAAACTTCAAAACTTTTGGATGTTTTTTTTTTATTTACCAAACATGTTTGTTATAGGATTAACTCTAATCCTGCCTTCTGGGCCAAGTCTCCAAAATAATCTCATGCCAGCTCCCGAACTTACACTTCTGCAGTAGTTGCTTTTAGGAACCACTCATTCCTGCTGCTCAGCAAGACTAGCACAACGTTGCATGTAAAAAGGATTAAGCATGGAAAAAAAAAGAGTGTCTTTCTGAGTGATTCCGGTAATGTCTGCACCGCTGAAATGAAAAACAAAGCCAAACTGAACTACATGAAATGCCTGAATACTTTTAGAGAAGAAAGGGATTTTTAAGTACCTACACACATGCGCACACACAAATTCTCACCTCTTGAAAACGTACCTATGCAGGCACACAGGCCACCTCCCCCCTTCCACTACCTGGAAACAATCAAATGGAGGAATATTGCAAACACAGTGAGGTACTGCACATTAAAGACCACTGGGTGCATTCTGCTCTCTTCTCAGAACTCCTTTGAAACGAAAACTAACAAGCCAGGATGAAGCCAAACCCTTGGTATTCATGTAAGTGTGAGGTAACTCTTGACTTCAGACGGCTGAAATTTCCCACAGGACTTGGCACTTCACAGCAGTAAAATCACAAGATCACAACTTCCAATTTGTTTCATCATCGTTTTCCAAACAAATATTCAGAATTAGTTTTGCTTCATGAGAAGCTTCATCAGGTTTGCTTAAAATGGTTTTCTGTCTGATCTGAAGCATCAGGACACTCCAACAAAAACTCAGAGATAAGTTCCCACCCAAAGGAAGCGATCATGAGTTTCTCTTTTCCTCTTCCCTGCATGATCCAAAGAGAATACGTCACTGAGGACAAGCAACACATGAGAACACTCAGGCCCTTGGAAAACAGCCACAAAGCAATGACTTCAAAAGATGTTTATTAGAAAAACTGGACATTACAAGAGGACCGGGTAGGAAACAAATTATACAAGGCACATGCAGTTTCTAGTACACTGCATAGAACAAGAGAGAAGACTGCAAATACACGTAACACACCCACCTGAAACTGCTAATGCAGGTAAGTCACTGCTCAGATCACTTGCCACGACACGCAGATGCTGGGTTTCTTCTAGAAGACAGCTAATCCATGGAATGTTTTACATTTACTGCAAAAGTACAGATTGTATGCATAGTTTTAATGACAGTTAAAACGAGTCATATGCAAGAATTTCTACATCATTCTTCCAAGTTGTGGCATCAAGATACTGCATCTCCTAAAATTTTGTTTATTTATTTGTTTTAATTCAAGGTGATCTAGATTTCAAGTTCTTATACTACATTTTCCCCCATGAATAATAAAACCTTGCTGTCTACACATGGTTCTACCTAGCAAAGCATATCTGAGACCTTTTGCTTGGTTACCTAAGGATGAAATCCAGAGACTTATCTGTCAAAACAAGATTCACAGACAAGTCCTTTATAACCCAAATCAGAGACTTGAGATATGCATTAGCTAATGCTTTCATTAGGTTTCAGAACAAATGCGACCTAACCTTGACCAAAACCAGGAATTCTTGGCTTTAAAGCACAGCTAATGGCAACCAGCAGTCCCCCTCATAGAGCAGAGAGCAATACTCAGCTGAACTCACAGCAGAGAAGTAAACGAGCACTAGCAACTCAATAGTTTCCAGCAACACAGACACTAATTCTCAATCCGGAACACGAACAGAAAAAACACCTCACTGAACAGATTGGTGACTTTGCATCTGGGTCTGTATCTCAAAGGGGAAAAAGAGACTTCAGGAAGGGTTAAAAATCTAATTCTCAAATTGGTCTCTTTTCCTCCCCAATGCTAAAAACATGCCCTGTTTCTTGACGTTTTGTTATGGCTTCAGCAGTCATCTGATCAATCCAACATCTGTCCATAAAACTTTAAGGATTATATCAGAAAAAGATAGAACAGATTAACTATTGAGGGCTTGGTTGTCAACCCACTCCCCCCCCACCTCTAAACTTACCTTCTCTGTTGCAGTGCGGCTCTTGGATATGCTATAAATAAAGACAAACATTTCTACCAACATCAAAATTAATAAATTGAGAACAGAGAAAACCATGGCCGAGAGACACACAGCACCTAAGCCTTCCCCAGATATGTCAGACCACCGGGACCAGATACAAGTACCTGCCATCAGAGTTCACATTGCAAGTCCGTGCTTTAGTGCCCATCACCGTGTCGATCCTTCATCATCTAAAAACAGATGAGAGTAGAAATAATGACATTTGAAACAGGAGAAAGTTGTTGTAACAGTGCACAGGCCCTCTAACCCTACGCCAAGGAAAAGTGGAAGCTGGCATTTAGCAAATACAAAAGCAGCAAATGAGATCTCTCTATTACAAATAACATGAATAAAATAGACTTTACAATCTCAGGAAAGGCTCTGCTGCCCTCTTAATTAATGTGGTGAAGAATTTCACTGAGCTTGCTAGTTAGTAATATCAATATGTAAATAGCTAACCAACTGTCACATACACAGGCAGTTTAAAGAAACTGCAATTAGACCGAGAAGGTGTTACATTACCCTCCTGCCTCTCCGGGAGCGTAAAGCCAAAGGTAAGTGAAATGAAGCAAGTCATCTGTTTTACATGCCATCAAATACCCTGAATTACTGAAGTATACTTGGGAAGATCCTGATCAGTTTTTCAAAATAAGCTATGACTGTTTGCATCTGCACAATTGTCTATAAACTAAAACTTAGGACTGAATCTGGAAACGAGAAGGCAGGCAATGGTTACCCAAGTTACTGCTTCAGCTCACTAAGAGAAATCTAGCATGCTGCCAGAGCTGATTTAAGCTATTTTTACGCTTTAGTCTTTGAATACCAGTTTGTCTGAGGCTTGGTGCAGGATAAGTAATAAATATCCATGTTCCTTGACTGTAGCGGTAAGGCTTTCTTCTTTTTAACTCTGTTCTCCTACCATATGTTGGAAGCTTCTTTTAAGCATGCAGAAATCCCAACTACTCTGGAACAGATCATTATTTTTTCCAAAGTGCCTATTAAGGAGAGAGAAACTGTTCAGTCAAAGATCAACCTGAATATCCTGCAGATGAAATAAAATGCAAGTCACTTCACCAATGTCTACACAGGCATTTCATAAAGTTATGCAGCAGTGACATTAACTGGCATTTACTTACTGTCTTTTTTAAGACAAATCCACTAGGAACAGGGAAGGATTTAAAATCCTAAATGAGTGTGATGTACTCACATGAATGACAGACAACCAGGCTGCAAGATTTCTTGTTGCCTACGTGAGTCGAAGTGATGATACCTACCAAGGTATCATCAACAAGATGCTATCACAGGAGGCAGCACACTACCACACTCCCCCGAGAGCATCTTCTAAGCCTAATGGCCAACGACCACCAGTTTCAGAGAGACTACAGATTTTAAGATTCAAGAGCTACCTGACAGCTGTGACCACAACATGCTATTTCCTAAAAAAGGAACGAAACCGAAGAAATCTTCATTTCTTGAACCCTAAAGAGATCAAGAGACATACGGAAAGCCAGGCTGATGATGGGCGCCTGCCCATCAGGCCAGAAACACCACAGGCCAGAAACCAGAGATCAAGGGATCTAGAAGAAAAATGCTTGCCTCAAATGCATCTGACCAGCAAATTAACTGTTCCAAGAAATAACAACGGTTGATGGGTTTCTGCCATAGTGCGTAGGTATAAATCTCTAAAGCCCACTCAAACCAAGCTGAACTCTGGACCTAACTAAACTTGGGTCACAAGAAGTGTAATTTGCATCAAAAGGCAGATTACCATACCTAGGACTCGACAATAGAGCAAAACCCCAGAGCCAATAAAGGCTTGCTTTCATCCTTTCTGCTACCTCTTGTACTGTTCTGGAAGACGGAAATTCTTCCGAGATGGCGCTCAGCAACGCTAGGATAACGGCACTGCAGAGGTGGGAAGACCTCAACAGAACAGGAAGGTATTTAGAGTCAATGAAGCAGCATCACCTCAAACGTTACCTACTGCTGCCACACCTCAGGCATTAACGAAGGCTCTAAGTGATGTCAGGAGGTTCTACCACTATCCAGGGACAAAAACCCACCAAAGGTAATGAGGGGACTGTAAAGATTTTACTTATTGTAAACATAACATGGGTAGGAGGCTGAGAAGTCGTCATAAAAAGGGGAAAGGGTCCTAGCCCAAAGGCGGGAGGGTCACACATGAAGAAGAAGCACAAAGAGACAAGCACAGACCTCTGCAGCAAAACATATGAAGAGCTGAAAAGCTGCAAGCAAAGCTACATTTATTTTTTTGTTTGTGTTTGTGTTTTGGCAAGATCAGGAGCTTCCCTCTCACCAGGCTGAGAGAAACTGGAAAGAACGCACGTGTACGGGGCCTGACCCATTTGTGAACAACGCAGGAGAAGCTGCAGGCAGAGGTCGAGCCACCCCTGGTCCAGGCTTCTGCAATCAAGCACAAGGTGAATATGACCACGCTGCTTTCAAAGTTACATCCACTCTGCAAACAGCCTTGATGCTTTTGTGAACATCCTGACGTAATACTGCTCTATCAGACCTGAAACATGATAAATCCAGCACAGCCACCTCAGTTCGGGAGGACCTCAATGCCTCCATGCAGGCCCCCACAGGGATCCCTGCTCCAGCTCCTTATGGCATCCACAGTAACAGCTTTATTGAAGAAATTCCATCTCTCATAAACTTCTAGGTATTGGGGGGTGATGGGGGGGGGTTTGGTTGTTGTTGAGAACATGCTAATACCTCCCATCTGTAATACTAGCAAAACACCAGAAGGAAAAACAAGCTAGAAAAGCAAAACTTGTAACATTGCAAGGGGCGCCAAGGCTGGCAAAGAAAAGTTGTACCAGTGTCTTACCAGTCTTCAGCTCCCAAAGGTCTGCCCTTCTCTATCCAGAAGACGCAGCGCTGCGCAGTTCTTCACGAGATGATCAATGAACAAAACACCAGAACTATTCTTTCCAATCGTCCTTTTCTCAACGCAAATCACATGCTAAAAAAACAGGCACTGAACTCCATTTCTGAGAATACAATTGATTTTCACCCTGCTCTACCTTTCTTGTTGCATGGTATTACTAAGTCTCACAAATATTCCATGTGAGCCTTGCAAAGGAGCAGGTACCTCAGAAGGCACTGAGATGATGCAGGTGACTCACAAAATGGTGTTTTCAGCAAATATAATGGGCAGTTACACAACTACTTCTCTATTTCACCTCCACTAAAAGCTAATTAAGACCCAGCTTCCTAAAGACTTCAATTTAAAAGTACAGAAATCCACGAAAAAGTGAAATATCATTCAGGTTTGGTTTTTTTTTTGGTGGGGTTTTTTTTGTTTGTTTGTTTGTTTTTCTTCCCCTAAATGTTTGCAAGGAGAATCTGTTCTAAACTGTAAGGTAAATATGAGTCAAGCCTTCTGACAGAGTGCTGACTAGAGTGCGCGATGAACCACAAAAGGTTGAGAGGGACAGAGCCTAAGCCCAGGAAACCTAGAAAACACCTAGAAAAGGAAAAATATTGGAAAAATACAACAATAAATATTGAGAAGAAACTAGAGTGTCCTACAGTCTTCTGTCCCATTTCCCTATCTGTCAGTTACTTTTCTCTTTTTTTTTTTTTTTCTTCTCCTCCAATGTGGGTTCCAAAAGGGACATTGAAGAGCCATCTACCGGACTGCTAGAATTTCTTAAATCAGGATACAACTGAAATTTGTGCGCACAACTGTAAGAAGCAATTATAAATATTTCAAAACAAAGGTTTGCCTGAGCCGTTTCAATTCAAAAAGCACTGGGCTGAAATTAAGCTTGATTTAAGTAGTGAAGTATAGCTTGATTATACCAGGCATTATTCTAACAAGTTTAAGAACGTGGTACCCAGCACAAGAACCCATGATGTGATCAATACTTGTGTTCTAGTAATCCCTTTTCCCCCATTTACTGCTCTGCAAAACGTCAGTTGACAGATGCATCCGTCAGAAGGTGAAGAGCAGCTCTTCCCCGCAGGCCGAGACTCACAGCAGTGCCGCAGGCTGGGATTCACCCACAGGTAAGCGTTTATTTCGCAAGTTTTTTTATAAATTTAAAAGCATATCCAGGATCCAATTCACTTGATACTGTGACACAATTTTAGTATGTCCGCAGAGGCTGTAACACCAGACTGGGCATAAATGAAGTGCTAGGAATGAAATATTTTCAAAAAAGCCCGCAATCAAACTTCTCCAGAGGTACAAAGACCGATAACTTACCAGCCAGCTCAATTCATATGGCATCATGAATATTCTTCAGGGATTATGAGAGACAAGATAAGAATGGAACCTAAAACATTATTAGTAGATAAAAGGGGACCAGGTACTTGCATACTGAAGATACCAAATAAAAATATGAGTTTTAACTTTTTTGAAGCCTAATTTCTGACTGCTGTTCAATCAACTATAATTTCTAAAATACCTTATTGTATTTAGACAACTAATTGACAAAAAAAACCAACACACACAAAACCATTTTACACAGCCATAGGCTTTTGCTTCTCCTTTCACTCTGCCATCAATCATCATCTTCCAGACAGTAGTTACACACCTGCACTGGCTGAACTGTTACAAAGACAGGATTGAACCACAAGTGTAACAAGCAAATATACGTTTAATTACATATAACATCTCAATTTTCATCAAGCAATCCTACCTCTATAAGTAACCGCAATCATTCCTACCCTTTTGGTATTGAAGTCTGATTGTGTTTTTTTTCTTGTCAAAGATTCTGTGGTCTCAATTTGGAACAGAGATGAATTTACTGCTAACACAAGCAAAGGCTCTGTGCATCAAAAAGAAGTCTGTCCTTGCTTGAGATCAGTGTAGCTTTGCCAGTCCCACGTTTCCTCCTGGAGGTCCTCTTACATATTTATATACTGCAGTCCCTCAGTGTACAGGGGATTCATAAATCCAGGCATCATCATCTAATTTTCGCCTACCAACACAGTAACTGCCAATAGAGAATCAATGTGAATTATGTAGCCCCCATATTCCTGTTACACCAAGAACAAAACTCAGTCTCTATTGCCAGATCCAGCTCAGTATCTGAAAACATATGCATTTTTATACAGAAAAAAAGTTACATGAAACATCCTTGTAGTCTGTCCTGAATTAATTTACTCATTATTGGAATCTTTGTAAGAAATACATGATGGTTAAAGAGATGTTAAAGAAACACACAACTTCTTTGCATTTCAAGCTTCACAGAATCATAGAATAGAGAATAGTTTGGACTGGAAGGGACCTTTAAAGGCCACCTAGTCCAACTTCCCTCCTGTGGGCAGGGACATCTTCAACCAGATCAGGTTGCTCAGAGCCCCGTCCAACCTGACCTTGAATGTTTCCAGGGATGGGGCATCTACCACCTCCCTCGGCAACCTGTGCCAGTGTTTCACCACCCTCATCGTAACAAATTTCTTCCTGATATCTATCCTAAATCTACCCTCTTTTAATTTAAAACCATTCCCCCTTGTCCTGTTGCAAGAGGCCCTGCTAAAAAGTCTGTCTCCATCTTCCTTACAAGGCCCCTTTAAGCACTGAAAGGCTGCAATAAGGTCTTCGCGGAGCCTTCTCTTCTCCAGGCTGAACAACCCCAACTCTCTCAGCCTTTCTTCATAGGAGAGGCGTTCCATCCCCCTGGTCATTTTCATGGCCCTCCTCTGGACCCGCTCCAACAGGTCCATGTCTGTCCTGTGCTGAGGGCTCCAGAGATGGACGCAGCACTGCAGGGGGGGTCTCACCAGAGTAGAGTAGAGAGGCAGAATCACCTCCCTCCCCCTGCTGGCCACCCTTCTTTTGAGGCGGCCCAGGATACAGTTGGCTTTCTGGGCTGCGAGCGCACATTGCCGGCTCATGTCCAGCTTTTCTTCCACCAGTACCCCCAAGTCCTTCTCGGCAGGGCTGCTCTCAATCCCTAGGACCTCAACCTGAAACATATACAGCTACAGAAGACAGCATAGATATAATTTACTGTTATTACTTGCTACTCCTCTGCTGGCTACCAAGCCTACAAGCAACTTGTTACTTTTGAAAGTTCAGATTTCACACCAGGAAAAAGCTGTTCCATCGCTGTCATGATTTTAACCATACACTTGTAAAGCGGTTTACCCTGTATCCTTACTCAGAACAGCTACCCTCCCCCTAGTGGGACTAATCGAACTGCAGAGGAAAAGATTAAAATGGAAAGATACAGTCCACTATAAGCATTCCCTTTAAAAAAAAAAAAAAAAAAGCAGATGTTACTTTCTTAAAAAACAACAAGCAACTTTGTCAGGCTTTCTTCTCCCTACCCAAATACTGCTGCTACTTTGTCCCCAGTTATCATATTTAGAAAAATCTAAAACCTAAGAACACAGAAGACCGAGACTACATCATCTGACTATGTCAGATTTCTTTTAATGCAACTTTGATGTTACTGTACATAGTCCTTTGACTGTCCATGCAAAATTCTTTTGGAAACTTTTACTGTGATTTTCAGAGACTTCACATAGCATTTTTGCTTCAAAAAATCTGAGATTACTTTACTTGCCTGACTTACACGTATCAAAAGTGGAAGCACTCTAATAAGGTCTACTGTTTTTGTGATGGGCACACTGTTGGGGAGCAAGATGACTCATTCCAGGAGCACACAGTCCAAACGTTCTTCAGATACATTATAGGGAGATTGAAGTCAAACAGCAAGATCCTCCAGTGTGCTGACTACCAGCTGATTTCATAGCACAGAGTTAGACAGAACACAGTCCTTCAAAAAGATCCTGTAATGCACAAGAGATGCCACATCTTGACATCTTTCCGGTCTTTGGGTGGAATTCCCCCACTCACCCACATAGATCTGTATCACTTGCTTTACTCCTCATCTTCAGCTGCCAGAAACAGCAGCCACTACCTGCTGGATATGCACCCCACTCTATCACTCATTTTTCCCAGCCTTGTGTATGGGCATTACCACCAGATTATTTTATTTTTTAACTCAGAGGGAAACCTGCAAAGAACGAACTTGCCAGCTGTTGTCCTCAGCTGGGGAACTGTCCATCATTACCTTCCTGCACTTTCAGCTGGGCACCTGAAATAATTTCATCTATTTCACTGTCTTGGCCTTCCTGCTCAATTCCTGACAACTTCCTTATGGCACCCTTGACTTAACTACTCATTCTGGTAAGGAATGCCCTCCTGCGTAACACAAAAACATGGCCACATGCAACATCAAGGAGATGTCACCAACATGCTCCCAGTTTGTAAAATCAGACTAACAGAAGTATTTCCCATTCAGAAAGTCACATGGTAATCGATGGGATCCCCCACGCTTAACCCTTTACAGTTAGTGAGAAGAAATAGGTTGTACGAGTCATTCTCCTACAGCATCTACTTGGGATCACAGTTCTAAGGATGTACACCAAAAGCAGCATTCCAGCCCTTCCACAGCTATGATTCTCAACCCTACACAAAACCTCACTAAAGCCAAACCAGAAAACAGAAGTCTTGGTGTTATCTTAGATGAGTTCCCCAACGCAGACGACAGCACCAGCAGAAGAAATACCTGCATTAGAAAGGACTGCTTCTTGCATTGACAGTGCACTGACAAACTCAAACATCTGTAAAACTGATCATTAGATACTGATCTATACAAGATTATAAGAATCACTATTTGGAAGACACTCCTTCTCACTCCGATTGCTGGTGAAATGAAGAGTTCTGGATGAGAAAATAGAGGAAAAAGTAAAAAAACAAGACCATTACCTAAACTTAGCAAAAACTCCAATACTTGACTGTTGAAATTTCTTCAGATAGACAGGTCTCTGACTACATCAAGTCTGGATGAACCTCCCCAATCTGACCAGCAGGAAGGAAGGACTTGTATGACTACATGGAATGATCCAGAATTGATATATTGTACTAAACAAAGTACAGGAGAATATGGTTCTTTTATCATAGTAAGCCTGTTCTTGTACTTTACACCTTTTTAGGCACACTATCTTCAATTTCTTTTCCTGGTACACTGGATACAGCAAATGTGCAGTTCTCCAAGCTGTATCACTTAATGCTGGTTAATTAACACATATGTACGGTTTTAGGAAGGGCAGGACATATATCAACTGTAGAGGTTTTATTCCAGTGGTTAATATATACATCTATGATGTGCACCTTAAAAACTAAAACGCAAAGGCATAGAAGCAGGCAGAAACAAGTCTATTCACGTAAGGTAACAGCTGGGTGTACGAGATTAGTAAACAATGCTGCTCACTGCAATCTCTTTGAAAGGGAATAGGTGGTTAAAGAGATGAACAGTGTGGTGTTCTAGAAACATTCATGTGAAGTACAGTTTTACTCACTTTCGAAACTATCGTTGTGTCTGTGTTTTAATAGACAGGGATTCTTAAAGACTCTACACATTGCATGGTTCAATGCATGCTGCTTTTCAACTTTTCATATGAAAAGTTGTCACTTGCCCTTCCAGTGACACCATCAAAGTGCAATGCAAACAGACCTGGCATATGCTTGAATTAACCATATTCATACCTTGGCTGATTTGGGAAGGGTTTATTCAGAAACCGAAAGCTTCTTGAGAGTTACTCAAAGTCCACTTCATGCCAGACAGAAGTGCAGGAGGAGGAAGAAAGTGTCACAACAAGAGTGGTTGGATCCCCAAGGTAACTGTCACTGTCCTCCTCTGGAAGGTCTCCTGGAGCTCCGCACCCGTGGCTCTCTGGAGCACGCTGTATGCACCTTGCAGCTCCCCACAGTGTGGAGCTGGACTCTACGGACAATAAGCCAGAAGGGTTGGACACTATTCTCATTACTTTATCTATTTAAGGATTACTGCCACTTCTTAAAGTAATCTGCTGCTGAGAGATGAGTGAACTCAGTTTTGTTCACGAGAAGGATCTCTGTGCACTTGAAGACAAAATACTTGTTCCAGCCAGCTTGAACAAGTTACATACCTCCGAGACAAACTACATCCTTCACTGCTAAGAGACCTTCAGAAGGGAGAATAACTCCATTAATGAAGGAGATGACTGGTTATACTGGTCTAATGTACAACGTTCCTTTTCCCCCCGTTTTTCTAAAGGCTAGTCTTTCTGTAGAAGTACTGAGTAGAAAACTTTCCTAGCTAATTCACCTCAACACTTCTCTCTCATACAAACAGCACTGAGAAAAGCCTTACTCAGCAGAAAATCTTTAGGCTCAAAAGATCACATTTGCAGACACATGCTTTCAATTATACTTGCCAGTTCAAACAAGACAAGCCTACCAAAAAATAAGCAATTTTCCTCAGCCTGTCAAAAAGCTCTACCTTGCAGGAGAAGTCTTCATGGAAAGCTAGGTTATCATACCTGAATCCCAAAGCACTCAAATTTATGGCTTTTATATAATTAGAGCACAGAAAACACTGAAGTACTGTAAAAAGTTTGAGTAAGTAAAAATTTGTAAAGTTAAGAGTGTTGCCTTTGAGAAGAAGGATGGCAAGTCCCACCACAGAATTGGACTCTAAACCCTCCATGCTAGACTCTAAACTTTGTGCTATAACAGAAAAGCACTGATTTTTAATTTATTTCTTACATTCAAATTTAGTTTAAAAATCCATTATTACTATTTCTTGGTTGAGGGAGTGGTGGAGCTAATCACAGCAACTAAGAGCTGGACAACCGCGTTGTTTTTCTTCCGTGTGTATAAACACACTGCCATTCCCACACTACACAGATCTTACAATATACTAGAAAAATCGCTTTGAGCTACTCAAGTACTTGCACGTTTATATCTCATTTCAGCAACTTCTACTGATACAGCCAGACATTTGAGACTCTTTAGCTGCTTCTATTTTAAATCTCAGCTCAGTTGCTAAAAGGATTTTTGAAGCTATTTCCAATGAAAGAGAAAAGACGACCTACATTCGTGGAACCGCCTCTCACATCTGAACAGCCTCTTGCAATGTGGAAGATGCAGTCTTCGCTGCATGTATCCCACTCTGGCCCAGTGAAATAGATTTAATTTACGACCTTTAGATTTCACATGCTACGCTGCACACCTTTTTGAACACACTCGTAAGGCACGCAGTTGAAGACATCTATTTGACACGAGAGAAAAGGCTGAAAACCATACAACCAAGAGTCAGTCAAGCAACAAATAGAAGCGGAGAAAAAAGCACATTTATTTTCTATGGACCGCCGATAAAGAAATTACGCAGGAGGAAACATGTTATGAAATATTTAATGTTTACAAGGAACATTAAAGAAAAATCTATGTTTTAATGCTTGGCAGACATGAGGAATAATGGATTGCATTTGCATAAAATGGGCAAATTAAATGCAAAATTAGCTAATAAGTGCATGTCTACATTCCTGTTCAACACGTATCAGCTAGGAATTCTGACAAAATTAGTAACTCAAGATCTCATACTTCATGTAGATAAGGTAATAATATCAAAGAAATTCAAATAAAAGAATCCTGCAGTATTTTGACCTTTACCTGTCACATCAAAAACTCATTTGAAAAATAGCAAGGTCCATTCAAAAAAACCTCAAACCTTTCAACTGAACTTTGCATCTGTAGCTTGCTGGCTATACAGATCCAAGATACTGCAGGTAACACTCCCCCCCCCCCCCCCCCCCCCCCCCCGCAAAGAAAGATACGCAGAGGTGTACATCCAACCCAAGAAGGGACAGTAAAGAAAGAGCACAAGAGAGAAGCTACAAATACTACAGTTAAGGCTTTAAGCATCCTCATTTCTCAGGAACCTTAAATTCAATATCCCTACTAGTATCAATTGGTTCGTACAGTATCAGAGTAGCACGAACTGCAAGCAGCAAGTATACTTCATTTTACAAGGGGTAACAGCACTGATGGTCGAATACCGCTTTGAATCTGAATGAGAAGTAGCTGAGAAGTTTTGCTAGCAAGCAAGTTCACTGTGGAACACTGCTAAGTACTCCCTCTTCAACCTGAAGTTTTTTTCCTCTGACCCACATGTTCAGCTCTGCAACACTCTACCAAAAAGCCTGCAGGGTGCTTTCTTAGATGTAATATATTATCATCCTGTAAAGGTACAGCGATTCAAAAAATCGAAGCTACAGAAATCTGACACAAAATGTATGGCATAAACACTGACTAGCTATTAATTAGGATTTTCGTAGTAAACACCTAAATAATACTGAAAGAATATGGGTGGGGCAGAAAAACAAGTACTTGACAGAAATGCTTATGATTAAGAGTCTTCTCTGAAGTTGTGTCCACCAAAAATTTTACGTTGAATCCAGAACTGTTGGAAAACAGGAAGCGAATAAAGGTGGCTGCTCAACTTTCTGGAATAAGCATGATGGAGTAAACACAATAGTGCTTACTTATGAGCTTACTGCTCAACTATCTGGAGTTAGTATGATAGTGCTTACATTATCTAAGGACCCTTTTACGAGGTACACTACTCCAGTTTTTGACCCTCCTGACTTGTAATTCTAAGGTATGCCAGTTAGCTATCATCTTCTTGGCTTCATTTTTAGCACTGTATGCGATCTTTGGATTCCCAGCATTAGAGTTCCACGAACACCTTACCAAAGACTTTCCAACTTTGATCTTCCTGAAACAGCCCGAAGTACACTTCAGATGTGGTTACAGAACTCCCACTGCAGCACAAACAGATTTATCAACTACCTGAAAAATGACCATGCTTGCAAAAATAGAAAGCAAAAAGAATTCATAGTTCTCTTACTCTTCCTGGAGAGGCATACAGCAAGCTTTGCGTACGAGAGTCCACAAACTTGATGTCCGACCATAGCCATCCTTGCCAATAACCAACTTTTACAGAAAAATGATCAGCTGTATGTATGTTCTTGAACTGCTGCATTAGTGGAGCGTTCCATAAATCTGATCGGCTAACACCTACCTGCAGGACAACTACTGCAAATCGCTCTGCCCTTTGCAGATACAGAAGGTGAAGATGACCAATATGAAGTGTGCTGTGGGCACGGCCATGTTGGCTTTCCTTATCTGGTGTTTCGGTTTTTTACGGGAGTTTTTTGGTTGGTTGTTTTTGGTTTTTGGTGTGTGGGTGTTTTTGTTTTTTTTTTTTTGTTAAGAAGACCTGCTAGCACTAAATGTTAATTTAACTAACTGGGAAAATAACCCACTGACTGTTCCAGGTCTGAGGCAATCAAGCATCATTTAAGAAATCTGACCCAACTTCACAAGCTGTTTCAACTGAGACAAGATAATTTTAACTTTTTGTAAACGGCTACATTTTGAAACTGGAAAGGCCCTGAAAAAGAGTTAGACTAGAAGCAGCCTTTTATATATTATCCAGCTCTGGTAAAACCGAGGGCCTGATTCTTCCCACCAGTCTACTCTGTTCTCTCTCTCACCACAAGTAAGTCCTCCAAGATCCCCTTTTATAAGTTGCAAAAATTTTGGTCCACCCAGTCCTCTTTCTGAAGGCACTGAAATTCCCAGTAGCCAGTTTCGGGTTCCGATCATATGACTGGAAAAATAAAATTGTGCATAGGAATTGTACAAATCAACTAAACTGGGTTACATTCCTTTAGTTTTTATGCAAGTACTTAAAATAAAGCTTATTTGGAGGAGAAAAAGCCTTTTGCTCCACCCATATAAGTTTTTATAACAAAATATTTTTAAAGACACCATTGTTACAGCTCTGCCAACAAACTTAAGCAACTGGTTACCCAGTGCTTTAAGGAAATAATTTCTACAAGCAAGAACAGAAATTATTTAAGTGGTTCTAAAAACACAGCTAAATAATTTGCCTCTTGCCTATCTGGAGAAAAGTTTAACCTAACTTTTCTAGGTAGCTCTCGGTATCAAAAATGTCTATATACCCCTGCATACCAAGCCACTGCTCTCTTTTGCTCCAACACTTTCAAAAATATTCCTGATGGAAGCTCAGAAGCTTTTCAGAAGTTGATAGACAAGAACTAATCCTATCTTCTCTATCACGCAGGTAGAACGTAAGTAGCAGCCAGAGAACAGGCTAACTTGTCTGTGTGCAAGATGCTGAGTACACAGCTTTGATCTCCTCAACACAGCATTCACAACAAAGCAGGAAGATAAACTGCAAGCAAGTATAGCAGGATAAAAACTAGTTTCAAGACTAAAAATTAGGACTAATTTAGTTCAATGCAATTCACCACAGACGTGGTATTAGTCAGAACATGTACACCCCTTTAAAGAAATCGGAGCTGAAGCTTCTATATGCACTGACACCTGACTGTAGCCAACAGCTATTTTGTAAAAAAAAAAAAAAAACAAAACCAAAACCAAACCAAAACAAAACCCTAAACACCCCAAAACCAACAAAAACCAAAAAACCACCCACAAGAGACTCCTTACATTTCCAAAGGAAAAACTAATCTTGTTGAGACATCACATAAAAAAATTAATCCATACGTTTGTCTATGGATTAGTGTATTACAAAGATGTTAAAGCCTTTCCTGTACAAATGATCTACTAACACAGAGCACTCGGATCAGACAATTTAGTTCAGCTTTGGAAGGAAATGTGCGTGCAATTGCCTAGAAGGCTTAGCAGCTGGTTCACAGACATCTCACAAGATTGTTTTTATTTGATGCACAATACCTAGAACCTGCCTAAAGACATCCGCAGGACAAGTTTGTTCTGCATTTAACAATGTAATTTTATTTACTTAGTTTAACAGAGTAATTTATTCCTTGGCACTGAAGGAAAAAAAAAAATATCTGCCTTAAGTGCATCCCAGCCTTCAGAGCGGCAGAGTTTCCAGTACACTTCCCACTCAGAGCAAGCTCACAGAAGAGCTCTGCAACAAAGAGCTGGTGAAAAGTACCAGATCAGCACAAGCTCTTCAATACGAGCTGTATCAGAGGAGAAGGCAGACGAGGAAATTTTTCTTCTAACTAATAAGACCCTTCCCAGCTGCTGATAATGGACTGCAGGCTTAGACTTCCTCAGCTATATGGTTTTTCTACCTCTCCTCTTTCCAATACCTTCAAGAGAAAAAATAAGCAGAACATACTTGCTCCTGCTCCTACTCCTCCAACTGGAAACAACCTAAATACCTGAGAACATAGTAACAGCCAGCAAACCAGCAGAAACAAAGAAAATAGGAAACATGGCGAAGATTGGAATACGTATTTCATACCCTAAGAACAGCTACTATTGCCATTTGTTCAAGGAGGAAATAAAGTGATAAACAAAATATTAACTAACAGGCTTGACCTGCTGCCTTTACAGGAAGAATCATTTATGTTCAGTTCTAGGTTCTACTGGGTAAGCGGAGGTGTCAATGAGCAATAACTGAATTAACAGCAACACCAATATATGTCAAGCTGCTCTTCAACACTTATGAGGTTGTATTCAGCTGCTTCTAATCTCTTCCCGCTGTTCAAAGCGGAATGCTCCATGCTGAATTATCTGACCTCAGCCAGAATCTCTGGGAAAATCATATTAACTGAGATGGTTTGGATGTTGAGATCAGTAGCATTTCAATATAACTGCATATTAAATTCTTGCAGATAAGTTACATACTGGCTCCAGTATTTGCATGTTACAGAACAGAAGTCGCTCAGTAAAGATCTGCAAGAAAATAAAGCTCATTGCAATGGTTCTTCAAAGCTGCTACAATCTCATGGATGCACGATACTGAGAACAGGAAGAATTCCTCTCCTCTGACCTCAGCGTTGCTACTGCCAGCACTGAGCAGAACAAAAAGGAGCAAAGAGCTCGCCCAGAAAAATGGAGAGAAAAATCTGTAATTGCAATTGATTTTGACTGAAAATGTACAAGGATGAGTTCAAGATCTCTGGTCTTGATAAAACAGACATGAAATTTAAAACATGGTGTTCTTACCTTTTTTGCTATTTGTTTTATAGGTAATACCAGCAAAAAGTTACACTAATTCTCTATCTCACTGCTTCAATATATTGAATTTTAAAACCTGATTACTTAAAGTAGGGTTCAACATGGCACCTTAGAACATGCTTCAAAGAACTCCTTCAGAAAGTAGTCTGCATCCAGGAACTGGTTAAAAAGTGAGCACAAGAAACATCAAATTACTGCCTGTGCAACATGTATTCAGCTCTCCTGAGTGCATGCATTACGATACTATCTTCAATTACGCACTTGAACTATTTTTAATCACAGGACTTTTAGCCCATGCAGCGTTTCACTTCCCCTTTTTCTGTAGAAGTTAAAGCAGCACAGCAGGGAATTTAAAAAGAGAAAAGACCATCCATTGCTAAGACAGCTGAATGCTCTCCAGAATTAGATTTCCCTTCCTATCACAAAATTAATGCTTACACCCTCCTAAATTCAAGTTGGGTATGCATTTTCTGCACACTGAAATCGAAATGGCTGAAGGTTATGTCAGAATAATGTTATGTAAACGGGTACTGACACAACAGATACTCATTCCTTGAAATTAGAATGGAAATACAACCACCTCTCACAGAGGCTGCTGTGAACATATAAAAAAAGAGAGAGAAGTAATTGTGTATTCTATACTTACACAAGCTCTGCAGAAAGTTCAACAGGAAAATTAATGAGCAAGACTGCACGCTCACTGATGCTAAGGAAGGAAAAAAGTGAAGCTGTACTTGAAGCAAGGAGGGCAGAACTAAAGTTCGGTCTGCTCTTCATTTTTTCTTCCTTTCTTTTTTGCATTTAATGCGATTTGGCAGATTATAATCACAGAAATACATTCTGAAGTTGCGTTTTAAATTCATAAACCTCACTGATAAGAGACTGATGTTTCTGTTTTATGAAGGGAGTATGGCCCATTGTGTGTTCCTGTAGTTATCTCCAAATTCCACATGTGCAAAAGCCAATCCACTCAGGTTTTTTTTTCCCTGTAACAGCCTTCCCATCTGCTTCATTTTCAAGAGACACGCCACCTGAGGATATTCAACAAGTCCTACTACACTTCTTATTTTCAGTAACTCCATGTGACCATGCAGATTGGAGAATGCAGAGTTAAAAGAGATCCTCTCTTCTGTTTAAGATCTTTCAAGTGAAACAGCATTGATGACTGTGTGTGTGATCAAAACTGTTTTCAAATTGAGGTATGCCAAGTAAAGTTTATCTGGAATTAAACAAATACTTCATATCTGAAAAAACCTTACAAAATACCTCTACTCACCAGTTACATTTCTTCTGTAGTTGGTGTCAGAACTGGCATGCTATTCAGTTCCACGATAAAGAATGACTGAACCTGGAATGCTCCTATAGCCTAGTAAGATCTTTCCGACTTCTCTGCTCCTTTCAAAGTACTGCATGAACGTACAATCAGGAAAAGAAAGGTCTTGACACTTCTGGCTGAAGAAACGTGCAAGATGAGCAGATGCCATGAAGGACTCAACATGTCCAAGTATTTCGAGTTTGTCAAGTCTGATTTGCAAATCTGTTGTTCAGCTTTTGCTATTTGTTTGTCTAGAATCAACATATCATGCCTTCCACAAAAGAAATGATTACTAAAATCCAGTGGTTTTATAATGGGATCAACAACAACTGTCCCTTGGTTTAACAGCAATTCTCTCTCAATTAATGACTTCTGAGCATTCTCATGTTCAATAGAGAAATGACCCGAACTCATGATATGCCAGTTTTGTTGTTATTTTCAAGATAAAATTTTATTATTTTACAGACATCTACTTGGACACATTTCTTAACAGCATTCTTAGACTTCGAAGAAGTGTGCTGCAAGTTCTTTGCTTTTTCATGGTGGGGGGGGAAAAACCCATACCTGGATTTAATTACAGAGGAAAAATTTAAGTGTTCAAAATCTTTTATGCTTCCAGCACCCCTAAAATACCATCTAGTTTTCTTTTGAAGCACAAGTCATCTTTATTTTCAAATTGATTTCAGTTGTAAGAACCTATGCCATGCTCCTCTTGGACATGGACAAATTTAAATTTAACCTTTACCTTCAATGCTTGGAATCTCTCCATGGTAATGGCAGATTTTCAACAATATTCCAGTGACCAGGTCTGTGGAGCTCATCTCCTCCCTCCTCCCACCCCAGCCCTTTAATCTTACTAAAGGAAATTAGAAAGAAAGTTGTCTTACCGATAACTCCAAGGTTAATGTCCCTTGCGAACCCCACCTAGCAAGTCGACATCATGACATGTCAGGTCAGCCTCAACCACGCTTCCCTGATAGTCAGGTAAAAGGAAGGAGTTAAAATACAAAATAGACACTTGCAGATTTCTGGAAATCAGAAAATGTGATGCAATATATTCTGAACTGTCTTTCAGAGCTTCTGGTAACCTCCAAGTTGTTAAAACATTTCTTCAGAGCGATTCTCCTGTTCTAAAATTTCAAAAGTTCCTGATCAATAACCAAATATTGCAGATGCAACTTGACCATTTTGTTTGAACAAAGCTTAAGATTTCCCTTTCACACGAATGACTTCCCCCGCCCCCCATTCTACACATTTTATCAACTAATATACGCTCAACTTAGCCACTCTGGGTTTCAAAAGACATTTTAAGCCAATAGACTACAACAGCTTCATTCAAATTCTAAGTTAACAGAAGCTCTAACTTTTTTTTTTTCTTTTTTTATTGAGAAAAAACAGGAAACACAACTTGGTACACTCTTTCTATAAGGCTCTGACCTACTTAAGTAGTTCATGTGAATGACAGAATTCAGTCTGGCAAACTTTCATTGTACAAGCAATCCTTAATCACACAAGTACTCCAACTCAAGTTATGCACGATCAAAGATTATTCATGACAGATTTGTAGGATACGGTCCTTGCTGTTCTATGTATGGGCCACCATCATTTCTGGATAATAATTAAGTCTTGCTGAAAATACATACATCTGCATTAGGGTCTACAGGTCTAGGTGCCAAACACGTTTTACCAAGAGGTTTAAGACTTTTTGCTCAATACTTCACATTTTTTTTTTTTTGCTAGCCTTATAATAAGAGTGCCTTCTGTATTTTTTTCTGTGTAGTTCAAAATACAGAAATGGGCTTCATGTCCAAATGCAGAGGGGACAAAAAGTGGTCAGGTTTTTATACAGAGTCACCAAAATCATGCGGTGATCTTCTACTTAAGAGTTTATTTTGAAAAGGTTTAAGCAATGCAGTTGTCATTCTCTCTAATAATTAGACTACAGAAGTTGAGTCCTGAAAATAAACAATTGCTACAAAAAAAATTAAACCTTTTAACGCTTTGAAAAAATGCAGACTATGTTTAATGAATTAGTAAAATTAAAATCTGAGTTTAGTAAACTGATTTTGTTAATAACGTGAAAGTAAATCTGTAATAACACAATAGCTGTAAAAATCTTTTGCTCAAGTTTTGGCATTGCTAGGAATCTGGCAACCTACTTCTTATTTTTAAGTCAAACACCTTATCAATACAGACATTTAAGCAACTGCTATAAATGAGTGATCAAATGATTATTAAAATCCCATTTCATGGCTCCTCCTCCAATGCCAGCAGGACACTCATAAAAGTTTTATATTGGTTTGCAAGTTGAAATCCATTTTCAACATATTCTATAAGAGGATTTTTGCTAAGTTATACTAAAGAAACAATCAAAACAGATGCACGAGAGTAAATTTAAATTTATTTTTTGTTTTGACTATATATCAAAATTGTGCTGAGAAGATAGTGCAAAATTCTTCCCTTGAATATCTGTCAGCAGGCATGATAGATTTTTTCCACTGTGCTACAGTATCTTTTTTCAATTTTTTTTTCAATAATTTTGTTAAGTTCTTCAAGTTCAGTATAGACCACTACTCGAGTAAGTTGTAGTATGCATTATCTTTAAAGATTCAGTAAAGCACTGCTGCAAATTTAAATGGTGAATTTGAGTATCCATAAATCGTGTAAATCAAAGAACTTGGTATATCTTGTAAATATAAACTTTTACTGATTTTAATTTTCTATTATAAAAATTTATAGCTCACTTCTCATATTCAATAAAAATATTAGGATAAATGGTGATTTGGGCAGAAATAAATACAAGATGCAGCTTTACAATTCTCGAGGAAGACAATTTTAACATTTTTGTTCCTTAGTTGTCTCATAAACATTATAATTGAAGTGTTCACTTCCTCCCCACACCCCCCTTAAGCATGCACTGGCACTTCACCTCTCCTGGGCTAATGCTTGAAACGTGCAGTACGTGAACACTATCTTTCTTCCAGGATGGAGAGTACTTAAATTTGATTCCAATTAAGTTCCCTTGTACCAGATCCCCTTTACAATGATTACCGAAAAGCAAATACGTATTGGGACTACAGGGTTCTGCTCAACGCCACAAAAAGATATATAATTGCTATAAAGTCATACTGATAGGACAGCAAACCCTTGTATTAAAACAAATTACAAGCCAGATCCTTACCACAAGCAAAAGCCTGAAATGTACATTCAGGCAATACCCTTCCGACTTCACTGCTCAAATAAGGAACAGAGAGAACAGGATTTGGCCCCATTAACTTTATGAAGTAAAAAAACCACCAAATGAATACGGGCTTTAACATACTAAATACTAATTTTGACAAGCACTTTAAATTATTTATGACCAATTCTATTAATTTGAAAGGAAGAGCCTGACACAGGGGCAAACCCATTTTTGAGAATCAGATATACATCCGCACTTCAATTCAGGTCAAAACTCAAACCATGCAATTATATACCAGACCCACAACAGTAAAGTGTGGGAAGGCTCATCTTTTTGTTTACATTCTGACATAATACACTTGAGAGACACCAGACAGGAATAGAAGACAAAGGGAGGAGTATGACCACTGAAGTTTAACTTCCTCAATAGTCTGTGTTTAGAATGCTGTAAATCAAGTATGAGCAACGTATTTGATTTGGATATTTAGAGGTCCGGCAATAGTTTTCTTTAGAGAAAGTTTAAATCCGTTTGTTTCTCTCTTTTCTTGAGAAGCAAATGTTCTTCATTGGGGTACAGAATGGCTCAGATGCAACAGAAGAGTAATGTCATGACTTGCCAGTTAAAATTGACATTTGGGAATGTCCAAGACAAGGGTCAAAGCAACACATAATACCCCAATAATGTAGCTAGTAATGCCCCCAAAAGATATTACGGGTTTTTTTTTTTAAACAGCCTTTATTACAAGGCATGAGAATTCTAAGGCAAATTGTTCATCATGGCAGAACATCAAATTAAAATGTCAAGACAGAAATAAGCAGAATATGGAGAGTATGTTTGTGTTATCTGTAGCAAGAAGTTAGTTTACTGTGCCACAGCACCTAATTTATAAATCTCATCCCTAGTCAAATATTATCTTAAATTAGACTAAGATGCTTGAGATCAAAACCATTTCCCTATGTGTTTGTACGCTCAATAATACAATATGGCTGGATCCTAACAGAATAGCCTCTAGAGGGACTCCACAGTACATAATAAAAAGGAACAAAATTAACACCATTGTAGGCTCTGCTTCCTTCTACATATTACATTAGAAGATTATATTTCAATTAGATCTCCGTGAATGTTTGGATACATTTCAACACTTTTAAAAGAAAAAAAAAGTTTCAAAATTAGATGCTGGTAAGTTATTGAACAGCAATTAAACAAAGAGTGCCCTTTGGGCTATCTGTAATTTCTCCTAGTTTTCAGTCTGATGTCCACAGTGCTACATGTTGGAAAGCACAAGAAATTTTGCATGAATTTGATCACTCACATAGGCAGTTATACTTTGAAAACAATGTTTTTCGCAAGAATTACCAATGAAATAATGTTTTAGGACACAATTGAATTTGAAATAGGTAATGTTTTGAATAGATTTTTGAGTTTTATTGAAATCTTACATGAACAAGAAATTGGAAATACAATCACATCAAGGAACAAATTGCCACGGCTTTGACGTTTTAAGCCAAACAAATTTTGTAGGGCAGATTTTCAAAAAGGTGTGAAGTTATAACAATTTAAAAACACAGTTAACCTACTTCTAGGAATGCAAAACATACAATCATGTTATTTTCAATACAAGAAAACTTAATTTGTTGTAATTTCTTAAAACTACTAAGACAAAGCACTAGCTTTTACTTTTATGTACAGCATACTCCTATGTAATCTATCCCAAATCCAAAAAAAAAAAAAAAAAAAAAAAGAAACTGTCCAAAACCAGAGGTTCTGCAAAATCATGATTGAACAGTGTGCCATTCCTGCTTTTAAACTGCTAAAATGAAGCCTAAAATGATAAAAGCATTGAAACCCCATACGGAGTTCAGGAATTCTGCAAGCCCAGTAATGTCCAAGTGCGTTTATGAAAAAAGAAAACTAAGAGACTCGAGTATATACACAATAGAGTGATTCTTCAGCCCAATACAAATGGCAGCCAATCGCTACTGAAGGATGAAACATTAAGCCAATTTTGTTTTGAAGAATGTAGAGCTATAGCCAATTCTATGTTTCCAATATTCTCAATCCCTCCTCACTTGTCTACTTCCACTGTTGCCCATAAGTATCCTGATAAAATTCCTGGTTGTCATTATTGTAACCATAGTTACCGGCATAGTCACCACCTTGCTGGAGCGGCTGTTGAGCGATGGGTTGGGAGCCCCAGTTCTGCTGGTTGTTGGTCTGACGGCGCTTGGAATCAGGCTGGTTGTACCCATCTGCCTTTCTCTTGCCTCCTACGTTGCCCCCACGGTTGCCCCTGGCTCCACGAGCACCGCGTCCTCTCTGCTGCTGTGCAGGACCCCCTCTCCCACCCCTGGCTCCTCTTGGTGGTCCCATGGGTGCCCCCCTCTGTGAATAGCCAGCTCTACCTCTTGGTGGTGGTGCTCCCCGCCCCCTAGGTGGTGGAGGGGCACCTCTCCCACCCCTTCCTCCTCCTCCTCTTCCTCTTATAGCATAGCCATCATCATAGCCGTAATAGGGATCTTCATAGCCACCACGGTAGTCATGATAGTCATAACCATAATAATCATCATAATAATCTTCATAGCCATAGTAATCTGGGGGATAGCCATATCCACCTCTCCCTCCACGGCCTCTGCCTCTAATAGGAGGTGGCATGCGAGGCGGAGGGTAGTAATAATAGTCTTCATACCTATTAAGAAAAAGAAACATGCAATTATTTATCTTCAAAAGTCTCCCATAATAAAGCATAAATTTCCCCTTGTCGATTAACAATACACAACATGAAGAAAAGAAAAGTCATTCAGGTTCTTCTAAACTAGCTCATATTTTACAGCAGAACTTCACTCGGCAGTATTACAGTAGTGCAAGAATGAACACTCACGCAGTACTTCTGGAGGCCTGTCTGGCAGCCTGACGTTCTTTCCTTTTCTTATCCGGTGGCTTTGCTAACACTATTTCAATTTCTTCCCCTTCTATCTCTTTCCCATTCATTTCATTCATAGCCTGTACAAAAATTAGAAGAGAAACATCTAAACATTTGTTTCCATTCAAAAGGAAACTAACACTTACTGAAAGAAACCAGGTGGTTGGGCTGCTCCCGGGCTGAATTATGCCATGTGCTTCATTTCTGTGCTACTTAAACAGAATGTTACATGTTATTCCTTCAAGTCCCACTTTATTCACCAGTTATAGTGAAGCAGCATTTTAAAAAAAATTTCTCTTTATATCGTAAGGTAAAAGAATGGGATTAAAACATATTGAGCATTATTTTTTAAAAAATCAGACATAACACCATCACTTTTTATGTTCCTATATCCCCTAGAAATGTTTCAGAAATACATTGACAGAAGTTCTCACTACTCACACCAACACGAACGCTCACCACGTGTAAGCCAGGTAGAGTACACGCAAACAAGAGAAAGAGTATTTTTACATTTGGGCTTCCTGGCTAGTTGAATGTGCTATGTGAGTGCCTCTGAGGAAATCAAGTATTTCTGAGGACACATACTTAAGGAGAAAAACAGTTACTGAAACTTGGTGATCTCATCAAGTGAGGCAAGAATCCTCCAGAAAAGTAATGTGTAATTTGCAATTATCAAATGCATGCACAAAGAGAACTTAATATACATACACAAAGTACAATTAGCACTACACCCCTCAATTCTTTACCTGGAGTTACCTGCTTTGCATTTAACATTTCTGGGTATTAATATTTAATATTAACAAAATCTTTACATGTCTGTACATCTACATGCCTCAAAAACGTTAGAGATCATGGCGATTTATTTCAAAGAAGGTATGAAAGTAAGTAGACACTGGAATCAATGAGCCAATTCCATGCATAAATATCATAATAATGCTTTCATTAAAAAACAAACAACACATCCATACGCAAAAATATCTCATAAAATTCATAAACCAATTTAGTGGCCATGAATCAGTCACATGGGGCAGATATGTGGTTAGTATTCCAGCAGCTTTTTTCAGAGAAGATGAGCACTAGAGATGCTCTGCCGTACTGCATTTGAGCTATCTTTTCTCACCTGCTACGAGTTCTCAGTTGCTCAAATCTAACAGAGCATTCCCAGTCTACTGGGAAGGGACTGGAGAGTGGTTAAAGACATACTACAATAAAACATGTCAGGAGGTGTTGCTGACTTACCCCTTCTGTCAACAACCTCTCGCCCTCGCTTGGACATGGTCTAAACCTATCCAAACTGACTTCAACTTCATTAAATATGAGTGACATTCATCCTAAAGCCAAACTCAAGAGTATTTTAAACCCTATTTTCGTGGGTAGGAAAATTGTAAGCAATGAAATGGTTATAAAATGATTAATAAGGTTGAGTAAAGAGCCTTTGAACTGTCTATGTAGCCACATGCAATATACTTGCTCACTACTCCCAGGTGCAAAACACTTCCTCCCCATAAACTATGGATTTAAAAAACAGATGGAGTAACTTCTATAGAATTCAATCCAGTGAAATACAAACAGCAGAGATTAATGACCTTCTCAACTGCTCTCAAATACAAAGGAAGGCACCTTTGAAACTTACAATAATGACCTCCAACGTTTAAGAAGTCATTTAGAAGAAACCTTCTAGGTAGCATGTAGAGTTAAAAATAGGTGATGCATTAAAGGAGTTGCTAGTGCCATCCTTCTCCCCTTCACAAGGCCTTTTCTGAATTACCTTGCAATTTCTATTCAATACTTTTGTCACTCCAAAACTACACACAGCCTTTAAATAGGAGTCTTTGAGAGACAACTGATACCTTCTGTCAGTGTTTCCTCAGAAAAATTGTCTAGGTTGATCTTTTTTTTTTCCTCTTCTCTAGATTCTCCTGCATTGGTCTATACCTCTTTTCCAGTCTACTTGTTAACTTGCTACAGTTTTGTCCTTTGCAAGTTTCACATCCTCCTAGCTACTGAAATCATAGGAACAAAATTATTAGTGTTAAAATTCTCACAAGGGGAACTTTATTAAATGGGCTCTACAAATGGTCTTATCTAGATATTTACTGTAAAGAATTCTTAAAACCATTTGTACAAAATAAACTGCTTACATCAATTTAGCTAGGAAATAATCAACCTACCTTCACTGCTGCACCTCTGTCCTCAAAATGAACAAAAGCATAATCCTTCAACTTCTTTACTCTTTCCAGCTTTCCAAATTCAGAAAAGGATTTCTCAAGAATTTCTTCTGTCACAGTAGTGGCCAAGTTTCTTACAAATAAAACTTTCACCTGGTGAAAAAATGAGAATGAAAGCTATAATCTTTAAAAGTCAAGCCTCAAAGGAAACTAACATAAACTAATAAGATGTTTTTCCCTTCTCTGCATTAATAAATTTTGGGTAACCTTATGAATTCTGTACCTGTTTTTTTAAAAAAAAAAAAAAATTAGCCTTGTAGTTACCTGTATGAAGTTTCTACAACTTCTCTCCTTCCACAGTTCCCTTCCATGACCAGAAGAATATCCAACTTTGATTTTCTGCTTCTGGGACGCTACAAATCCCAGTAAAATTTTAGTAACAGACCTCAAGAGCAGCAAAGAGTTATCCCAGGGATAAAAATCACATCATTCCCTACGCTGAACTTCAACCTCATCTCACTCTGGAAAATAGTTTTACAAAATACCCACCTAGTATTCATTATCAGCAGAAGCAGATAATGACTGATGTGCCAATCCAGCGGGATAACGCTGTACACTACTAGTTTAAATGTGAACAGTTGGTTAGAATAGCGTCTTCTTAACGTGTTACATAGGCAACTAATTTACAGTGCTCAGACCATGCCAGTTTGCACAGCTTACTACAAAAATGCCCTCTAACTGCTTTTGCCCCTCAAAACTAGCATTGCTCAGCTGGAACAAATCTTTGTCACTATGGGATAAAGAAATTCCTCCTGAAGCACAACAGCATCCAGTTAAGTTTTTACTTGCCTTTGCCATGACTTCTGGATCAGGTTCCTCTACTGGATCAGCCCATTCCACTGTCACAACGTTTCCCCAGACTTTTACTTTCCCACTCATCAGGCGGCGGCGAGCTTGTGCTGCTGACTTGTGATCTTCATATTCCAAGAAGCAGAATCCTCGATTCTTCTTTTTATCATCAGGTTGATGATACAAGATTACATCCACCAAACCCTCTGAAAAACAGGTCTTTAGTATTAAGTTTCAAACGGAAAAAAAAAAAAAATCTAGAGTCTACTCTAAAATGCCTTCACTTGTTTTTTGTAATAGACAGCCTTTGAATTTAACAGCTGAAAGGGAGAGGGAGCACAAGAAAAGCAAAACAAATAACAGATATTCATCCAATTTACCCAAAAACAGGTCACCTAGCAGGTGAAATTTTCCAGAACAAACTTACCTCACAATTAGGCCCTGCCAAACATCAACCTGAACAGTTCACACAGTGTAAGTTTTCTATATTTTACCATTTTTACATTTTTGAAAAGCAGTCAGCATTAGTACGTGGCATCTTCCCGCTGCAAGGGGAAGCTGGAAAGAATTTCTTCCACATCTCTCCAAAAAGGAGAGATAACTAAATGAATATTCACCTTCTGTTTTCACCATTTCCCTGAAGTACTTATAAATAGCAATCCTAAAAAAGAAGCAGTAGGTTAAAACTCTCCTACAGGAACAAGAACAGGTGATCAAGACTTCAATCTCTTATTTAAAGCAGAAGCATCCTTCCAGTGATGAGCTGAATTCTCTTCTTCCTGCTTGCTGCATATACTGGGGAACAACTCTGAAGAACTGGGACAAAAATTAACCTGTCATTAACTATTTCTACAATAAAATTCCCCCTAAACTGATTTAGTATTCCCTCCTCCCCATCATTCCTCAACAATACATTTTTTGAGGCTTCCCAAAAACTTCTCAGTTGTGAAAGCAGAATCTACTGTAGATCCAGTTACAAATACAGAGCCTTCAACAGGAAGCTAGAATAGGTAACAGAATTAGGACCTTCACTTTTTTTCTGAGTTCATTTGTGCTGTTTCTGTCTCAAATTGTAAATCTACAACATCATTCATTTAACAATCAGTAAAACAGACACTAGTCCCTTTACACTCCACCATAAAATATATTTGATATATAAAATTTCTACCAGAAACAAACTTGGAATCCAACTTGGAAATAGTTTAAATGATAGCTGAATGCATCTGTCAAATAACTAGACCTACAAAACAGAGAGACTGAATGGTATTTTAGGATCAGTGTGACAAACTCATTAGGAAGGTCTTACCTGTGACTTTACTGAACTCTTCCAATATGTTTTCCTTAGTCTTGTTCTTTGGAATTGACCCAACAAATAACCTGTTGTTTGCCACGGAGATGCATACTCCAAGGTGCTTCCCAGGACGGATTTCATAGTTGTCACACTGAGAAAATAAAAAGCCATTCATTTGCTTTCTCCACAATAATATGGATAAAAAGATCCCCCAAATCATAAAATTAGCTATTTTCTTCATGATCTACTATTTTTATACATAGAACATCAAATTCATATTGCAACAGAATTACTAGAACTGCAGTATTTGGGTCAGCATTCACTTGGAAGAACATTGCCGAGCTTAGGTTTTCCATAGAAACTTCAGAAGTTCTGCTGAACGGCAAGCTACAAAGAAACTGATGTACAAGGAACAACACATAACAGATACAAATTGCACGGGGTAAATTCATTCACCTACTGTTTATGTCAGACTGGAAAGATCTTTCTAGACAATTGGTGACTGCTTCCTGTGCTGGGACTCAATGTCAGTCATTGCTGCTGTTACTAATAAGCAAATACACTGCATTATAGATATGATGAGTTCTTCCACTTTACTTTGATAGCTTTTAAACGCTGAGCACATTTGCTGTGAGATACTCAAAGTCTAAATCAGTGTGTGACCTTGCTCCCCCCACCCCCCCCCGCAGGGATTTTTTGGACCTTTTAAATGCTAGGACTCTATAAATTTTATTGTTAAGTTTTAAAACTTCCCATTAAAAAAAAATTAGCCCACTGCTTCATGCTTGTACCCACAGTTGGATTACTCTGAACACCAACACTCCTGATAAGTCTTTAAAGATACAAGAGTTCAACCTTTAAAAAAAAAAAAAACATAAGAATTCAAGATAGACCTCATCTTTGTTTTAGGTAGGATTTTCAAACACAACCTAAGAGGATGTATATTTGATCATCAGCCAGCTTCTGAAAATCTCATCCAATTCCTTAAAAGCAAGTTTTCAGCCATTTTTACCGTGGCTGAGATGTAGCCATACAGATGACAGTTACCTTCAGTAACCTTCTTCATATTCAAGAACTAGAACAATGCTAAGGTACCACAGGCTATCAAACAAGATCGCTTTAAGGAAGACAAAAATATTTCAGAATTTTGCTTCACATACAACAGTGACTCATAACACAATAAAACTTAGTGTACCAGTGTCATGAACTTAATCTGAATCTGCTTTGCCAATTATATCTTATCTTACAAAGCCATTTTACCTACAACTATTCCCATTCCCACTGGTACCTGCAAACACAAACAGAAGGCCCACCTGGTGTAGAGAAACCAAGACTTCAAAATTTCAAGTTTATTTTCTCAAAGAACCTCACTTTGCTATCAAGGTTTAATTAGCTCCAAAATTCAGCATGTGTCTGCCCCATTTTCCTGTCCCCCAGTAGTCTGTGGAAAATATTTCACCTAAATACAAGCTGGGCCCCATTACTGGATAATGGTAGGGTGGAGGAGGTAGGGGGAAGGGAATCCAGATGCAGGACTTAAGGAGTGTGTTCACACAAATTCACTTATTTGGTGCGATATCAAGGGTACGGAGGCCAGTCTTCCATCAGTGGCACATCGCTTGCTACATCTCCTGTCACTTCGGCATCTGCCCTCTCATCTCCCTCAATCAGTAAAAATTTAAAATTTAAAGTAACAACTCTGAGCACCTTCAACTTGTTCAAAAAAAGAAAAAAGTTTCAAAACAATTTTTCCTTCATAAGTGACAGTAACTCATATCTACCATCTTCAAACACTGAGACCCAGAGGCAATTAATTGCAAAAACGTATTTTTTGTATCTCTTTCAGGAAACATCCAAGTAGGTTCTAGAAAGGAAAAACAGCCTAAGCAGGGACATGCAATTCCCAGTTCTGGAAGAGCCTAACATAACAACTGCAACTATTTCTAAATACATGAAAATACTTGAGGAAACAAACACTGGAACATTTAGAGGCAATGACTCCTTCTGAAGTCTTTACAATTCAACAGAATCACTTCTTAAGTTTCTCTAGGTTTCGGTGGTTCCCCATTCCCTCCCTCCCCCCTCCCCCAGCTTAACTAGATGTTTAGGTTTTCCCCCCCTTCTTCATACAGGATCAGCTGAATTCTGCTAAGGCAAATGAGATAAAGCATTTCACCTGCTTTGTTTCAAAGTACAAGCAGTATTTCACAGCCAAATCCAAAACCTTGGGAGATACACACTGATCTGCCTAATTCTACTTCCTCCTCTCAGGCAGAGGCAAGGCCAAACAAACCAGGGCTCCAATCAGACTACTGTCTCTCATTTTAACTCTCTAGGGATTGCTCTGTGTCCTTTGCCAAACTGTCTAGATGCAGGCCAAGTCAGGTTTCCACGTAGTGAGCTGACTGCATGACTGCCATTGGAAAGAACTAAAGGCCACTGTGAACCATGAAGAGCACCAAGTCAGAGACCTCCTCCACAGCAGCAGCAGCAAAACAAAGCATCTCTAATTAGCTCTTTATACTAGGAAAGGTGATAAAACTTAAACACCGTGAAGCTTAAAGAATATATTTTCCAGTTGTAATCAAGTAAGCTCTTACTATAATCACACAAGTACCCTAGCAGACTGCAGCAGGCTATAGAAGACTACGGTCCTAAAAGTAGAACATTATTTGTATATACTAAATCAAATCAGGAGGCAATTTTTAGGAAAGTAAAATCTGAGTCTGTCAATGGACGCTTTAATGAAACACTTCGAAGACTTAATTAGCTAAGAAATTACCAACACGCTTGCTGTTTACGTTATCTTGTCCAGTCTGAAAATAAGTTACTCACCAGTTTAACTGCTTCCTGCGCTGCATCTTTACTACAAAAGGTAATGAAAGCGTAACCTCTGTTTTGACCAGAAAGAGGATCCATCATGAGGCGCAGATCCCAAATTGGACCAGCTTTCTCGAAGAGTGGTACCAATTCATCTTCATACAAGTCTCGGGGAATCTTACCAACAAAAACCTAAAAAGGAAGAGGACACTTAAACAAAGCTTTTCCAAAAGTCCAAAAACTTACTTTTAATACTTGAAAGTTCCTGGGAAAGGAAGTACATTGCAGCATAAACCATCACAGCAGAAACACTGTAGCCATCACTTCAGCCTTCACTGTGGCCAACATTATTGTATGTCCTACTAAGTCTTCTAAACCTCCTGCTGCTAGTACTAGGTTTTACATATGGAAAACCTGGTTTTGTTATTTATATTGAAGAGGTGGTAAATTTCCACCACTGAAGAGGTAAACAGTTCTTACCCAGCTATAACTTTGGCAATTAAAAACAAAGACCTTACAGACTATGTAGTTGGGTATCCTGTATTAAAGCAGGTCAAGCACTTCTTGCTCTTGCAGTATCTTTAAATCATTCTGTAGCCCAATCTTCATTAGAAAGCTACAGAGACGGGGGGGGGGGGGGAAAAATCTACAAAAATCCTTAAACTGCCCGATGCACATTTTCCACTTTTAACATATACTGTGATCTTATTTCTAGTCTGTATTTGTTTCAGCTTCCACCAACTGAATGTTTTAATATATGTCTGAGAAAATCTGGAGTCATCCTGTTTTTTTCCTTACACAGAGCAATGACAATTAACTTTGGTAAAGTTTTGTTAAGGAGTTCAATCTCTTCAGCTGAGGTCACCCTAGAAAGCTTCCCCTGCCCCAAATTGTTTAATCACTGCAGCTTTCCTCTGAATTCTCAAAATCTCTGAATTGCTAATACAAGCAAAACATTCCAAACACCCATTAAGATCAAATTCTATTTATTTTAACTTCAAATATTTTTTGTAGTAAAAAAAGCTAGGAGGAGTCAACCTTTTCCATCTAGGCGAGGCTCTGCCAATAGTGGTATCTGGTACTGAAGCCTTAGCAGATAATTCCAAAACTAAAGACACTCAGAATGCCCATTGATATGGGCATTGATATGAACAAACCATGAGGAGAGTGTGATGACTCTGATTTAAGAAGTGTGGAAAACAAATTATTTTCCTCCAAAAGAAAGCTAGAACCTTTAGATGTTTATGTTACACAGATATTCCTGAAATTCAGTTTCCAGAACATTTCTTTCAGTTAGCTTAGCCTCTCTCAGTTCAGCGTGAATGCTAGCTGACCATGACGTATTTGCTATTGGGGAAAAAAAGGAATGGATTTATCATACTGACTGAAAATTTAATGGCAGAGCCTTCCCCCCGTCTCTCCGAAAAGCTTAGAAATCCCTACAGATAGGTATTTCCATTGTCATTACCTAGAACATTTCATTACAGAACCCATGTACTGTTTTTGAAGACAAAAAGCTGATACCATCATGGAAACGCACAAGACAGGAACTCCAGGTTGCTACTAAGACAGTGAAACTGTCAGCTGAACTCTCCACAAACTGTAACTGGTTTTCAATCAGTCAAACGTAAAAAGTCCACATTAAATTCTTTGTTTCAGATGCCACCGTTTCCAGCAGAAACTGAAGGTGACACACCAGAACAGAAGACTTGAGAAAAAGAAAAAACCTTAATCAAAATACAAATGAAGTCTACTTTTCCAGCTCTTTACCAAAGATTTACCATTCTGAAAGCTTCTCTTTCCTCCTTTCTTTCCAGTCTCTTCGGCTCACTCTCTACAAACTTTAGAACACCAACAATTCCACAAGACTGTACTACAGTTCAGTTCAGGTAATACACTCTAGGAGCTAGTATGAGAAACAGAATGAAGGATTTAGTTTGAATACATTTCTATCTGATCTATATTCTAGAGTAACTTCCATTTATAATGGAAGGACTAGATAACTCTGTGGGAATAATTCACATCTAAGTGAATTTGCTTTGAGCCTGTAAACTTAGTATGTTAATGAACTACAAGATCAATACTAGACATGACAAACACCAGGTGAACATCTTGCAAGGGTCAGAAGAAACATCTGCAATAACTTTTTTTTTAGATATGTTGATAAGCTTGAATAAAGTTGCTGAAATACCAAAGAATGTATATATCAGATGTCTTGTTTCATTTTTTAGTTCCACAACAAGAGTACTGTGGAAGAACTTCGGAAACTGGCATTATCAGTGAAACAATATAAGAGATCTTGTCTAAGTAGGATGCAACTGCATCACTTCTGGGCCTTTGCTGTGATCGCTGACCGTTACACTTACTTGTTCCAGTTTTGCTTCCTAAAGGACCTGTGAAAAGTATTCCATTTTACTTCTTCCTTATTACTGCTTTAAGAAGATTAATTATGAAAAATCTTAACTAGGAAAAAATCTTATTTCAGTTTCTTGAACAACTTTACAGAGCATTATTGAGGGGCGCAATCCACTTCTGCACTCTAGATGATGTGTCCTTCAGTTATTTCAACAACTGAGCCTCTTCTGTTGTCATCACAAGCTAACAGAAGTGTACTGCAGCACTCAAGAGCTCCTTCAAAACCTCTCTCCTTTTAATAGTGCTCTTCATGTGCTTTGCAGTCAATCTTTCCTAAATGCCAGATTTAAATGTTAATTAATGTAGGCCGCACGACTGCTTCATCTCATCCAAATCTACAATCTTCATTAAAAAAAAAAATATGGAAGTGGAAAAAAATTCTGGCACAGCGCAAAAACGTTTGAACCCCCACAGCTCTTCCAGTACAAAAGCAACATTCCATTTGTGTACTAAATCCAGCACAGGCTTTGTCTAGTTCAACTCCTGCTGAGTTTATTATACCATTGCTTCTTAAGTTTGAGTTATTACAGTATCTGGTTCTTCCCATTCAATTTATTATGGACAAAAGTAGTTCAAATTGCCCCAACATCTCCAATAACATAACATTCTCCAGATTGCAAGTTAGCCTCACAACCCTTCCCCTCTGGCTTTTTGTTACAAATTCTGACCATGCACCACTGAGGAGCAGATGCAATACGAACTTACCATTCACAGAGCTAAAAGTAGTTTTGCATTTTTGATAATGATATTCAAAGACGTTTATCATACACTTATCCAATAAATTTCAGCTCTCAAAAGGACGTGTAGCAATTCTTCCATTTTATATAGTCTAAGCTGTTACATAGATATCTAACCTGGCACATGATCTTAGCATATTATGGGCAAATAATCTATTTACAGAATTTTCAAGTTTTTATTTCACACCACTGAAAAACACTGAAATAGAAGTCTCTCAAAACTTTAGGAGTAGGACTGACTTTATCTGGAGATCCCTCAATAAAACCGAAACCAATCCAGCAATCAGTACAGACTTAAGTCAATTACTCTCTTCATGCTAGCTGCACTGTGCTATTTTGAAAAATGCTTCCCCCTACCCCTATTATGGTGGGGTAAAAGGCTGGTATTTTACAGTTACTAATGAAGCCTTCTGTTCTTCAAATCATGTCTTAAATGGTATTATATTCATTTACACCAAAAGGTGAAGGATGGAAATCAATACCACATCAGTCACCTCCTTAATTTTTGGTGTAACATTAGTCTGGACAGGCCATATGAATGTCAGATTTTTTTTTTTACCCTGCTCTAAAGGGGGGGGGGGAAAAAAAAATTATAATCATCCTTCAGTTTTCCTTAATTTAACAACTAAAAGCTTCTCAGTCAGCAGACTGAAGATCAGGCGTGAAAAATATGTATTTTAACCTGTTTAGCAAATACAGCTCAATCTTATTAGGTATCACCCACAAATGCAGACACTACAGATACAATGTCGGATTTACCATCCAGCATTATCCAACTGAAAGACTGAATGTTTGTCTTGTGTGCATGAAAGCTTCATCATCCCTGACTAGTAGTGGACTTATGACTAAAATTCCTTTTGTTCCTTATACACTTAAACTCCTCCTTGCTGTGACTGAATTTAATGAAATATTTATAACATTTTCTCTCCTTGTCTTGTCTGCACTTAATTTCAAAAGTTACTGAAACTGCTATGTAGAACTTACTACTGTCTATGTGTCCTCCAACGTTGCTGAAAAATTGATTTTAAATCACAGTAAAACAACTTAAAGTAGTTTTGTGTAAAAAAATGGAATTTCAGAATACAAAAAAATTCTTTTTTCAGCATTGCTTGCATATACACTTTAGTAAAATGATAAAACTACAATTAGCATAGAGCAAGCATACCTAAGCAGAGCTAGATAAGCTATGCAAATCATTGGTTACTATCTTTCAGTGCAAGGACCCATTCTAATTACTTCCCCCGCCAAGGCATTTATTTTTCTTCATGGAATATGAATATTCCCTTCAGAAATCATCCTTACTGTGACACTTTTAAGCATCTTCTTAATGGTATATACAAAAGCTTCAGCATCTCAAAGGATGCAAAAAGAATCTATAAACTGAAAGACATTCGAGAAGTTGACCATTTTCTTAAATCTAATCTGGTGGTTTATAGAAGAATCTCCAAAAGAACTCCTGTATCAAAGACTAGTCACAACAGTGTGATTGAAAGTATTCAGTGTTGAGAATAAACTACAAAACAATCTGCGAGGGACCAAAACCTTGCAGAATAGGTAAGCGACGAAATACACAGCTCAAGAATTTTTGTAACCAAACTGAAGTTTGTTCATAGCTTGCTAGCAAGATGCACGGGTTCAATCATGACCTTGAATTTCCCAATGTGTTTACTGACTAGACATTGTCCTTTGGGGGGTGGGGGATCTTTAACACCCTTATGATCATCTTTAAGAAGAATAGCTGGTGTAACAGGAGGTAAGAAAAAGCAGAGAAAAAAGATCTTAGAAATTTTAAGCAAAACAAAGGAGCACTGTACAAGCCCCTTGAGGATACGCAGTTATCAATGTTTGGAGATGCAAATGACAAAGTCAGTGTAAGGAGAGAAACAAACACCCAAATAATTGCTTCCATTCTCATCCAATAAACACTCCCACAAACATCTCCAAGTATCAACATCATGGGACCTCGCTATAAGCAAAATGCTTTACATTGGAGCCGCAAGTCCTTAAATGGAACGAATACTCAAGATTAATGTCAAATCCTATTGCAATTATTTTCTCTTCCAAACTTCCACACAGCTGTAACTGCTTTGTCTTTATTACAGAATCACATTCCAAAAAGGTCCAGCTGCTCTTAAAGCCCACCCACTTGAAAAAATACATTGGACAGCTTCACCTACATAATCTTTCAGCAAAATGTTCAGTGACAATTTGTGAATGTTCAACATGCTGAACATCTGTAAGATTATTTACCAACACTTTAGTTCTACTGCACAATGTTCAAGTACATATTGGAAGAGTTAAAGCTACAGTTAACATGTAATGAATTCCACTTTATGTTTTAAAAAGACAAATGAGTTGGTGTACAAGCATTTGCAGTAGAAAGATCTGATGCATCTTGGGGGAAAAAAGTCTACCTAGTATGTATCTTCTTGAAATCAGTAACAGTACTTGGGTACCCTTAAAAACCAGAAGTTTGCCATTACTAACATCAGTGACAGCTCTGGCATCAACATAGCTGAGCTGGCACAAGCTATGAGAGCTTCCGTATTATTTAAATAAGTTTCAAACACAAAAGATTCACTACCACTATCCAAAGGGATACATCTTGTGTATGATACATAAAGCGCCACAATAATCTCCAGTCACTTGTGTTCAAACGTGCCTAGTCTACCAAATCATAAGATCATGTTTAAGTTGTTGATTACTATGCCTCAGAGCTCAACAGCAAGAGCTGAAGACTAAGTTTAATAAAGCATACACACGTTTCAGCAAGGTGCTCAGCCAGTCAAACCAAGCAGCATGTCTAAAGCAGTAATGAGTCTTTAAATCCCACAAAATGCCAGCAATGAATTAATTTGGTACAGGTACGGTTTCTATAACCAGTTGGCTGGGTTTTGCTACAGCCTCTAATGCTGATTCATGGGAGAAGCATTTATGTTCTTATCGTAAGGGAGTTTCCACAAGTTCTACCAAGCTTCAGGGAACTTAAAAAGTATAAAAACATACTCTTAATAGTATTAAAGCACAGCCAACTTTACAGCTTTTCTGTGTCTTCCTAAAGAGGCTAACTGTCACCAATGGGACGAAATACTTAATATCAGTTGAGTATTTTCAGTCATGAAGAGACTAGACTAGTTCAGTTGGGAGGGACCTACAATGATCATCTAGTCCAACTGTCCGACCACTACAGGGCTGACCAAAAGTTAAATCACATTATTAAAGGCATTGTCCAAATACTCCTTAAACACTGACAGGCTTGGGGCATTGACCACCTCTCTAGGAAGGCTGTTGCAGCGTTCGACCACCCTCTCTGTAAAGAAGTGTTTCCTAATGTCAGTGAGGCATAGTGCAATTAAATAACACTTTATACCATCACATAATCACCCTGGCAACACCACTGAGTTGGTAAACAACTTTTAAGCCACCTTTCTGAATGCAAAAATGCAAGAATTTACAAAAGGAAACAAGCTACATGGACTCTTTCAGTGTGGTAGTTTCACCATCAGCCCATGCAAGCATCAAGGATGTTCTCATATAGATTGAAACAAAAGCAAATAAACAATTCCTTAAAAATTAGTAATCTCAGTTTTCCTCTTCAAAACTTGGTATGTGAGTATCTTTATATAATACCCAAGTCTTTTTCACTGTCAGCACATTGCACGAAATAAACCTTGCTACTGACACTTAAATTCCATTTATGTTATAAACAGACTCAAATACGTTTGAGTCACGCTTTTACGTATCTATACAGCTAACACCTACATTGGTCACTTTTTAAGCGATGGACCATGAAGTCTGACAATTTAATGATCTATTTTACATTTTAAGAAATTTTACATAACCTTTCCTAGCATATTCCACCCGCTTTCCCCCCCTCAATCTATTATTCTTTTGCAGAATACTGAGTAATAAGAAAGACTGATTAAGACACACAAACATAGAAGAATGTTTTCCTCTTACAATACTTTAAAATTTCACTTGTAATATAGTTTATTTTCAAGTATTTCTTACTTATCAGTTTGCACAACATACGAAATAACAGATCAGTCTGTATATACTAACCTCTGTTCCAATACCAGGCTGAACACCAGAATATACAGTATCTGGAGGAGGGCCCCCATATTTCCTCTGTCCTGTAGTTACATCCAAAGTGTAACCAGTCCTCTCTAGCAAAGCCTGAAAAAAAAATTGTCACAGTAGTTATGGGGGGGAGGATAGTGGGTTAAAATATCCTGAGATAAACATTTCCTTATCTGCTCCTTGCCACATTTGATAACAAGATATATATGGACAGACAGAACCTACAAAAAAAACTTTTATTTTGGGGGTTTAAAAAACCACCACCATAAACAGCAACATCTGTTTTATACTACAAGGTCACTGGAAAGACCACGTTTTTCTTTTCCCTTATTTTCCATTTTATATGTAGTACCCCAAGAACTCCAGAAGATCAGGTAATTCTTTTCACCCACTCTGCACTTAGGTTTTTGCACAACAGAAGAGTTTCTTAATATAGTAATACCTTGTTGAAATGTCCAATCAGTCTCAAAGTAAAAGTGTGTAAAAGCTTTAGTATAAAAGGACAACTAAGACAATTCTTAAATAGATATCAATGTTTTCATAGTCCTTACGTAACATTAAGTTCATGCATTTTGGCAATTGTGTAATCAGAAGATCTGCATTTCAAACAAGCACTCTCTCTTTTGAATCTCTATCATGCACACATTGCTTTAAAGCCAAGTGTCAATATACTTATCCAGGCAGTATTGATGCTTTTTAAGTACATCCAAATTTACTTCAGTCTGTGTACAGATAGTACAGAATAATTAGTATTTTCTAAATGTTACCTTAATCTTTGCTTCATCTGGTCCCTTCGTTGATTCCTGTACTTTGCTGCCTTGTTTCTCTCTTTGCCTGTAGGTCTTCATAACTCCACATAAAAACGCACTTTTGTTCTGTAGATACAATTTACAAAATAATTCAATTGTGCTTATGAAAAGCCCTGGGAATCCACCGAATCTTACACTCCATACCAAGAGGTCACTGTATCAAGTGCAATGCAATAAACAAAATGTCAAAAGAATCCTTTAGAAAAATGTAACAATTAATTGAACAAACTTGTCAGACTGAAAAAATCATCAGATTCCAGGTAGTATTTTTACCTTATTTTCTCAATAGCACGCTCATTTTTTTTATCTGGGAGCTTTTGCTTTGCACTCAAATACCTACACATTTAAGACAATTTTTAACAGGCTTGTGATTTGGGTTTGAAATGTTGGAATACAGCAACATCAATGAATTTCTAAGATACAACTCTCCTGCCAATAGTGCCAGAACACTATTTATACTTATGTGCTCACACTCCTGGAGCTCTCACCTTACCTGTACATGCGACAGGTCACTTTCTTTAAACTGCTGTAATACAGAGAGGGCTCCTTCTTCATTAAATTCCCTAAGAGCATCAATTGCTCTTTCATCAAGATCGACATAAGCTACCAACCCTAAAAGTTAAAGATAAAGAAGTTACAGATTTCTATTGAATTTCATACAGACTAAGAACTATGCAGTTTGCTTTTAAAGTCAAAAAGTTATGTTCCATAGCAACAGAATTATACATTTAATGTAATTACATATTCCTACACAAGTATATGAAAGAACATGAGTACAACAATGAAAAAAGTTAAATTAAAATGTATATACCTAAGTACTAACTGATGTGCAAAATTATACCTCATGTGTAACAGTTTTCTAACATTCAGGAATCCAATCTGCTGCATAAAAGCAGTATTACACACCAGGATTTGAAACAGTGAACTCTGGCTCGCTTGTAATAATTTGGATTTTGTTTGTTTGTCTTTTGTTTTAAGTTTCACACTTCCTTCTCTTGAATGGAGCTGTTCTAGAGTAAGCTGACATGTCAACATTACAAGTATCCTATTGTACATGAAAAAGGAGCTACCTAACTGACGATCAAATACTTATGAAGCTCTATCCCACAAAATATTAGGAAGTAGAATGGTTTGTTCACTCTTTCCTCCAACTTCAAAAAGCAAAAATCAGTGGACTTCCTATATGTCTAAAATATTTTTTTTCTTTGTTACTCATTTTGTTGCTCTATGCAGTTCAAGAGCCAGAATTCAAAAAGGTATTATTTCGAGCCCTGCTATGTACCCGAAAAGGCTAATGTTAATTTTACAGGTACAGACTCCCCCAAGAAACATTGGACCAGTTCTGAAGCACTTTTTCTGTTTAAGGATCTTTACAGGTTATTTCTTTCCTTTTGCAATGCACTTGCATAAGCTGTGGAGTGTGAGAAGTACAGACTAAGATTTGCACTTTTTAAACTACACAGAGAAATTTAGGACAGGTACCAAGAACTCCACACACTTTGCAACAACTTGATCTCCAAAATACACAGATTATTTAACTGCTACTTGATTTCAAAAATGCACAGTAGTGCCAAGCCCGAGGACTACATTTCAGAAGTGATCCTGCATATTGGAAGGCACCTGTATCTTTCATACAAGACCTCAGCAGATTAAAAATCCCAAAGTTCAACCCCAAATTTAGCTCGGGTGTCAAAAGTAGTTTGCTTCACTGACAAACCCCTGCACAATGCGAACACCTTCAGTGGCATTAAGAAAGTGTGAATAAATGTTTTCAGGTTACTCATGCAGTGGAATTATGCTAGGTAGTCAGGTTCTGGGCTGAAAAGCTTTTAAATCCCTTGAGAACTCCTCACAACACAACCTAACTGCAACACATGTTAGAGCCCCGCAAGTTCCTCTGCCCAGGCATTTACACCTTCTCTCAAACCATCAAGTGCACATCATCGTGACCCACAGTTAGAAAGTGCATGTCTAAAGCCAATAAAAGCTGGTAAAGGCTTGATGAAAGCTCACTGTGAATGACTTCCAAAAGACATCATCCACGTGAGCCAGAGTATCATACTGAAGATTGGTAAGGTATTGGTTTTGAACTGCCTTCACTTATCAGTGGAATTTTGACTCTTTTCAACAAAAACTGTCATCTTGCCACCAAGGCATTCAAGATCAGCGCATAGAGCATTTCTACTGCTTCTTGTAAATCTGTTCACAGAACACACTCTAAAGAGGAAAAGGAAGCCTCTGTCTATAGGACAAAATAATAAGTGGGTTACAAAAACAAAATAGAAAAACCTTTGTATATAAAGAAACCTCTCTAGAAGTTGCAGAGACCACTTGCTACCAGCAAGGTATTACTCGATTTGCTAGATAGCTTAGTCCTTAACTTTGTTGAAAAGCAGTTAGTGTCAAACTGAACATTTCAGTGTAATAACCAACATGGATTAAACTGTCCACTCAGAACAAGAGAGAACAAAAAAATCCACAGGCAGACTCAATTCAAATGTAGTCCCAGGCAAGACAAGCTAGTTGTTTCCCTCACTAAGTCACTTATCCAGCCTTTTGAGTGTTTAAGAACCACTGTGAGGAGTTGACAGTAGAAAAGTAAAAGCAAAATGATGATTCGTATTGAAGAAAAAAAAAAAATGTACAGTTTAGTATGCTCAAACATACATCTTTATTTGACAACGTCTAAGGAACTAGTGCTCTGTGCCCTAAAGCAACTAAGATATGACATACAACACTAAGGATGTGTCAAGTAATTAGTCAATGTCAAACCCAATTTGCCTTTAGGGAAGTCAAAGTAGCAAAACATTCAGAGCTACACAGATCAAAAACAATGAATTTTTAAACCTTAATCTATAAAAATTTGAAAATGGTATGCCCTCACTTTCATAACCAGTCAGAAACAAGAAATGCATATTATACCTGTCTGAAATATTTCATCAAGTCTCTCTGCCACCTTCTGTGGGAGGCCTGCCTCTATCAGTGTCTTGTAGTGTTCTGTGTGAGTTACACTGGAAGTATCCATTGGTTCTTCCTCTTCTTTTAACTGTACCGCATTACCATTCACCTGATTAGCCATTTTATTATGCTGCTGGAAAAAATTCAGGAGCTATATTACAATAAGCCAGAAATAACTAGTTTGTAGGACAATGCATGATTTATCTAAACTAATTTGTATACATGCTGCAAATGACCTGTACCAAAAGTTTTATTTAATATTTTTTGGATGCAGCTGATCTAAGTTTCAAAAGAAAGCACAACCCTTAATACTGTGGAAAATGTACATGGAAGAATTTACATAGTTTTTTAAAAAATGTACTTCATGTACATAACGATGTCTAAACTTTATCTGCTGATTGTCAGTAAGTTAACTGGTTACCATAGCAGCTAGAATGTACTGGGATACGATAACATCCTTCAACGAAGAATCAGAAGAGCTAGGGCTATTTTCATTTCCCATTCCTCTACTTTTAAAACAATCGTTTAAAATTTAGTGAACACATAACCCTGCAGGGTAGCTTAATGTATAAAAATGTTAATACTTGTTTGCTAATTTTCACTTTCTTGGCTTGTTGCCATGTCTTCCTTCAAACCCAACATGCTGCATAAGACTAGCCAAACACTTTCTCACAACACTGTCAGAACTCAGTAAGGACAGAAAGAAAAATTGCACTCTAACGCACATTACAATTTGAAGCTGCAACTGAACTGTTTCCATGCTTTCAGTTTTACTCAAATAGGAGCTCTACAAATCACAGCTACTTTTTTAATAATATATGACTTACTGGTTTAAAAGGAAGCCATGACTGCAGCACCTTCAGTTCTTACATTAATAAAAAGACTTGCTTTCAGAATTAACAAACTGATTCCAAATATGTGCACTGAAAAATGCACAACTATCTTCTCAGACAATTCCAGTGGGCTTTGCCCAATTCATTAAGAACAGTTTCGATTTCTCAATTAGCCAGCCAGCTGATATTTAGTACTCTCAAATAAAAAGGCTGACAAGAGACAATTCAACTACCCAGCAGAGAACATTAGGATGATCAGCTGTAAGTTCAGAAATGAAATGAGCCTCGGGCTTTAAAAGATAGGGAAGAAGTCGATGATCAGCAGTGAAATGATAACCAGATAGACATGTGCAGCATGGTCGGAGCAATGCAGTTAAGTACTGGAATACAGGTATGAAGATGATTCAAGAACAGTTTTTTTTAAAAACGCTGACGCCTCAAGCTATTTACTATGCTGCAAAACAAGTCTCCAAACATAACCACACCTCTAACAGTCACTTGTGTACCCATGCCTTCTAGTCTACAGCTCATGAACTTTTGGGAAGATATCCTATGAAGATTTGCAAGCTTGAGCAAGGAAAAAAAAATAATCATTTTTCTTCAGACAGAAAAGTAATGATTTTACTAAAGCTGTCTTGACTTGAAGGGCAATTTTAGAGAGATGTAATACAGCCTCACATTGTTTCTGTCAGATGCCACTTCTTTATGCAATTAGCAAGGAAAAGAAAGGACGTTTTTGGTAGCTACATAGCACATATATATACACACATGCATTCTGCTACTTGACGAAGAGAAATTGCTTTCCAACCAATTCAGTTTACTTAAAAGCAACCATGACTATAGCCTAATTACAGAAGAAAAAAAATGCTACCTGAAGACTACAATAATAGCTTACCTATCATTACAAATATTAACTGAATTCTCAAAACACTAACTGAACATGAAGTTTCTATAGGTTACAAAAAATATGGAAAACAAAAATCAGCTAGATGTCTGCTCACTAGATAGTCTCTGTGAGATCTCAAATTTGAAACAGTGCAGGGCAGAGGGTTTTAGTTAAAACTGAAAATGCTTTGGGTATGGTATCATTCTAAATCCCTCTATCAAAAACGCATAGGATGATATACACAAAAAAGGTATACAGAGGGGTTTTTTTCTTGTTTTCACCATTTTACTGCCTTATAAAATCAGTTACTTACACATATATTGTCTTCTCTGTACACAAAAAAACCCCACCAAGAACTGTGAGGCTAAGCCAATACATAAATACAGAAAAGTTATTTGAAACAATTACAAGTACCTTCTAAACTTCAATGGCTTATGGTGATGTTCTCGGATATTATTTTTTTGTGAACCCAGATTAGTTTTCAAGTGTCACATACCCAAAAGTTTAGCACTGTTCTCAGTGTGGCCTATAACTGAACAAAAGGTTGACAGATAGTCTTGTGTCCAGGTAGAAACACCTCATCTGCAGTTCAATAACTCAAGCTTCTGACAGGCAAGATTTGCAGCCTAACGGCATGAAAAGATATCTACCTTCATCACAAACATACACCAGTGTGTGGAGCAATATCCAACCCCTAAGTATCAGATTACTACACAGCACCACAGCTGATCAAATGCTTTTTTAAGTAGGCTTTTAGACAATGTAAATTAAGTCTCGGGTTTTTAATTTACTAGCTGCATGGTTTATTTTTGCTTAAGAATTACTATCCTCATAAAGAACATAAGTCAAATGCGGTGCATGTTCACCAGAAAAGTTCAGTTTGGGTGTTCAAATTTTAGCTATTTCCTGTCACATAAACTTAATTTAAAAGACTTTCTTAAATAAATTTACTCTGGAAAAATCTGAAGTGACCTGTCAAAATATTCAGGTCCTGACAGCGTCCAGAAAAAATATATTTCTTTTCACAGTTATAGTAATAGATTCCCCGCTGGCTTTGCAAGCTTGGCCTGAAATCTGAGATTAGACTGACTTTTCTTCCTAAGTGATAACCAACAAGCAAAATTACATCTCTTACAATACTGAATCTGCACTCTAGGTTCAGCAGAGATACGTGGGTGAAAGTCATAGCTGAAAAAGATCTTTTAGCTCTCCCTCTAGATAACACCAGTTAGATGTAGCTATCAAGAAAAATATTTTTAACCAAATTTTATCAGTAAGGAAAACACACAATGATTTTATTAACATTTTTGTTCTCCTCTAAAAAAAAAAAAATATTAAAAGCACATTAAAGAAAAAGAGGAGTGATATCTATGTTTGCATGCGCAGTGTATCCATGTGACTCAGCCTATGACAGGCCAGGCCACACAGAAGAACACCCGCATGCACTCAAGAGTTTTTCATCTGCGTTAAGTAACTCAAACATCTAGAGAAGAGGGAGACTGGTTGAATTAAAAAGATTTTAAGTGTGGATTATAAGTAAAGGATTATGTATATTAGTATGTATGGGATACATATTTGTTTTTAAAACATGCAGAAATGGATGAATTTAAAACAGTGTACACAAAAATGTGCTTACCAAATGAGCAGCAGTAATAAATACAGGTTGGGGGCAACTTTACATAGGCAAGGATAATTCTCACTGGTGCCTGAGAGGTTACCTAGCTTCACCACCACAGAATCGTGTGTACAGGGAAGGGGAGGACTGTCTCGTTTCAAACTTCACACTGTTGTTGCCAACAATGTTTTTCTGAAGACCATGAATACTTCATGATATAAAACATGTTTTTAGCCATGCACTATCTTTCACCTAGAATTCCTCCATCTCAAAAGAGTAATTTTCAAAGTGACTAGTCCCTTTTTTAAGCTCTAATCATATGACAAGTAGGAGGTTAAAACTACACGTGCTTCTAAATTACCCAGAAACAACCTTCTTTTTCATGTTTTCATGTGTAATAACTCAAATGGCTCAAATAGTAATTTTCCTAGAAAAAAAAAATAACACACAACTGAGCCTGATAGTGTATGGCATCTTGAAAACAGAAACTTGATCTCAGCCTCAATCAGACAACCACTGGTTAAAGAGCCATGATGTTACTATTCCCTGTATTTTACACCATGCCTCCAACAGAGGTTGCCACCCACAGACTATCTAAGTATAACTCCATCCAATTAATTATAAATTCACAGTCTAGTTAACTCAAAAAATGAGCAGGAATGGCAATTTCTGGCAAAGGTACAACATCTCAAACTACCATAACCAACTTCACAGTGATTATACATCAATACTGTTTTCAGCCTTCTGCTATGTAACTTTTGATTTCATGGAGGAACTAAACTAAACTTCAGGTGCACAGGAAGTGTAAGTAATTCATACATAAAAACTCTGCACCAAAGTCATTCAACTTGCTTATGTTACTACTCCTTCTATCCAATATATTATCTGTGTCGAGCATTTCAGTTATACCACATTAAAAATAACACTGAGGGGAAGTTTTTTGGTGTTTTTGTTTGGTTGGTTGTTTTTTTTAATGAACCACAAGAAAACAAGTATAGTCCCTATAGTTATGCCTTACACTCCAAGAAGGTTCTTGTCAAAACAGGAAAATAAGAAACACATGAGTGAGAGGAAGATAAGAACTCGCATTAAAAGACTGAACTGGGGGTTTATCAAAGCCTAACTTGTTCACAAACATTAATGGCACGTCCCTTCATTTTTTACATGAAGGCATTATAGCCATTTCTTTTGTACCATAGCTTATTCAATCACAGAAAGTACATTTTAATAGCTCGATTATGATATACTAGGTGTTTATTAGCATGAATTACAAGAAAACTTATTTCGAAGTTATCACACCCTGAAGACCTTTACACATCAGCCAGGTTTCTATACCAGCATTTCAGTGCAGACAAACTACAACAAAGTGTAGTAAACCCTCACCCCTTCAGCACAGAGTTCTCAGCCTTTCCCACTCCATAAGCCCATGGAATGAAAAAATCTGAGAACCTCCATCATGATGCTACGCAAGACACTAGCACAGCCCGTACAGAAACTATGCTTCAGTATCTACACAAGTATCATCAGCAGATGACTTTACCACAACAGGTTGGCAAGGTGCACATCAGTGCCATTAAAATACAGCACTGACTGCATCAGCAGCTACCACATTTTGCTAACCTGAACTATAAAGTCTTTACATGTTTGTTTTTAACTGGAGTTGTCCATTCATAGCTCATCTGGTTGTTTGGGTTGTGCAGAACATTCACGGCACTCCAGTTCAAAGCAACACTTCAAAAAAAAAAACGAGCTTTGTTCTGATGAATTTATCCTCAAATACTTTTTCAGATCTTTGCCTAAGAAAGCAGGGACTATTGCTTGTGTTGACAAAACTAGCAAGTTGAGTGTTAGCGGGAGGCTCAAATATTATTCCAACAGTATTCACATCTAGACAGAAAAACTGAGAGGTAAGGATATTAAGTACTCATTGAAAATACAGTATCTAGGATACAAAATTATCAAGCAGACTCTGCTAGTTTGCAAACACCACAGTTTGCATAGATAAAAAAAAAATTACACTGCAAGATACAGAATTCTGGTTGGATTACCTTTACTTTTAGAAGACGTAAAAAATTCAGTATTATACAAAGTGTAATCTCAAAGAAAAAAAAAAGAAGAAAAAAAACAGTTTCATGATCATTAACATCCTTCGCAGCACAAACACATCACTGCTGGCAGGATCCTTTAGTGAAGTATACAGGGGAAGGGGAATCCAAATAACTTTTTCAAAAAGAGTAGTCCAGCACAGCTTAAGTACATAATTAGCCACGTTCGAAAACTGGCAGGCAACAAGGCCGCTAAGACCCAGCAACCAGAGTCTCGTTTTAAAAATAATAGTAATAACGATGTATTTAAGCAAAACTTTTGAAGATTTAGCAAAGGCCTGTGGTAAAAGATCGCTTAAGAAAAACAATGTCTTAGCAACAAAATTCTGGAGAATTTCTCCTTTCAGAGCATTTGACAAGTGTAACTCTCTCAACCAAAGTATTAAGCGCCTGAGAGCTGTGAGTACGTGCAGCGCAGTCTTCCCTCCCTACAACCGGCTCTATCAGAATATACGCTACGCAAGATTTTAGAGCGCGCTGCAACAGCGATGCATTTTCTGCTGAAAGCTTTCCTCACCCCCCACAGGCATACCGCAGCGCCGGTCGGACAGCAGCCGCGGACGCTGCCCACCAGAGCGCCTGAACTGCTGCAGCATTACAGCTCCACGGCGCCCGGAGGGGACCGAGAAGGGACCCGACTCCCCCTCGCAGCAGCGCCGCGACAAGCGCGCGTCCCGGCTCCCCGCCACATGCAAACCTAATCCGCGTAGCCGGGCGGAGCGGGGCAGCCTCAGCCCGCGGCCACGCCGCCCTCCCCATGCAAAGCCCGCGCCGGGCCGGGCCGCCCTCCCCCCGCCAGGCCGCAGGGCCCGCCCCCGGGCCGCTCCCCGGCGCCAGCTCCCGCGCGCGGCCGGCCCGCCTGCCCCGCCGCAGCCTGCGGGGCGGACACGCCACGGCCGGCACCCAGCGACGCCCCCGCCCCGCTCTCCTACGCGGCGCGAGCGCTCCGGGCCCGCCTCCGCGAGCGCCGGGCCTACCCGCAGCCCGCGGCTGCCCGCCCCGCCGCAGGGCCTACGCGGGAGCCCTCGCCCCGGGCCGCGGAGCCCCCACCTCCGCGCGAGGCAGCCCCCCGGCGCCCCCGGCGCCTCTCGGGGACTCACCGGAGCGGGGCCTGCGCGGCGCAGCTCGGGCCCAAGCAGCGACGGCAAATGGCGCGCGCTCCTCCTTCTCCTCATGGACGGCGGCGCGACCCCGGCAACACGCGGGGTTTCCCGGAACTATTTCCAGGGACCACTGCTTCACCCACTCAGGAACTCACGCTCTAGACGAGCAGCCGGCGGCGCCTATGAGACGTGGGAGGCGGGACGCGCCGTTCCTCCCAGAGACCAATGAGAGGGAGGCGCTGTAGCCAATCGCGCAGCGCCTTCAACCCGGCGCGCCGGTAGGGCAGGCGTTGGGGGGATTTAAAGGGGCAGCGCCGCCCGCGGCCTCCGAACAAAGGGAGTGCGAGGAGCGCGCGGGGCCGCCCCCGCCCCTCCTGCTCCTGTGCGGCGCGAGGGCGGGCGCCGCCCCTGCGGCCAGGTGGAGCCGGCGACGGAGCCTCCGCCTGAGGGGAGCGGGCCTGCTCCGAGCCGGGCCCGGGGCCGCTGATGCGGGGGCGTTGCCCGGCAGGGTTAACCCCGGCCCGGGAGGCGGGCGGCGGGTGGAGCAGCCGCTGTGCGGGCCTGGCCTGGCCCGGCCCAGCCCAGCCTTTCCCGGGCGCTGCCTCCCGCGCTAACGCCCCCGGCCCCCGCGTGGCGGCGCCGGGCTGGCCGTGGGGCTGGCCGGGGCAGCTGTAGGCGCGGGTCTTGGCGCGGCACTCGCTGCCCGTGGTGCCTCCCGTGCTGCCGGGCGAAGCCGTCTGGGGCCCGGCGGGTTCCGTTGGAGCCGTGTCCTGCTGTGAGCCAGCCGGTGCTGGGGCCGGTCACGGTTGGCCTCCAGGCCAGGAGTGAAGGGGGAAAAGCGTGTAGGGGCAGCAAGAGCTGCGGTTCAGGTCCTCAGGACATCGGCGTGAGGGACTCTGATGTCTGGGCCTGCTATTCTGTAATTAATCTGTGATTGCATATAACTTGCCTGCTTCCCTGATTTGCTTGATCAGGCTCTTGATGAGTAGAGACTTGATGCAATAAATACATAAGTCTGGGGGAAATGAGCTCTCAGAGAAGGTCCTTCCAGGAGTCTAACCACAAAATGACTCTCCTGAAGACTTGCATGCATCTGCATGGTGTGTTAAGTATGTCTGTGTCCATCACTGTTAATGTGGAGCATAGGTAAAAATTGTATGTGTTACCTGATGTAAATAAAAGAAGCTTTTTGATCCAGAAATCAGAGGCAAACTCACAGAGGTATTGGAGGTGTTCAGTCTATCTTGCTGAACCTGTCAGGTGGCAGACACACCGCTTCTCTTGTGAAATTTGCACTGCCTCTGTGACTTCCCTCTCCAGACTTGGCAGTAGTGACAGGGCGTCTTTGCTGAATGTAGGGTCTACTGTGGCATAAAGATGGAAGGAGATAGAATTGTTCATTGCCTTATCCATTCAAGTTCACTGCAGCAGTTTATTTTACTGGGAGTTAAGAATGATAGGTTTAAGGAGTTCTTGCAGCACAAAAATTGAGAGGAATTGAGGGACCTGAGCATCTGTCCCTTTAATGGTACTTAATAAATGTCCTGCAAAGCTCTTAAATATTTTGTAATATGGTATCCAGGAGTGAAATATGGAGTATATTGAGATATCTCCTCTCAGCTGACAACTGAACAGGATGAGACTATAGCAAAATGTATATTGCGATATGTACGCTTCTGGCAGTGTAATGATTTCAGTTATTGAGCACTACTAGATCTTACAGCAGGAAGATTCTTCATGTACTAATTGCCAAAATAAAAGCCTCAATGGCATTGCTGACGCTTTCTTATCTGTTCTGCACTGGTATTTCCCAAGCCCCTTGTGGGTAATTAATTATATGCAGATAGTTGTGAGCATTAGCAGGCTGTGGGTTTTGAGGGTAGGGCTTTTTTGGTAGTTCTCATTTCCTACCCAAAATCAATATTGATTTTGTGTTAAGCCTGACATGGTTTTGCCAGTACAGAACTTTAGCATGCTATTTTTCTGCTAAGAGATTAATAATTTAAGCAATTCATAAATTGGTGTTCATAAGATAGAATTTGTAATTAAACATGGATTAACTCTCAGCTGCCACTCTTGCACCCCACGTTCTGTAAGAGGATCTAGCGCTATTACTTTTTCACTGGAATATTATGCTGAAATTATTTCCCTTCCATCGAGCAGTCCAGTTGATATTTTTTTGCTGTGGTGAGTCTATAAGCTTTGATTCACATGAGAATAGAACCCTTGTTACACTGAGAAAAATAATTTGAAAATCCTCTGCTGTGTGCTGTGGACTGCACATATCGTTGCCTGTAATGGGCCCAACTGAATTCTGACACGAAGGCATATCGGTACATTTGCAGTTGTCTGCCTATGCCACCTGGGCACAGGTGGTTAGTTTTGAGTGAATCATGCTGCTCTTTGTTCCCAGTTGAAGGCGGTCCTTTCCTTCCATTTTTACTTTTGGATGTTCTTGCCCTCCATGTTTTGGGGGTTTACCATCCTTTCTTTCTGTAAGCAAGCTCTGCCCTGCTATTATTCTCTGGGTGCTTGACTGTTAAAGGCAGCAGGACATCAGAAGAAGGTATCTTCTATTGTATTGCCATTTAGTATAAAGGTGCCAGAGCTCCAGGCTGGCTGTAGACCTCAGCCATTTGGCTTACAGACCAGGTTCTGTTATAACACTCCAGAATATCTGCAGCTACTGCCACCCTAGCTTCTGCATGTGCTTTGGCAGCCACTTTGCTCTTTTGTCTCATGCTCCATACAATAGCCTCAGCCCAAAATGATCTGAACATTGAACACCTCTAGCCAGGTACAAGCTATGACCTGCAGGTAGTAGGGTTAGTCCAGTGCCAGACAACAAGCTGAACCTGAAAGCAGGTCCTAGATGCTCTGGAATGAAGAGTAATTTTAAATTTTTGCTAGATTTTGCAATTTTAATTTTTGCTAGAAAATCCTGGAATGATATAGTTACAGCTCGCTCTAGTTGGAACTAAACAGATGCACACAAGACCTGATTTAGTCCCGGGCCAAGGCAAGGCAGAACAAAAACCATCTTGGAACCAAGGACAAGGTTAATCTCTGCTGCAGAGAGCTGGCTTGCATCGGTCTGGGAGGGCAAGCAACAAGCCTCGTGAAGGTTATAGTGTCCCTGCAGCCATCAGCTGATAACGAAGTGGACAGGTGAGGCCATGACTCCTGACAGTGAGGCTGCCTTTGCTTTTCTGATTCCTTCAGGACCCAGGAGTCCCTGGATGCTGCAGGGGAGAAAGGTGAGCGTATCCGTTAGCAGACAGAGCAAAAGAGGTGAAGGCATCAGGCTTTTCGGCAGCTGTATGTATTTACCCTGCGACCTCGGTATGTATTTACCGAGTTGACATTTTCCTACTGTCTTGATGGCCAGAGGTTGAGTTTTCCTGAGGCTCGGGCTGTTCTCATCAGTCTGCCACTCCTTTTCCAAGCTTGCACTGAACTTCCTGTGTTTCCACATCAGTGGCAAGATGATGGAGTTGATTCTGCTGTAGCTTGTGTGTGAGCTGTTAGCATATATATGGAATATGACATTTTCCGGTGCTTTAGACTTCTTATTCTGACCAATTATCAGTGCAGCTATTACGAATAATGTGTAGTGGATGTGCCTGCCTCTAGCAAACATCTCGTTCTCTGGTGCTCTGCATGCAGCTCTTCTCATGTTTGCCAAAGCCTGGGCTTCCAGTGAAAGGAGGTGTGTCTTAAAAAAAAATCTACAGGCTTTATTTATCAGTGAGGAACTTTCTGAAAGACCCCAGTGTGTTCCACCCCCCTAAAGCAAGGAAATGCTCAGGAAAATTTCTGTCTACAGAGGCCATGCTGCTGTTATTACCATGTTATTTTTTGCACATGCACTTATTTTGCCTTGCACAGAGCCAGTTTATTTGATTTTGGGAAAACATAAGTATATGCTTTGTCTTTGTCCTATCTCATTCCCCTTGTCTGCTCTAGAGTGGGGAGGACTAGCATGACAAAAAGGCCCAAAGAGACCAGACTGGGCAACCTGGGTATCTTGCACTAAAACCAGCTTGCTAAAGATCTGCTAAAGATATATCACTTTCCTCTCTGTCACTTCTGTCCCCACCCGTCAGCCAAGGATTCTTGGCAATTTCTATCATATTTGTGTGGGATGCAACACAAACTAAGGGCCTTGGGAAGAAGCTTCTTTTTGCTGCAGCAATAATCACCAGCTCAATTTTAGCTGAAAAAAGTGCATTTTTCCTGCTTTTGCAGTGGCCAAGAGGTGTTGGGCCATGATCTATAGGAGCAAGATACGGACAGAGGATCTGGGGGATATGCATCTCGTTGAAATGGAAAGGCCACTCCAAGAAGTTAAGCTTTTTCTTCATGAATCTGTGCTATAGGTGGCTGTTGAGAGTTAGGGTGTTGTGAACCCCATTCACAACCCTGAGGAACAATTGAACAACCAGGATGCACCAGTGCTGGCAGGGAAGAGAGAAGGATCCTTTCCTTTGTGTACCCCTGTGCCCGCAGGACGGGGGATTCTATTCATGCCATCAGCCATTCCAGAGCAACTGAGGAAACCCAGAACAATAAGCCCCTCTATGGCCTGTCACCCAAGTTAAGCGCCATCCTTGCTGCCTTAACAGCCTCAAACATCAGCTTTGGGTTTTGGTTGCTCTGCACCAAAAACAGCTGGCAGTTTGTAGCTACTGATTTCCAAAAGACAACTGAACCCTGTCCTTCAGGTTGCACTGGACTGAGGGGGAGTTCTGGGAACGTCTCTAGACAGCTCGTACCTTCTTAACCCCCCAGCGATCACGTCAGGTCTGAGGTGTAATCCTGTTTTACTCCTCAGCACTCCTGCTCTGAACTGGAGTTCTACAGCAAACCATAGGCACTGAAGTGGCCGCAGTCCATAGCTGGCATCTCTCCATCTACTGGCCCTGGAAGTGGATAACTGAACCCCAGATAGACTGCTTGCTCCTAGTCACACAAATGCTCACATAATTTGTTAGAAGCCCTGTGGTATTGTAGTGCACTCCAGGATACCAAACCCTGTTGGTGAAACATCCATCAGACCAAATGCAATCATCTTAAATCATCTATGCCTTCTTGTAGCTGAAATACTTCTGGTAAGAGGTCTGTCTGTAACTCGGACGTCTTTCGTGTTGACGTGTCTCTTGTGGTTTTTATTACAAGTACTGTCAAAGGAGCTGCAGAAAAAACACATTACAAGCCTTCAAGCTGACGCTATTGCCATATTGCACTCCACTTGGAAGAAAAACCTTACTAAAGCACCCCAGATCCGGAATACTCACCCGTGGTAGGTTACTGCTGTATCATCAGAATCAGTAACAAGCAACATCCATCTATGTCATTTGGTAACTTATTGCAGAGACTGACAGTTAAAATTTCCATAGAAGAAAAAAACACTTCTGAAGAGATGCACTGATGATTAAACTACTACAAAACAAGATGATTTAACATCTCCCTTGCCAAAAGGCAGAGGTCCCCCTCAAATATTTACTTTGAACCACCTTTGCTACTAATTAGACACTACACAAACTCATTCTTCTTGCTAACCCCAGGGAAGAGGGAAAGACATTTCTGCAATTGAATCTGCGTATAAAAGATTTTACTGAGCACCAGCACAAGAAAAGGTACGGGGTGCTGTGGCCAGGACTGGGGTGCTGGGAGCTCTTGTAGGAGCTCAGTTGCTCACAGAATTACCCCTGATAAAGAGTCAGTACAGGAGGTAGGGTGGGTGAGGTGCTTGTGATTTCTAGAGACAAGTTCAGGAGACGCGTCTTTTGCTAGGCAGAGATATTTGCACCGCCAAGGAAATAAAACAGTGCCCGTTAACTAGGAATGGCCAGAGTGTTACCGGCATTAAACTAAAGCAAACTGGTTTCAGGGAGATTTAGGTTATTGGGACTCCCTGGAAGAAGAGGTCAGTGGGTAGAATACGTTAGGGAAACCTCATCATGAGGACAAATTGAACAGACACTACCCAAGGCATTAAGGTTCATAGCCAAGTGGAACCCCTGGTAGGAGGATGGCTGCAAAAGCAATTATGGTAGCTGGATAAAAATAGAGACCCTTCTAATTTAGCAAAGGTAATTTCAAGAGATGGGAGAAGACTGCTCCCACCACACTCACCCCTCCCTCCTCAGTACTTCTTGCATTTGCTTGGTGGTGATTTTGGCACATTTGGATTCCACAAGCTATTCAACTTGTTAACCTAACAAAAGATTCATTGAGCTCAGAACAAAAATACAGGCTGGTGAGATAACAGGCTGAATGACTCCCCTGTCCCCCCGCCCCGAGTCCAACACACCCGAGACAGTGAAAGGGAGAAGCGGAAGCAGGAGGGAGACTGTCCGCTTTATGCAGCAGCATCATTACTCCGTTCAGCTTCTCCAGCAGCCATAGTCTGTGGCCATGGCTTTATAATCATCATCTGCCGGTCAAACTACTGCTGAAAGGGACTCCTCTCCCCAGCCCGCTTGTTCAGTCAAGATCTACAGCTGCCTGTCCTCGTCGTGTGTACTTCCATTGCCATAACCTGTCAGAAGTTCAGGGTGACTGCAAAGTAACGAATTAACTAGCCTTTCCTCTCCAGAAAATGGGATGGGTTTATGAACACGTGGTAAGGGACCCAGCACATCTACCAGCATAGGAGCCCCCTGAAACTTGTGCAAAGTTGAAACATGAAGAGAGAGGGACGTGTTTCAGAGAGTGCTGGTGGGCAAGAAAGCTCTCTGCTGTGTAGCAAGATACCGTACTGTACAACTGAACTCCGGGGGACTTCAGAGAGTTTGTAACACCTCTCCCGGTGGCATGGCAGGTGATAGTGGTCCAAATCACAACACCCACAGTGTCTCACAGCAAATCCCCTCTCCCTTACAGGCTCTCGGGCAGAAGCTCTGCAGCTGAGCTTACATGGCATAGTTAAGATTTCAGTGGTGCACAAAAATGCAGAGTAAATCACAAAACCATGAATTTAAGCCCTCATGTGTTCCCTTCAGAATATAAAGTTGTCCTAATATTTATTTCAGCTATTCCATAGTCCACTGTAGCTGTGATGCCAAGAAATCGGTCTTCAGTGGGGACATCTCACTACTGACTCCACAGCTTTTGGGGGAAGCCAACCAGCTAACAGATACAATAGGAAAAAGATTTTTAAATGGGTAAAAGTTTGGATTTTTAATTGGGTAAAAACTAAACAGGTCAATAATATATTACTTTTCATGCAGTTCTTCCCACAAGGTTTCACATTCCCAGGCAGGTGGAGATATTAGTATTTTTGACTCAGGTTAATTGGCCCCAACCAAGAACAAACCCCACAGACAGCTCTACACGCAACCTCTGCACAACTCACTGCAACACCATCTTCCACAGACTGAGCAAGGCCAGACAATGACATACCTCACAGCGCAGCCTCTCTCTCCCAGGGCTGATCACACAGATGACACTCCCATTAAACAAGAGTTTTTAAGAGCATGGACTCTTCATTAGTGCAACAGTGCTGTCATTTACTCTGCAGACAAGACGCACCACTAGCTGCAGTGCTCCTCAGGTGACAGAGAGTGGCCCAAGGGGAGAACAGCTGTTTGGGGATGTACGGGTTAACACAGGAGAAACCGGGACACCTTCAGACAGCCGCTCACTCCCTTGTCAAAGCACTTTCTACATCAAAGGCTCCGATTTGCCTTCTGGTGTTTCAGACAGGGCAGCTCTCGCCATTTCTCCAGTCCAGCTTCACTGCAACACTTGGCAGTGTAATGTAACATACCCTGTCGCAGGGTGGCTTTTACCAGTGGTAGAAACGAAACTTGTTCAGGCAGGTTTACGGACACGACAGTGCAGCTATGGAAGGAAAGGCTGTCTTCTTACCTGCCCATTCTTATTACATAAAATCCCCTTCTTGTCAGCGCTTAGTGCAGTAAGGCCACACTACTTCAGTAGGTCACTTGCCGTGTTTTATGATAGATTTCTTGTATTAAAATCGCAAAAGTGACTTAACCTGCATAAAATAAATCTTAATCCATCTTTCTTTGGAAGCGGCCTTAGATAAGGAACATGGAGAACCAGAGACAGAAAAAACCCACTATTGGGCAATTAAAGTCTTTGCAGAAAAGAACATTCATGTAGAAGTCGAGGATCTCAGCTGTCTTGCTCCAGGAACTTGCACCACAAGTGAAATCACCATAACCTAGAATGGTATTTTTCTCTCTCAGCTTATGGCACTAAACACTAAGTGCACAAAAGAACCTTATTTTTTATAGATACTCTGCTAGTTCAGTGGAGAGCTGTCTCCCCCCTACACCACAGAGACCATTTTCTGGAGACAAAGTTACTTCTGTGTGAAGAGGTCTCTACACAGGTACCATTTTTTCCAACTTTTCTTGCAGCTTTAACTGTAAAGTTAGCATACTAAGTACAGTCATTTCTTTCAAATAAATCTAAAGAAAATAGTGAAGTTCTGTACAGGACTGCCTACTCAAGAGTATATCCTTATTTTGAAAGAACAATGAAGTTTAAAACCAGACAGTGAGGTTTTGTTTTTTTTTTTTCATTAAAAAGTTACTGAGCAGAAAAGAGAGACTGAGTAGTTTATTTGACATTGGTGCAGACCACAGTATAATTGGACGAATTTGGATTATGTTGGCCAAAGCATAGTCTCCAGTGCTGTTTTACACCACAATCAGTATTGGCCATGCACATTCAACAACAGCATCAGCTTAGTCATCATCTTTAAGCTTCTTGATCTTATACTTATGACGCTCAATTTCTTTCTGCAGACGCTCTATCTCTTTCTGGTGGTGATCAATCTCTTCTTCATGGTGTTTCCGTAAAGCAGAGAGCTGCTCCCTCTCTTTCTCCCTGCAAGAAAGCACGGCACACGGTGCAGCACCCGCACAGCCGGGGGTCGCCGCTACCCTTCAGCGCGGGGCGCGGGAGCCGGCGCAGAGGCTAGGGTTTGGCCGCAGGAGGGGGCGGCTGCAGGCGAGGCTGGCAGAGGCCCAGGGCTAGACCGTCCTGCCGGGCCCTGCGGTGGTTACCGGGCGGGGGGGAAGCTGCTTGCGCGGGCCCCCACGGCGGAGGCCATCAGCGAGGGCCGCAGGCCCCGCCGCACCCCGCTCACCTGAAGTACCGCTCCTCCTCGGCCGCCTGCTTCTTCCCGAAGGCGCCCCCGGCCTCGCGGATGGCGCCGCCGCCGCCGCCGCCCTTCCCGGCGCCTTTGCCCAGCTCGCCCAGCTGCGGGGAGAGACGGCGGTGAGCGGGGAAGGGACGGACACCTCCGGACACCCCCTGCCCGCCGCACCCACCTGGTCGGCGCCCGAGCCCGAGCTCCAGCGCTGCTGCTGCGCCAGGAGGGCCCCGCGCAGGCCGCCCCGCGCCGCCGCCACCACGGCCGCCATCGCCCGCCTGCCCTTGGAGCGCCGCGCGGACGAGACCCACCCCCAGGGGCGGAGCCGCGCCCAGCCCGCCGCGTCACGGCCCGCGCATGCGCAGCCTTCGCTTCCACACAGACGCCCCCGCCCCCTCCTGCGGCCCGGGCGGCGGTGGGAGCTGACGCCCGTACGGCCCGAGGCCCGCGGCCGCCCCCCCCCTCCGCCCCCCGCGCCCGGACTGCGCTTCTCTGCCTGGCGGCGCGGCGGAAGCTCCCCCGGCCGGGGCGGCGGGCGGGGCGGCGCCGGGCTGTCCTGTCCTGTCCCGTCCCGTCCCGTCCGGTCCCGTCACGACGCGCCCCCGGGGTCCGGCCCCGGGGCGCCGGGGAGCAGGGGGAAGAGGTGGACGGCGGGGGGCGGGGCCTGTTGCTATGGCGCGCGCGGCGGTCACGTGCCGAGGGCGCCTCCGGCCTCAGCGCCGTGCTCACGTGCGCGCGCGCGGCGTCACGTGGTGCTGGCGATGGCGGCGGCGGGGGAGCCCGGGGCGGGGGGCGCCGCCGAGGAGGCGTTCCTCACCTTCTACAACGAGGTACCGGCGCCTCAGCGCCGCCGAGGCGGCGGGCGGCACCGCCCCGCCCCCCGGGCCCTGCCCGCCCGCGGCCGGCGGCCGGCAGCCTCCCCTCCCAGCGCCGGGGCCTGGCGGGCCGCGCGGCGCCTGTCCCGGCCCGGCCGCCCGGAGGGGAGCCCGCCGGGCCCCGAGCCCGGCCGTGGCGGGCCCTGGGGCTGCCCCGGGCCGCTGATGGGCGGGAGGGCGGGGCGGGCGTAAGCCGATGACGGTGCTGGGCAGGGGGCGAGCAAATGGCCGGGGTGGGCGAGCGGCAGGTGCCCGCGGGTTCGTGCTCGGCCCGGGGAGACGGGGCGTTCCCCCGGCTCGCTGCTGCCGGCCCCGCGGCGTCTCCCGCCCCCGAAAAGCCCCTGTTGTGGCTGGGAGAAGGAGCCAAGCGTTCAGCCCCCATCTCGCTCCCTCGGGTGGGAGTTGTGCGCCCCGCGGTCTCTGAACATAACCCTGCGCTGTGCTCCACTGCTTGGCCTTTTTGTGGACAAACTGTCATTTGGGAAGGTGTGTTTTTCTCTCAGCCTGTGCGAGTCTCTGTTACTTTGTGTACAGCTTGGATGTGATTACCTGAGCCTGCCTGCAGAAAGGTAGTGCCAGTTTGGTGGATGCTTATTTCTTCAAATAAAAGTGAACGTTAAATGTAAATGCATGGTTTGGTTCGGCTTAATACTCTGAAGAACAAAAAGTAAACTGAACTGAACTAAATAACCTGTGGTCAGAATGAAGTGGACTTGTATACTTGCGCTGGTGTCACTTAATGTGTTTAATGGGCTATCCCGCCAACAGTGGGTTTAAAGCAATAGTGCGGTAGGTTTCCAAGGAATCACAATGACAATGTTGGTGTAGGAGCAAAGTGCCACAGCTGTTGAGCAAGCTATGGGAGAGACAGGCAGAAGTGCCTTCTAGGTTTTTTATAGTTAAAATGTAATGTTAAAAATACTGTCATGCTGTAGAAACGGCTAAAAAATGTGCTCTGCTAGTGCCTGAGTAAAATAACTACAGGCTTGGGATAAGCAAGAGGTGTTGTGAATTGTAGTACAGGATGATGATGACTGGTGTAGTAATCACATGGGAAAACAGGTAAGCACATTGTGATGGTCAGTTAATGTAGGTCTCTCTTGTTCTTCAGGTAAAGCAAATTGAAAAACGAGACTCTGTTTTAACATCAAAAAACCAAATTGACAGGCTGACCCGACCCGGATCTTCCTATTTCAACTTGAACCCTTTTGAGGTTAGTTTGAACGTTTTATCCTCCCTTCTGACGTGGTATGCTAACTTCCAGATTTGCCGCGTATTTATTTCAGTAAAAAGACCAAACATAAAGAAAGAAAAAAATTCTCTAGATGTAGATTACTGTGCAGAAGGTTTACAGAAGACAGAAGGATGGTGTATATGTGCTCACTCTCTTTTTCACTGTTTTATGGCAAGCACAAACTATATTATTTTGACGCGTTTCCCTCGTGCAACAGCAGATTAATGCTAGGTACTTTCTGAATGAGAACGTAAGAGCTACAAGTGGCACGCTTGTCAGGTTCTGTTCTGAGCACTCTTGGCTGGCATTTCTAGTTGTGTCTTTTATTTTGGATGTTCATCCCACTGAACTTGCATAGTGCATAGAATGAGAGACGGACTCTCACTGCTCACACCAGTGAGCAATCTTTGAGGAGTCACTGGAAAATGGGTAATTCCCTTGCACATTATATAGTTTGATTCCAGTTGCAGTCAGTTATAAAGTCTTAACAAGTATGAAAGCCTGAGAAAGACAGTAAATAAAACAATCTGGTGTTCCTCTGGAGCTGGCGTTTCCCATGTGTATTCCTTCCTGATATCATCTTCATCTGCCTTTTTAAAGCCTCAGGTGCTTTTTGTAGTTTCAGTTTAGGGCTGGTCAGCCAGATCAGTTGGCAGATTCACCTTGACAACGTTCAGTTCTGTGTAGATCTTAGTACTTGACTTGGAGAGTAAAGTAAGAAAGTCATTTAGAAGTAGACTGTAGTTTTCCTGTGAGAGAGTGGTTTCTATTTACAGACCAGCATACATCTGCATTGAGTAGGCTCACTTGTTGCCTTAGGACTTCTGTTCAGTAAATTAATTTGCAAAAGAGCTCCTAAACTCTGCCACATTCCTAAAGATCAGTATGTAGACAAGTGGGCTAGTTCATGGAAATCAAACAGTAAAACTCTTCTGTCTTCTTTCAAAATGATAAAATGAATAAATTCTCACAAAGTACTGTGTTTCCTGCCCAAAGTTCCCAGTTACGAATGATCCAAGTGTCCCAAAGCCACCGTATGCTTCCATTTCTGCCAAACTAAGCATTGCTACAGGACTGGTTGAAGACCACTTGTGGCTATTTAGGGATGGCAGCTGTCTATATGAGACTTCAGTGTGGAAGGGACACTGGCATAGTCAGAGGAATCTAGCATTACTAAAAGCAGAATGTCCCAAACATGGTGTCTCTTAAATGTTTCTGTTTTACTAGGTGAAAATTCATGTCCTGAAGCAGCTCCCTGATGGGGGGAGCTTTCTGGTGTTGTGTCTATATGCCAGTGAACCAAGTGTTTAGAGCTTGCTGCCAAGAACCTGAAACGTGGGGAGTATCATCGAACTTGCTCTGCTCTCATGGTCTCTTTTAGGTACTGCAGATGGATCCTGAAGCCACAGATGAAGAGATAAAGAAAAGATTCCGGCAGGTATTTGGCTTTTGCACTTGAAGCCTCTGGAAGGAAACTAGAAGCTCTGTAGAGATAGTGCAGCTGTGCTTGGGAACAAGAAAAATGGTGGTAAAACTGTATCTGGGTAGAGGAGTAGCCATTTTGGGAAGAAATGCATAGAAAAATCTTCGTATCAACAAGAGGAGAGCTGCAGAAGTGTCCCTGGTCCATGCATGGTATGCTGCTTTGCCTGTAAAGTGTGTGATGAGGCTATTGCAAACTGATATGCTAGTGTATAATCAGCTTATTGAACTTTAGTTCAAAGAGAAGGTCAAAATTTGTCAGAAACTAAGAACTGAGAAAAGGTGTTTTTCTCAAATGTACGAACTTGGATCCAGAAGTGTATTTTCTGTGAGGTTTCGTTAAGAATTTCAGCGGTCATTTTTGGTGACTGGGTTACCTGGAACAGCAGCAGCCCTGCTCACTGACCCATCTGCATTGCCCCATGCAACGCAGGAAACGTTACTCCAGACGCACTCTGCTGACAGATCTGCAGGAGAAATTTGAATTTAATCAGTGTGTGCAACAAAGCAACACAGTATTTGGAGGGCTGTAGCCTGCCACCTGAATTAGCAGTGTAAACATCAAGAGTTGTCTTTAGGCAGGAAGTTGTGCTGGGTGACAGAGGAACACGCCTGCCAAGTTGGTGATGGGATATGGGCTACTTCTATATGTGGGAAGTGGGAGGATAACCTTTTAGTCTGTTGCTGACTTCTCAGTTATGCGAATCAATAAACTGGGTCTGTCTTAGCTTTAGGCTGATAGAATACCACAGGGAAATGTTTTGAAGTCAATGTGATGAAATGAAAAAAGTGCATGGAATTGTGTCTTGAAGAAATCAAACACCTAAATACAGAATGTGAAACAGCCAACAGAAGGAAAAAGACATTGGCTGTAGCAAATCACAGAGTAAATCAGCAACATGCTGCTGTCTAGGACCAGAGACGAACCTTTTTCCTGTGAACTAGCAAATGCCATGTGTAGAGCTCAGGAAATAGTTATTTTGCATTCTTCGGCACTGATGCAATTCCGGTTGCCACACTGTGACTGTTTTTGAACATTATACTAGGAAAGATGCAGATAAACTAGAGAGTCCATACAGCAACAGCAAAAATAAGAAAAGAATGGAAAAAAGAATGACATAAAAAAAATGGAAAAAAGAATGACATATGGGGAAAGTTTGAAAGAACTTTCTCTTTCTCTGCAAGAGGAAGGTGGAGAACATGTGCTTTCCAGCCCATTTAAGGTTGCCCTAAAGATGGTAGCAATCAGTGTCCTGTCTCTGCTGGATAGAGAGTACAGGAAGGAGTTTTCTTAACTTTCAGTAAAGGAGCCTAAGGAAAAGCTTACCAACTCTTAAATATTTTGACGGCCTTAAGGGATACTGGAGAACTTCTTGGGAGACGTTGTTGAGTGGAAGGTAAACTTCATTTGAGGATGATCTTTGTAAGTTTGTTTCTTCTTAAGACAAAGGATACAAAACTTGGGTGACCAAGGGGTTCGTATCAGCCCTAGGCACTGCAGGTGAAGGGTGTTTATATTGTTCTGACATCCCAAGCTGCAGCTTTTCTCAGATAGCCTGTTTATTACAGGAATTGTATTTGATTTACAAGCTTTTACTGATGCATACTTCTACATGTTGTCAGCTGATTTGTCCGTATACAAAGGAATGTCATCCCCTGTGATTCCTTCTATCTGAGACCATTTCCCTCCTCCCACAAAAAACTCTGAAATATTCTTCATCTTTTATGATGATCTTGATAGCAAGATCCTTTCTCTTGCAGTTGTCAATATTGGTGCATCCAGACAAAAATCAAGATGATGCAGATAGAGCCCAGAAGGCGTTTGAAGGTAATGCTCTCACCCTTTCCCTGGGCTGTTGTATGATAGTACTTGGACTGCTATTTTTCTGTAGCTGGTTTAAATGTTTATTAGGGGTGCAGGTCCCACTGACGGACAAGAAGAATTGCTGTAGGGGCGCTTTAGATGAGGGAGAAGGTGTCTGGGGTGGCATTTCAGCAGAGAATTTCACTAGGTGGCGGCATTCGCATTGCAACGGGAACAAACAAATCCGTGGGGTTTCAAGATTGTTCAAGATTGTTTAATCTGTGCATTAGATTTTATTCAAAGACCATATGACAGAAGTAATGTGATGGTTTTAGGTGTGTGCTTTGCATTACGGTGAGGCGTTGTGCACCTTAAACTTACCTCGTGCCCTATAAATAAATCACTTGGTAGGACTGACACTTTCACCCTGCTAACTCCAAAAGGTGTCTGACAGTTTCTGCCATTAATGTACCCTAAATCGCATTTGACTAATCATGATATCACTTACCTAGATGTATTAAAAAAACCCCAAACAAACAAACAAACAAACAAAAACCAGCCAACCAAAACCCCCAAAATGCTATGAAGCAAAATTTGTATGGTCAACAAGTAGCAACCTTGTGATGCCTTGTGAATGTGACTACTGGTGCTATTAATGTTGGTGCTTTTTGTTAGCTGTAGATAAAGCGTACAAGTTGCTGCTAGATCAGGAGCAAAAGAAGAGGGCCTTGGATGTGATACAGGCAGGAAAAGAATATGTGGAACACACTGTAAGTATTCCATAAGAACATCCAGGGGCAGGGGTGAATGGTAATCAGTCCTTCATAATTTGCTTTTTGGTACACCTGCTGCACGTTTAAGTCATTAAAAAGTAAGCTGAGCAAACTTCGTAATGAGTGCAGGTGGACTCTGAGCACTTCAAGGCATGAACAACTGTGCTTTGTCCAAGACTGCTGTTGAGCTCAGCGCAAGATAATTCAGTGAAATTCAGTAGTTGAAATAATTAGGTCAGACCACATGGTCTGACCTAAATATTTTTTTTCAAGTCTGTGAATGAATGATGCAGTTCAAATGTGTGTAGGTGGAAGAAAGTAGGTGATGACAGCAGGAGACTGGGAAGTTTGGGGGAAAATGACCTATAAGAAAAGGAGCTTGGATTGCGTTGGCCAAGAAGTTAGTTGAGTGATGTGGGTGGACTAAAACACAACAAGCTTGAAAAAGCAAATGATATGGGAGAACTCAGATACTCTAAACCAAGGAACACTTCATGTTCTGCTTCTTGTTGTTAGTGTTTTGAATATTACAAAGCAAAATAAACTTCCTGCTGGTTTGGATGTTGTATATTGGATATGAATATATCTTAAAAACAAACAAAAAAAACCAACAGAGGGATTATGTTGAATGAATAGTATCTAACATAGTATTTTTAATTACTACAGTTCATGTGATAGTGATCTTGTATGTGTTTATCTGGACCTAGAACCAGGAGGTTTTGATCTAAAATAAAACATTGATCCAAATCAAGAACTTAGTCACCCAGAGTTCTTCCCCCACAGTGGAGTAGGAATGAAAAACTATTTGGATACAATTATGTAAGCCCTATAAAACTTTTTAGGCTCTTATTTTTGTTCTTAATCTTTAGGTGAAAGAAAAAAAGAAGCAGTTGAAAAAGGATGGAAAACCTCCCACTGTAGAAGAGGATGATCCAGAAGTTGTAAGTCATATCCTGTTCAGAGAAACCGGGGAGTACAAAATGTGTTTCGAGGAATTAAGAGTCAAAACCAGTATGGAAGTATTTATTAGACTTACTACAGTGTTGTAAATCCTTGCACTTACAGAAGAACAAATTCTGATAAGCTGCTGTAGAGTACCATATGTTGGGTAATACCCATATACTTTAGAAAATAATTTAACTGTAGTGTAAAGAATAAATATATCATGAGATTATATAGATCAAAATACCCAATTCTTTTCTTGGAGCAAGTCTTCATTGCTTATGCGTCATGCAGTCTTTTTTTAATTGAATTTCTTGTTGTATTCTGAATGCTGGAACTGTGGTGTTCTTGCTGTCAGCAGAGGCATGTATAGAACCCACTGCAGCATGTCTAAAATGTGCTTTTAGTGACATTTTGTAATTAAACCTGTTTCGGCTGTTTTCTTCCATATAGCACTTGAGGATAGATGTGCTGTTTTGCAACAAATCACTTTTATTAAAAAAGGCATGACATAACTTAGTTCTCGTTACCTGGTTTCTACTCTGAAAAAGTCAAGTGATATTAGAGGCTTTAACAGAATGATAGATGATTATCAAACACTGATACCATTAGCCTTACTGTCATCACCTTTTTTTTTCCTACAAAGTGAATTTTTTTCCTCTTGATATCACCACAGTAACCCCATAACCATCCTATTTTCCATTGATTTTCAGAAGTCTCTTGCTGTTCTTTAATAATGAAGTTTGTCTTAAGTATACTGGTATTTCCTGCTGGAAAGCCAATGCTAGACTTTTACAACACATCAAGAAGATCTGCTGGGATATTACTGTCTAAACAGTGACAATTTTGCCTTTTTTTGTCAAATGTAACATTGCAAGACTTAACAGAAGAATAAGAGAGCTTGAAATGAACAGTTCTGTTTAGGCACAGCTTCGTGAATACAAATGAAAATGAGACTAATATGAGGCTAATAAGTAGTTGTTTCCTGGTGTTAGGGCCAGAATTTAATCAGCAGTGTTATACCCTTTCCTATGCCGCTGCTATTGACTACTGTCAAGGCAGGATACGGGGTTTATGTGAGCGTACATACGCTTCACATTCTTTTTATGCTTCTTACATTCTTATGTAAATCAGACTTCTCTAACTGTGTCAATGGGCATTATTTTAAGACCAGATTTGTGTTTTACAGTTCAAACAAGCTGTATACAAACAGACGATGAAGCTCTTTGCTGAACTGGAAATTAAGAGGAAAGAAAGAGAAGCTAAAGAAATGCATGAAAGGTATGAGCAGCATTCTGCTTGTGCAGTTCCGGCTCCTTTTCCCCCCTCATGCTTCCTCAGATAAGATAAGGAATCATAGAGTCTTAGAAAAGTCTAAGTTGGAACGGACCTCTGGAGATCGTCTGGTCCAACCTCCTGCTGAAAGCAGGGCCTTGGATTAGATTAACCAGGTTCCTGTCAAGCTGACTTCTAGTGATGTAGATTCCACCACTTCTATGGGCAACCTGTGGGTTGTAGAGCTCTGTGCTTGAGAAATGCAAACAGGAAACTTGCCCTCCTGTATTTAAGACATTTATATATTTGGTATGCTTATATACTCTTACGTGTATATATGGAGGCCAGCCAAACCAGTGAAATGGTGATACATTTCTGCATGTTGTTGGCATGCAAAGAATTGATTTTTAATTCTAATTAAGTGCCAGAAATACCCTGTGGCATGTGTGATCCTGAACTATTTTAGGTGTTTTGATCACATGTTGCCTGAGTGCTCACTGTGGAGGCACTTCATAGAGCGGGGTTTCTGTACTCATCAGTGAAGGCAGTCTGGGAGATGGTTGCAGGGGCACTACTTTTGATGACACATGAAAATTAGGCAGGGGGGGAGATGTCATTCTTACCTTGCATGTTCAAGTGGTTATTAACTTCTCAAAATGTGCACTTTCAACAGTTATAGAGACTTATCACTAGAGTTATGAAGGTGTCCAACTTGTTTTGCCGAGCAAGAGAAGCTGACTCACTGATTACGTACGTGCATGCTGTCAGTGGTGCCAAATGGTCTTCTCTGCTTGCTGCTTTTCCAGATTTGAAATAAAATTCTATTTGCTGTACTATCTTAGGTGTGCGTATTTATCTCTTCTGATAAGCACTTCAATCTGCCAAGAAATCAGAAGAGCTTTCTGAGATGTTTTGAAAGTATTACTGTGTTTCTTTAAAGTAGATGCTTGTGGGTTCATAACTTCTTTGTGTCTTCCCTTCCAGGAAGCGGCAGAGGGAGGAGGAAATTGAGGCACAAGAGAAAGCTAAACGAGAGCGAGAATGGCAGAAGAACTTTGAGGTAATCAGCAGCTTAACTTACAGGATGGGCATCAGCAGTTCTTGGCCATGCTGCAGGGAATGCCCCTAGAGAGAAGAGAGACTTTTTGTCTGCAGGTGCTATAAGATAATTTAAGTGAACACTTAGTAAAAGATCCTGCACAAGCCTGGGTTTTGTCCTTGTGTGGGGAGAAGAGCCCACCGATAGGGCTTTGGTATCACCTTTCCAGAAGCAGGTCTGGTAAATTAAGGTCTAGTACTTTTCAGCTCTGTCAGCAGTTCATTCTTGTCCCTAGTCAGAAATTTGAATTGCTGCTTAGCCCAGGTCACTGGTGACCAGTAAAACTTAATCTGGCAGCTGTTCAACCACTAGACTGTTGGTACTTTTCAGTCTGGTTGCTAACACTTACGGAATCTGTATCTCCTGTGAATATCAGAGACCTGAATGACAATCACTTCCCTTCGACCCTTCCACCCTGTATTCAAGGTTTAGGCGTATCAGAAGTAGCTTTGTGGTTGTTGTGCTGCTATTCTAGGGGTCAAACCTACAGCCCGCCAAAATGTTTCATCTACCCTGTAACTCTTACCTCATTACACACCAGAATTGAAGTCCTGTGACATGCGGGGGGTAGTGGGCAGGAAAGAAGTCAGTAATGGTGTGCAGGACCTCATAAAAAGATAGCTAGATTGTTCATTTAGTCCAAAGCCAGATCCCAGTCTATGTTCAAGAGGACTTTAAAAAAGAGGGTGTCTGGGAGAGAAGTGTATGAGCTGGACTGGCATCCTGTGGAAAGTGGACAACTAAGATGTTTCTGGAGACTCAGCTGGGAAGAGTTTGTGTTCATGTGCTATATAACATGGATATAAGAAGCTGGATGTTCTGAAAAACTTGTGTAATGCTGCTGTGTTGAGTGCACTACGGGTTTTGTCATGTAATGCCAGAGAGGTAATGAGTATGTCACTGGCCTTGCTGCTGGCAGCAGTTCTGTGTTCTCATGTCAGAATGGCCACAGAAGTTGGGTGTCATTGCTGTAGGGGTGCAGTAAACCAGAGCAGCTGAGGAAATGTGAGCAAGTATTACAAGCAAATAATGATGGACCAAACAGGGGAGCTGCTGCATTGATACTGCAGCTCCGAGTACTTGCATGTCCTCAACCGCGCCTAGAGAGCTGAACCTTTGCACTTGCAGGTGTCTTCTCCAGCCTTGCTGGTGACTATTTAATCCATGTGAAAAGACAGTATCAAAGCTAGGTGTTGATGTCCGAACTGCATCACTGGAATACACAAGAATAAGAAGCTTATTTCTGCTAGTGACCATCATTGAGAGAGGGTGATTAGAGACAAAATAACATATGAATTCTTGGCTACTCCTGTATGTGTACTAATTCAGTGGCTGCCTTTAAAATATATGCGAAAGTGTGTTGCTGCTTCGAATAATATTTAAACTGTAAGGAAAAAAAACTTAAGTTGGTATTCTGCAATTATGGTTCTGTCTCAGTTTCAAAAAAACCCCAAACAAACCCAACACAAAAATCCCCACCTTTAAAGGTGCTCGTGTTGTACCTCTGCATTGCTCTTCTGGGCTTTCCTGCTCCTGGTGATTTCAATCCTTGTCTGCATACTGCATCCTAGTTCTGATCCTGTCTCTTTACCCTAAAACCTGTAGGTTTTGTCCCTCCTGTATGTTCTGCAGTATTTCTGAATCCTTATAGGAATATCTGTGTCACACAAGTGGTTGCCTGCTGTTTCTAGAAGCTATTAATAGGCTGCTTTCAGAGCTGAATTCTATCTTGATGTATTTTAGAAGGAGCAGATTGGAACATCTACTTTCTCCCACCCCACCCTCAAAATGCACTTTCTTAGTAATTTCAAGAATAGCTTCCACCACCAAACCGTAAGAAACAAGAAGGTTAGAACAGAAGTTGCCATACAGCCTTATCCCTAGCAAAAGTGTGATCACAGAATGGTTGAGGTTGGAAGGGACTGCTGGCGTCCATCTGGTCCAACCCCGCTGCTCAAGCAGGGCCACTGAGAGCCAGTTGCCCAGGACCATGTTGCCCAGATGGCTTTTGAATATCCTCAGCGATGGAGTCTTCACAACCTCTCTGGGCAACCTGTTCCAGTGCTCGGTCACCCTCAATAAAAACAGGTTTCCAGCTGTTCAGGTAGAGCCTCCTGTATTTCAGTTTGTGCCCATGGCCTCTGGTCCTGGTACTGGACATCACCAAGAAGAGCCTGGCTCAGTCGTCTTTCCGCCATCCTTCAGATACTTGTACACATTGATGAGATCCCCCCTGAGCCTTGTCTTCTCCAGGCTGAACATTCCGAGCTCTCTCAGCCTTTCCTCACAGGAGAGATGCTCCAGTCCTTTAATCACCTTTGTGGTCCTTTGTTGGACTCTCTCCAGTATGTCCATGTCTCTCTTGTACTGGGGAGCCCAGCACTGCACAGAGCACTCCAGGTGTGGCCTCACCAGTGCCGAGCAGAAGGGAAGGATCACCTCCCTCGACCTGCTAGCCATACTTTGCCTAGTGCAGCCCAGGACACCATTTGCCTTCTTTGCAGCAAGGGCGTGTTGCTAGCTCATGTTCAACCTGGTGTCCACCAGGACCCCCAGGTTCTTTTCTACCAAGCTGCTTCCCAGCCGGGTGGCCCCCAGTATGTGCTGGTGCCGTGGGTTGTTCCTTCCCAGGGGCAGGACTTTGCCCTTCTCCTTGTTGAACCGCATGAGGCTCCTGTCAGCCCATTTCTCCAGCCTGCCAAGGTCCCTCTGGATGGCAGCACGACCCCCTGGCCTGTCAGCAACCCTTCCCAGTTTTGTGTCATCTGCAAACTTGCTGAGGGTGCACTCTGCCCCTCATCCAGATCACTGCTAGTGCCTGGCCTTCCCCCGTCCTGCCGTGGGGAAGGAGGGGAGTGAAGCAGACAGCTATTGCAGCCAGAGCCTGTGTGCAGCACCAGTACTGCAGGCACAGCTATGGTCAGATGGGCCTTGAGTGTATGGATCCCACACTGTGAAGTGTATCGTCCCTGGACTTGTTCTGTCCTACTGTGTGAAACCTTCAGCCTCTAGGGATCATAGGTTGGCTTTGTCTTTTTTTTTTTTTCCTCCTTTCCAGGAGGGGTTTCGGCTGCTCTGCAGGTAGGCCAGGGGGAGGAGAGAAGAGTGCACCAGAGAGCTTTTCTTATTGTGTCTTTATGATGAAGCTTGGGGCAAGAAGTGTGAGAGAAGACAGCAGTATGTTTCCCTTCTCTCTTCTCCATGCCTCCAAGCTGCAGCATAAAGAGAGCCGTCTCAAGGATGTGAGACAGAGTAAGGAAATGGCACGTTCTGGGCTGACAGTTTAGGAACATCCATTGGAGATGAGGTTTCTTGTTTCCTTTGCACATCAGAGGATTCAGCAGGCTCTAGTCAGGACTGCACATCCCAAGCTGGTTGCTTCTGAAACAAGAAACCAGCATAGTGCTTATGTTGGTGTTTGTAATCTCACTTATAGTTCCACTGTGCTGTGTCTGTTGCTCTGGCTCTTCACAGTGTCTGTACATCCTGGCTGCCAGGGTGCTACATGCTGGATAAGGGGGAAATTACTATTGATCTCTTGAAACTGGTATGTACTTGCCTGTTCTCTGGCTCTTGCACTTCTTAACTCTCCATTTCCTCTCTGTTGTTCCCAGGAAAGTCGGGATGGTCGTGTGGACAGCTGGAGAAATTTCCAGGCAAATACAAAGGGGAAGAAAGAAAAGAAAAACAGGACCTTCCTGAGACCTCCCAAAGTAAAAATGGAGCAGCGTGAATGATCCTGGCAGCACTGCCCAAGTGCAGCTCCTCAGTCCCCTCCCTGCTTTTAAGGACTCATTGGCACCTAGAGTAAGAATTGCTTTTTAGTAGACTGTTTGTTTCCAGTACAATTAATTATTGGTCAAAGTATTTTTTGTACTCTGTCCATTTGAACTAGGGCCATAGTATGAACTCGGCCAGGAACCCGCTACATGTAGAACACTTGGCTTAGGAGGGTCCCCGCCATTATTGCTGTCCTGTTTGTCTGCTGCCCTGTAGCTCGATGTTTTGTACTTCACAGAGATTGTGCTGTTTCACCACTTCCACTTCTAGTTTGAGAGCTGAACAAAATATTGGAAATGCATCCTTACCTTTCCAGGCATCATCTTTCTCAGCAAGTTCAGTTTCGGAAAGGTCCGAACTGACGCTAGGAATCTGCTTCCAGCACTGTGCAGTGCAGCTGACCTGCAGTTAAAGTCCTGCAGCTCCTCACTGAACTGAGTGGTGCTTCCCCCCAACATCTGATTTCCAAACTAAAATCCCAGCTCTCAGGCTTAGACTTCTGTTAATCTCAGACCAGCTGGTCGCTTCCTGTAAAGGAAAAATAACTTCTCTTGATTAATAGTTAAGTTGCAATGGTCTGTATGTAAAATAAATTTTTACCCAAGTTACCAGGTTTTTTTTCTTGGAATTATTAAAAAATACAATTGCAAGGGTGTGAATTGAGTGCTGGCCACTGAAATGTTGCTGCTCTTCAGCGTGAACACTTCCCCTGGTAAGGATTTGCTGTCATGCTAATGACTTGAATTTTGAAGTGACAGTCCTGCAGAGTGGCACCCAGGAGGATGGGGATGCTGCCTCTTCCCTGGATGTTGCCTGGGCGGATGCAGGTGTGCCAGAATCTGTGCTGAAAACAGCTTGTTGCTGTGCCTTTGGGGAGCATGGATGGGTTGGGAGGACTTGGGCACCTGTTAGGAGTGTAGCTCCTCAGAGCTGTGGGATGAGCTCAAACTCATGAGTTTTGATTTTTAAAATCCTACTTTGTGTGTGTATTGTAAGTTTTTAAGAGATTCTCAAATGTTTAAAGGCATTCAAAATGGAGTATACTACAGATTCACATGTGCCTGGCAGACTCCTCTGGAGACCTTTCTGCAAACTCTTCCCATCTGTCCTGATGGCCATCCCCATACTTGGGTCCTGTGGGTAGCTGACTCCATGAAGATACTGCTTTTCTTCCTCCTCACTGCCATTAGCCAGCGCCTTTCACCTGGACTTGCTGTCTTATTTGCACTCATCTTCAAATGAGCGCAATCCTTTGTGCTGCTCTTTGTGTCTTGGGCATTGGTGAGGCCTCTCTTCAGAAAGATGGGTTCTGCTGCCCCTGAAGAGATGTCTCCATCTTCTGGTGTCTCCACTCTTTAAGTTTTAATTGCTTGCCTGCTGTTTCTGCCTGCTAGAGAGGAGCGACATGATTGAGTTGTTGTGTTATCAAATAGATTTCTGCAGGAAAAGCAGCTTTCAAGGAAGGTGATGCTTTCTGACAGGGCCTAGGACTTAGATGAATCTGCTGAAAGGTGGCTGGTCCTCTCCACTCACCTTAGTTTCTTCTTTTCCTTTCATGCACTGGTCTGTGTGACCAGATGTAAAGTGAAACATCCTTCCCTAATAAAACTAAGACATTTTGGTGTTTTATACATTAACTAGCTCTTAGAATAGTAGAATGCATTCCTATTTTCTGTGAAAACACAGGAATACAGTTTCTTTGCCTTATTTGTCCTGGTAGGTATAACCTGCTAGATAGATAGCTTGAGCTGAACCTCAAGGGGCAAAACATAGCTTAAAAAAATAATGTCGGTGATGTCTAGGTGGCACACAAGAGCCAAACAATAGCTATCAGCAGGCTAAGGTGGTCCAGCAGGTCTGGGAGACACTGAACTGTGCAGCATTGCTCTCTTCAGGCACTGAAATTCCTTTTTGTGGCAGAGCCTGATCCTCCATTAACTGGGAACACATTGGTAGGACACAACTTCCTTGTCAAGGCAATGGTTAGCCACATTTATTCTGGGGAAAATGTCAGTTAACTTTTGTGGTGCTGTCTCTCAGATGCAATCTCTTCTGCTTCCTGGGTGTAAGAAACAAGCAGTGCTGGGCAGCAGCTCAGGTGGTTAGAGTATTTCTAAGTGCAGTCTCTCGCCCAGGGGACATGCTGTCCCTCTGACTTGTCTGCCCCTTGTTCCCCTGTCAGCTTAGAGATCTGTCCCAGTCACTCTTGTTCAGAGTCTTTCCTTTTGATATTGAAATACTGGTCTTTCTAGTAGCATTTCCTCTCAGCTGGTGTGATGTCTTTGCTGACCGATGGTACTGACCTTTCAGATCTTTTCTTTTCATTTTTTTCAGGTAGCTCAGGATGAGTCCTGTGAGAACTTGAAATGCTTATAAGACCCATGTTATCCTTCTGCTTCTGCTTCTTAGAGATGTGTATGTTTATGAGAATTTGACCAGTGGAGAGGCTTACCACTGGGTCTTGAGGAGTGCAGCCTGTGGCCAAAGTCACCGAAGTACTAGTCTTACGGGCTTCTGCAGTTAGAGTAATTTTTTCCACTGGGTATGACTTGTTTGGGGCAGCAAAATGTGTGGCTTATAGCAATGCTGTTTCATTGTCAATTTAGTTGTTCCTGTTTTCTTTTCTTCCTGTCCTGCCTATGATATGCTTCTATGTCTGAATATGAAGTATTTCTCCTGTCTTATCTACTCAGCCAAGTCCTGTGAAGCTTCCCATCTGCCAGGTGGGCTTTAGCAGCAGTGAAATACCTGGCCCTTTGCTGGATATTTCTCTGCTCCACTGGAGGGAACCTGGGAGGTTAATTTTGATCCTTGTATTCAGGCTTTGTAAAAGCAAAGTGTTTTGAATTGCCTGGGTGGAAATAAATGAATGCACAACGTGGACCCCCACAGATGCAGGCTGGGCTGTGGCCTGGCCTCTGCAACGCATGCCAAAGCATTGGGATGGATTGAATGAAACGTTTAATTTCAAGAGGTAGAGATGTTGTAGAGGGAGAGAGCTCTAGGGCTCCTTCCTCCTTTGAGCTCTTTTTGGGTCAGTGGTCCTTGTAGACTAAAATATTTGTCCTCGATATGCAGGACAAGAAAATACATTGGTGGGAATAAAGAGTAATTTTTTTTTTCTTTCAGAAGGAGCTAGCTACAGAAGCATTTTTCAGTAGGGTCTTGGCTTGGTTTTCTGTGGAAATAACTTGTCCTCCATGTCCAGTTCCCACAGAATGTACACAGGGGTCTACCAGAGTCTGGCTCAGCTCCTTGCTGCTTTCTGGGAGTCCAGAGATCGCTCCTGAAGCTCTTGCTTCCCTTCTGAGGCAGGGAGGTTGCCTTCCCCTTCATATGCAGTTTGCAAGGGTGTCTCTTGTTCAGCTATAGTGGGATGGGAAAGGACCTTTGCAAGTTACTTGGGGAAACCGCAACAGGAACCTACGCACTTGCGGATTGAAGGGGACAGCGTGCAGGACCTTCCTGTGCTACTTTGTAGTCTAGGGATGAGAGCGGAGGATCCCCTGATCCTCCATGCACGTGTAGACAGGCCTAGGTCTAGATTTCACCAGATGTTCACCAGATTAGCTAGATTTCACCGGGTAGAAAAACTATTCAGTAAAGGCTAGACCAAGTTATGGCAGCTATAAAAAGCTTGGGTGATCAGTCAGAGATGAAATCTATTCTTGGTAAGACATAAACCAGTGTGTTTCTTACTGTTTATCTTAGTGTGGTGAACACAGTGATGTGCTCTAAATTAGCTACTGCTGCTCAGGAACCATTTCTTAGTCACTCAGCCACAGGGATTGTATAAAACAGAGTACTGTTGGCAAAGACAGAGTGTGAAATGGAAAATGCTGTCTTCCTCGCTACGAAGCTGCGTTGTGGCCATGCCTTACAGCTTTCGTGGATGCCCATTTATATACATGCTTTACTGCACAGCCTTTCAAAAGGAAACGAGCAATGGTACAGAGGAGAACCAGGGCATCAAAAGCTGCTCTTTTCCTGAACCTGAGAACAAGAGGTTATGGAGGAAAATCAGCAAGAAATGGTTTGAAAAGACACAGAAATGCTTTTCCTGCAGTGGATTGTAGAACTCAATATAGACTATTGTTGAGGTCAGAAGTTTCTAATTTTCATCCATGTATGTGTTCACACAAATACATGTCATCAAGCTATGTAAAGATCCCGGTATAACTGCTAGCTGAGGGAGTCTCTGCCCCATATTGGCAGATGCTGGCAGCATACGATGAGGGATGCATTGCACTGTGTTCGCTTTCTTCGTTGATCATCATCTGCTGGCTGCTGTTGGACATGAAGTACTGAGCTAGATGGCCTGCATCCAACATCACCATTCTTATGCTGTCTGTGTGGCTGGGTCTTTTCGCAGCTCTCCTCTTCCCCAAAAGATGCCATCTTTGTAAATGCATGGAAAAAAACCCTCTTTCTTCCACCCCTTCTCCTTGGGCACTAATGACTCTTTTGCTGTGTGCAATTTGTATTTCAGGAGTGTGACTAGTTCTGGGGGATTAACTACAGCCAGCGTGGTGTTGGATAGAGGGACCCAGGTGGGAGAGATCAAGGGCTTGTGCTCTCCTCTTCTTCCGGATGAGAGTTTCTTTTGCTAGTCTTTCTCTGCCCTCTTAAAACAACTGAAACTGGAGAGGAACTGTGAGAGGTTGGCCTTAATATAGGAAGTTTCCCTTAGAAAGAGTTGGGTGATTGCAGTGTGTTATCTAGAGCAAATGGGCTGTCTTGACTTCCTTTTCCTCTTGCAAGCTGCAATGTCAGCAAGACCTCCCCTGCTCGGGCAGCTGAGCCCTACGATTCACAAGCCGAAAAGGGACATTGTCGCTTGTCTTGTGCACCAGCACAGCGTGCCCGGGCCTGATGGTGTCTGGGGCTGCGTCAGCTGGGTTCAAAACCTCCTCGTTTTTGTTTTCCAGAACATCTGCTGGCAGTGCACCTCCTGCTCCGGGGGTAACTCAAGGTAGCTCCTTGAAAGGTAAAGCTCTCACAGCCCTGGCTTCGTGTTGTGCACAAAATGGGCAGATGTTTGGGAGTGCTGCTCCTCTAGGCTGGGCTCCTGTCTTTCCCGCTCTAATCTCAGCATAGCATTGAGCACCACACACACTTTCGGTATATCTAGGACGTAGCTGAGCTGCCTGACTCACGGTTGAGGCTCGGCAGCCTTCCTACTAGGAAGCCTCCCTGTCACGCCAGCCGGAGGGCTTCAGACTCCCAGGGCAAGAATGGACACGTACTTCGGGGCAATTAGGTCTTTCCATTGTAGCAGGAGATCTCTGCCTCAGCCTGTTCAGTGCCATTAAAATGGACTCTCCTAAATTGGCCTCCCTGGCCACCTGCTTCATTCATATTCCCTTTCTGGGATATTCAGTTGTTCTGCAGCAGCAGGGAAGTCCAGACGTAGCATTAATATTAACATTAAGGTGCAAAGTCCCCTGCTTCACAGCCACTACTGGTTTCTCTTTGAAGCAAACAAGGACATAACCTGAAAATAATCGATGGGATTTATGTGTCACCCATCTTCTCGGGTCCGGTCAAATTGCTTCCTTTTCAAAGGCCGACAGGCCCCGTCTGGGCACTTTTGTAACGGTTTTTCTGGGTGGAACGGGGTTTGCAGGAGTGCATTTTGATGACATGAAGAGCACCTGCAAAGGAAAATAACACTGGCACACATGCCAGTACGATTGTAGCAGTTCAAATCACAGAACTGAAATGTTTTGGGGGAGGACCTCTGTAGGTCTTCAATTTGACATTGTATTTGAAGTGGGGCTGTCAGTAATGGTAGGTGAGGTCAGCTGTGGCTTTATCTAGCCAAGTGGTAAGGATGAGACCCTTGGCCTCTCTGGGTTCCTGTCCCAGGGGTGCACAGCCCTTCTAGCAAAAACATTCCACCAATGTGCATCCTGACTGTCCTGCACCCCAGTTTGTGGCTGTTGCCCCTTGTCACACCATTTGCCACTACTGAGAAGAGTTTGCTTCTGTCCTCGTCGCGACTTCCCTTCCAACAGCTGCAGGTAGTGACCAGGTTGTTCCTCAGCCTCCCGGCTATCCCAGCCCGGCTCCCTTTGTAGGACGTGCCCCAGGGCTCAGACCGTGGTGGCAGCTCTCTGCCAGCCCCTCTCCGGTTCTCCACGTCCCTTTCGAGTTGCACACACTGTTTCAGGTGCAGCATCACCAGTACCAAGCAGAGGGGATATTAACTGTCCTCACTCTGTTGGCCACGCTCCTCCTAGCATAGTCTAGTTTTCCTTATTCGCAAGAGGACGCTGGCAACCTTCGCTGTTGAGAAAGGCCGTAACTTAGCTGCACGATAAACTGGTGCAGCTTTTCTGTTTGGTTGGGAAATTGGGGTATTTGCTGCAGCTCTGCATACTGCAGTTGGGTGTCTGGCAGGCCTAGATGGGGGGACTGCAGGACATGCAAACAGCCAGCTCCTTCTGATAGCGGTGCAGGTTGTGTGCCTGCTCTGATGTGTTTTCAACATGCTTTTGTGCACCGACCAGTTGTGATTGTCTGGCCCTTCAGGGCTGTCTCAGAAACCTCATGCCTCCTTCCTTGCAGAAACCAGTGCCAGTTCTTAACAGCAAAGAAAAACCAACAACTTTTCCTTGTTAAACAACCCACAGTGAATAAAGGGAGGCGACAGAAACACATGTGATTTCTTCTCATAACACGTGTGGCTCACTGGATGTTGTGCCCATGACCTAAGTGATGCCAGTGCCACAGTACGCGTCTGGGGAAATCCCATGTGAAACCTGAGTAAAGCAATGCCAGAGCTGCTGCCCTGGGACTGCGGCAGCAAGAGGGAGTGGGTCCCCCATGCATCCATCCACCCTTTCTTCCTGGGCTGAAGGAGCACAAGAAACGAGGGGGGTTTATAGTGCTGCAGAGAGGGCAAGGAAACCAGTTGCCACAGCCTGGAATATTTTTCTGGCTAATGTTTCCCCATACGGGACTCACACAGCAAAGCGGTCTAATCCTGATGCTTTGCCCTGCTGCAGCAAGTCTCCACCTCCAATGGAAGCATTTGAACAAGCACTCGCCGCTGTGCTCGCTCCCAGTCCCAGTATCTGGAAGGAAATGAGAAGCCCAGAGGACGGGCCTGCCGAAGGTGCTGGCCCCCCCTCGCCAAGCCCGGACTGCCTCTGCGACCCTGGCCAGGCTGGGGAGCACCCCTGCCCCGGAGCTGCTGCAGGGCAGGGCTACCCCATCTCAGGCCTGCGAGGCACAGGGTGACACGGGAGCGTGACAAGCCCCTGGCCAGCACAGAGCCTCCGCCGCTGTTTCCCCACCGCCGCCTGCTCGAGGAAGGGCCGCAGGAGTTGATGTCGAGCTCCAGGGCGCAGCCAGGGCACGTCCGAGCCGTGTTGCAAGTGCCAAGAGGGAAGTGAGTCACTCACCTGCCAGCGCGCCCTCCTTCCCGTCCCAGCCTCTTCCCAGGCAGGAGCACGCTGACGGCTCAGCCCTGCTGGTGGCTCCGCTTGCGGCAGGGACCTGGCGGGCTGGGTCTGCTGGGCCAGGTGCTCCGTGGCCCTGAGGTAAGAGACTCCTCTCCCTTCTGCTTGCTCTCCCAGGGTGCTGGTCTCCCTCCCCACGCTCCACAGGCTCCTTTTGTGTCTGGGTGTCTCGGGACACAGCTGGCGTCCCCCCCTGGGTCTCTGAGCTGTCGCATCTTAGACAGCTGCAGGGGTTTCAGGAGCTGTCCGTCCCCATCCAGGTGCGCTGGGAAGACACACGCTCGCTCCCCGCGCCCAGCAAGCAGAGACGAGGTGCGTCATGTCGGCATAAGTCAGGCTAGTGCTGCCGTTGCCTCTGGGGTCATGGGGATGGGGACCGCCTTCATCTGGGTCCTGTCCCACCCCTGGGTGGCAAGAACGATCCCGGCTTTGCTTGAACGCTGCAAAGCAAGGCGAGGAGCCCTGCCACGGACCTTCCTCCTGCAAGGAAGAGGAGGCAATGCTGGGAGGCTCTCAAGGAGCCCGGGTCCCTCATCCTGCTAGCGCATGGCCCCTGCCCTTGCACCTGCCAGGCTGGGGCAGGGGGACAGGGCAGGGGGCAGGGGGACAGGGCAGGGGGCAGGGGGACAGGGCAGGGGGCAGGGGGACAGGGCAGGGGGCAGGAGGTAACTTGCTGCAGTGTGGAGCAGAGTGACCCGGCCGTGGACAGCTCAGTGAAGGCAGCCTGGGGCTGCAGCATACAAATCCTGACGTGGTGGCCCACGGAGATCACCCCTCTGCCTGGTGTGGCAGGGCTGGACTTGGGCACCACCTGCCAAAACCAGCGGGAGTCTGACCTGCTCTCCGTTTCACCCGCTGCTGGCGAGGCAGCCCGGCTCCCAGCAGCGACATTTCCTGCCAGGCTGGGTTATTCCAGCGGCACCACAGCAAGCGTCAGATGCTGTGCCCCTGCCTTTGCAGCTGTCAAATGGCTACCAGGAAGCGTCGCTGCTCGCTGCCCCAGGAGGGGCTCTTGGCTGCTGAGGTGGATGTACTTCCCTGCCGAGCAATCCAAGCTCTGGGGCACATTCCTGCGGAGTTGGTAATAAGGTGGGGACATGTTGTGCTGGGCTCTGAAATGCTCGCAGGGGAAAGCTACAGAGTTTATTTAGTATTTCTTTCCTGCAACAAGCAAAAGGAAATTGTGCAGAGGGTGTGAGATGAGTAGTGGAAACTCACAGACAGTAATGCTTAGCGTCAGATCATCAGCCGCTCACGCTCGGAAGGAACTTCATGGCTTTTCAAAGACCCGTCCTGGCACTTGAGGACACATGCTGGTGTGGATCACCAGCGGCAGGGATCACACTCACCTGTGTGCTGGTCCTGCACACTGCATGGTCCACACAACTCTAAGCCTGGTGGCAGCGGCTGGTGCTTTCACAAGCTGGCATTTCCTCTTGTCCTCATTCACTGCTTTTGTCACTGAACAGGGCAGTCGACAGTGCATGCAGAGCCTGTCGGCTAAAATGCTGCTCCTCTGCACTCCACAGAGAGCTCCTCTCCACTAATACAGTGTGGTTTTGCTCTTGGAAAAAGTTCTCTGGATATTTGCTTATAATACTATATTTTCAAAACCAAAAGTTTCTGATATCTGGAAAATTTAGATGTGGTCATCAAAAGTGGGTATGTTATTAATGGGCTCCATCTCAGACGGAAACAACCCCAAGGAAACACGCCAGAGGCAGACAGTGTGTACAAGGAGGCAGTGTGCATCTTTCACGGCAGCGTGCGCTTGCCACGAGAGGGCTGATACGGTGCCAGAACCAAGGGGAACAGCCCAGTGCCTACCAACCAGCTTGTGTGAAGTTATCCCCAGAAAAGATGATTTGGAAGAGCTGCTCCAGGATCCAGTGTTCTGATATAACAACCTAAAGTACGAGTAGTGCTAGTTAACAGTATCGCATTGGGAATCAGTTCTAGTAAAAGCAGCTTATTTATTTTTTTATTAGATTGCAAGTTTGCTTGATAAAAGTAAGGACATATTCAAGATTTTTTTTTTAACTTGGCCTTGCATACATTCAGCGTTGTCAGACTTTGCATCCCCCGGGCTGGAAGAGTGGTAAATAACACTGAGGACAGGGCAGTCAAAAACTGCCAGGACCGCTTAGTAAGCCAGGCCACTGCAAACAAAATGCATCTTAATACTGGATTCAAAGTTACGCACTTGGAAACAGGCAGCGGTCCCAGGAGAGCAGGGGAACAGGGTCCCCAGGCTGGATGGGATGCGAGAGGGAGGAGGGCTGGCTGCAGGCGCTGTATGGGGGTAATGGGACCTGTCAACGCAAAACAGACACGAGGCAGTTCAGGAGGGAGGGGGGGATTATTCTAACCTTTCTCTGCTGCCTTGGTACTGGCAGCGCTGAACCTGGGTCCCCTTCTACTTTTCATGCTTTAAATGCAACAGCTGAAAATTGAGATTATGAGGAAGGGAACTCCCCAACTAATTGAGGTGGACAAGTGCAAGTCCGGCAAGAGGCCAGTCTACATGACCAAACAGTTGTTCAGAATGTTGCCCACATTTCTGTGAATCTCAATAGCTTGAGGCCTGACCTGAGCATTTGAAGCAAAGCGAAAAATGAAAAATGAGTAAATCTGGAGAGCGGTGAGGAGGCACTGGCTGGCACGGGTGTGGTCAGGTCCCAGCTCGGGGCAGTTAGAGATGTCCTGACACCAGTGTGAGTGCTTAAATCAGAAAACAAAGCTTGTGTCACTGCTAGAGCTTCCACCTATCAGGTCTCTTTGTGTCTTTTACCACTGAACTTGCTATGTTTTTGTTGTTTGGTTCTCTGGGTTTTACAAAAGATCTTTTTCGCTGAACTTTGGTGACGTGTGTGCCCCATCAGTGGCAGAGCAGAGGAAGGATGAAGATTTCTGGCAAGAGCTCCTCCCCAGCCCAAAACCTCCTGGGCTTTAATTTCCTCTAAGAACTTGGCTGCAGCAGGACAGCAAGCTTTGTTTGGCCGTTGCTATAGCCTTTGCAAGTGCTCCCCTTCCCTCTGTGACCAGACATCCTCACTGGCTGCTCTTCCCAAAGGCATGGACCGGCTGCCAGCCAACCTCATGAGCACGCTTTTATTTTGTTTTTAATTTAAGCTCCCAGAAGCAGTCTGGCAGGCATAACTGGGGCTCTGTCCGGTCCATGAAGGGTCAGGTTCCTCGGTCCATCTTTACAGCAGCTGATGGGGAAGGGGGAAGGAGATTGCTGCAGCCTCCATCCCAGCACAGATCTGTAGCACCACTGCAGGAGCCTCATCTCACCCTTCGGGTCACCCTGACGCGGCCTGACAGAGAGAGAGCCTGGCTGTTCCCTGGTGCCCTGCTCCACACAGCCAGCCCCCCGATGCAGCCCACCCTGCTGAGGCAGGGCAGGATAGAGCAGGGTCTCCCACCCCGCGCAGTGCTGTCGCTGCGGGGCTCCCTCACGCTGGGGGAGTTTGGGTCCTGCTCAGCTCAGGTGGCTTCCGAGTCCCTTGGACGCCCCATGCTGTTGCTGTGCAGCAGTTCAGGGAGTGTCCAGCTGTGGTGCCAGTTGTGGTCTCCATGCACCTCCGGGTGTTTTGAAGCTTCCCCCCAGCAGGGCCTGGAGCAGCAGGTTTGCACAGCAGTTTGCTGAGCACTTGCACAACACCCTGCCGGGCTGGAGCTTGGCTGCGGCTCTTGGTGGCTGCCAGGCACCCAGGGGCACAGCCCGCCTCTTGTGCACCCAGGGGCACAGCCTGCCTCTGCTCACCCCGGGGCACCACGCTGAAGCGCACGCCAAGTTCTTTCCTCTATAATGGACCTGGGAAAGGCCATCTGCACCCTCTGGAGAAGAGCCAGGGAAGAGCTGACCCAGGCAAAGAAGCCCAGATCAGTGCTGGGGCTTTGCCTGCCCCTGGCTGGGGATATCCAGCCACCAGCATGGACAGAGGGTCGGTTCTGGCACCACGCTGGCTGCACAGCCCATCACCTTGAGATGCCTGAGGCCAGGCAAGCCAAAAGTCAGTGTCTTGGCAAAGCAGCGTTGCTGCTGTCCACCTTGTCCCCTCTGTCAGTCTCTCCAGCTAATGAGGAGGTTGCTGTGTCCCAGCTCGGAGCCAGGGCTCACCAGCCCAACAGCAAAAGCATGACTTGAAGGTGTCCCAGCTCCTGGCTCTCGCAGAAGTTTGGCTGGTGCCCTCAACTGGTGTGGCCCAGGGGACACAACCCTTAGCTTGTTCCTGGTGGCTCTCCCAAGACATGACACCACACCATGGGGGTCTCTGGTGCTCCTCACAGCATGGACATGGCCAGGGCCTACCACAGGCTTTTTGCTGTAGATGGCATTTCATGAGAAGAGCCAGGAGAGACAGCTTTCTCAAGGGAGCACCAACGTGGACTGGCCTCTTCTGCTTCCACTTGGGCCTATGTTGTTCCTCAGCAGCCTTGTTGCAGGCTCAGGCACCTCTTTGTGCTGGTGATGGACTTTGTGGCTCTGTTCCTATGTATTTCACACTAAACCCAGGCACCAGACTCAGTGTTTCTGTTCCTGTAGGTGTCTGCAGGTGTGAGATTTGTGCAGGACATGGTGTAGGTGCTCCAAGCTCACATCTGCACTGTGTGCAGGTATAAGAGCAGTGTCTACATGAAAGGCAGGTTAACCATCAGCATGGGAGCTACAACTTGGGATTTACAGCTTAGTTGGGACCAATGTGTGTAGCTTTGCTTGTCACTGGTGTCTCCCCAAGCACCCTACCAATTTGCATTACTGTGATGAGTGGTTTTCAGGCTGCCACAAATAATGCCACAAAGAGGGGACAAGGTGGATGGTAGCAATGCTGCTCTGCTAAGACACTGACTTTTGGTTTGCCTGGCCTCAGGCATCTTGAGGTGGTCATGATGTGAAGATGGATGGGCCAGGTGAAGACCTGCCATGCTGTGGTGTCTCAGTGTCTGCTGAAGGTCCCTGAGATAAAAGGAGACTTGGGATGGCTGGATTCCTGGGTCTGTTTAGCCCCAACACAAGTGTGAAGGAGACTCTGCTAGGGAATGAGTCTGTCCATGGGATATATGAATTTCCTGGCACTTCCTTTCCTCAAAGTTATTAAGTGAAAGCTCTTCTGGCTTCTGCCATTCATCTGCTTGGAAGAAGGATGCTCAAATGCTGTCTAATCCCAGATCTAACCAGGGAGACAAAGTGGATTGCTATTCTGCCTTTAGAGGAAAATCCCAACTTTGACCTCGTTCAGGATCATCAGAAGCAGAGATACTTTGAAGAAACAGCTTTAAGGACTTTCCAGATCTTTGCTGTGGTTAATTGCCTTTCCTCTACAGCTTTTTTTATTTCTCATTTCCTTTGAGCTGATGTCACACATTTCCTCTTCTCTAGTGACTCTGCAGTCATGCTGCAGTTGCTCCCATTCTGGTGTCCTGTTCTTGAGAGCTGCCTGCATGGAGACCTTCCAGCCCCAGGTCAGAGAAAATAACACTTGGAAGAAGACCAAGCATCTTCAGTAAAACATCCATCACTGCTCTGCTAAAGCTGGTCATATCGTGCTGAATTCTTTTGACCTTGGTAAGCAGAAAATATACTTTATGAGTACTATTCCTCTTGCAATATACTTTTGCTGATGGCATAGCTTGTGTTAGCGTGGTCTTTGCACCTTGCAGCCATGAGCCAGTAAATCTTATTGGGAGAGCATGGCCCATGGGAGAGAGCGTAGACTGGGAGCAGAGTCCGCAGTTGCCCCAGCCACGCTCTGCTGTGCAGCTGGTTACTTCCACCTCTAGTTCTGCATACAATGGAGTTGATGATAGAAACCATTTGGGATTATTGGCTGGTGTACTAGTGTACAAGGTAGTGGCTTGGTCTACAGTTGCCAGGGATTTTGTTAATGCAGCGCAGCCTGCTGCAGCAGAGAATGGGACCCACACCCGCCAGCCTGCACCCTGACCACTGCGCCTGTTCTCCCTTCTGCTGGCACGGAGAATATTTACATGTTTTATACAAAGAGGAACCGCTTCAACAGGAGAGGCTGAGTGAGATCCTCCATACAGTACTCCAGAGTCTAAGGCTTAGGACATCTCACAAGTATATGGATGATGTAAGCTCAAGTTCCTCAGGCTGAAGAGGAAAGTGTGTATTGAGTAAATTTAGCGGGGAATGGTGCCATGCTCTCTTCTAGCTGTATTTTGTAGAATATCTGGCTTGATAAGTGAGAAAGGAAAAACAACCCTCTTGTGATTCCCTGAAGGACTTTGGCATTGGCACTGCACAGCCACTAATGCCAAGACAGATGAGCTCTACCAAGTGCTGTTGGGGCCAGGAGGCAGCACTGCCATCTCCCACAGCCCACCTTTGCCAGAGATTTCTAGCAGACTTAACAATGTAGAACACGTCCCTGCATTCATTTCTCCAGGTCAGAGTGCAGCCCTTAGCTCAAAGCCATCTTCTGTGCAGGGCTTTGCAGTGGAGGGGGATGGGCAGGTTTGCTCTCCCTTCCACCCCATCTGCTAAATCCGGCAGCTTATGGGCAAGCCTGGAGACCCCACCAGTAAAGTTCACCAGAGTTCCTGGGCAAAGTTTGGAGGCTGCCATGCCCATGTACAGCACCAGAAATGGAAGGGTAGATTGCCTTGCAGCACAATCTAAAGCGACTTTGTGAGTAACAGTTGTGCCTATGTATTGGATGTGGGCACTTCTCTCCTCTTCATGAATTCTGCTAGTGGGACGCATCACCTTTTTTTTTTTCCCCACTCTTGGTATATTCAGGTCTGGTGCTATAGTAATAGAGCACCTTTCATTGCAAAGATTCCAGCCCCAAGCACCAGAACTATTTGCTGAAATTGGCAGATAGTCAGAACAGTGGGTTTACGATGCAGATTTGAAAAAAACTTAAGTTCTCTAATGATCTTAGGTAATTAGGACTTGTTTTTTTTTCCTTATTCTAACATCGGAAGAGTGTATCAAACACAAAGCTCCCCACTAGTTTCTCTTGCCCCTGCACAGCCTCACCCCTTCCTTGAATGTCTGCATCGGCTAGGTGCCCTCCTGAGCCGAGAGATGCAAACCCTTCTAACTGGCCTATGTCCTTACCAGAGATGGTCCCTCAGCGGGTGGGAGAGCTGGGCTTAGACACAGACATTTATTTAAGGCCCTGTTGTGACAATTACCACTTTTCATGTATAGATGAGGGTGTGGAAACAGATCCATCACATGACCAGTAGGACTTGCCTTGGGTCCTGCATGAATCAAAGGCAGAACACGGAACAGAGTGTGGCCCCCTGCCTGCTCTGGGACCTCTCTGCAGGGCGGCAGGGAGTGACACATTACTCCTCAGCGATGTGTCAGACCTCTGTGGCCAGACCCCGAGGTGTCATAGCCCAGACTATCCTCACCTCCTGGCTACCACCACCTGAATCAGCTACCACCCTTTAGAGATCAGGGGGTTCTCAGCAGGGGGCAGAGATCAAGGTGAGAGAGGACAGATACATGTGTCATCTGGTCAACTACTAGTACTGCCACAGCTACTTGTTAATTCACATGGAACATGGCTAAAAGATTGAATTTAAAGACACTCGAACCCCAGAGCTGCACAGCATGCAGCAGCCTGTGAAGGTCCAAGGACAAGTTGTGGATATCTGTAGTTGTCATGTCCTTAGGGGACCTGTAAGGGGTGAGGAGGTGACTATTGCCTTCCTCTCCTAACAACTGGAAAGAAGTACCAAGGTGTTTGCAGAGTTTTCTGAAAAAAAGGGAGAGCTTTCTTGAGCTAGAGCTGACTTCCCCATTTGCAGAGGAAAATTGCAAATGTGTAAATGAGGAACCAAGAGCACATGGGCACAAAGAGAGACTCAACCCAGTGAGAGTGAGATGGGGGTTCATGCCACTATCTGCTGCTGGGGAATCACAGAATCATACAATGGTTTGGGTTGGAAGAGACCTTAAAGATCATCCAGTTCCAACCCCCCTGCCATGGGCAAGGACACCTTCCGCTAGACCAGGTTGCTCAAAGCCTCATCCAGCCTGCCCTCGAACACTTTCAGGGATGGAGCATCCACGACTTCTCTGGGCAACCTGTTCCAGTGCCTCACCACCCTCATAGTGAAGAATTTCTTCCTTATATCAAATCTAAATCTACCCTCTTTCAGTTTAAAGCCATTACCCCTTGTCCTATCACTACAGGCCCTTGTATGAAGTCCCTCTCCAGCTTTCTTGTAGGCCCCCTTCACGTACTGGAAGGCTGCAATAAGGTCTCCCCGAAGCCTTCTCTTCTCCAGGCTGAACAATCCCAACTCTCTTAGCCCCTCTTTATAGGAGAGGTGCTCCAGCCCTCTGATCATCTTCGTGGCCCTCCTCTGGACCCACTCCAACAGGTCCATGTTCTTCTTATGCTGGGGCCCCATAGCTGAACACAGTACTGCAGGTGGGGTCTCACAAGAGCAGAGTAGAGGGGCAGAATCACTCCCCTGGACCTGCTGGCTATGCTTCTTTTGATGCAGCCCAGGATATGGTTGGCTTTGGGTCATGTTGAGCTTCTCATCAACCAACACCCCCAAGTCCTTCTCTTCAGGGCTGCTCTCAACCCATTCTCCGCCCTGACTGTGCTTGGGACTGCCCTGACCCATGTGCAGAAGATCCAAAAAGTTTCGAGGCAGGAGGCTGCCTTCTCAGGAGGCAGCAGTCTTTGGAGGAAAATGCTTGTTGCCTGTGGGGCTGGCAGAGCGGAGGCAAGCACATTACAATGTGCAGCACCCAGCATTCCCATGAAAACTCGCACAAGAACTTTAGGCTTCGTGACTGGTGGTACAATTTACTCACTCTCAAGGAAAACCACCATGTTCTGCAAATTAGGTTAAAAACCCAGCAAGTTTACCATCAGCGAGCAACTCACTGTCCTTGCCGGTGGCTCTCAAACTCCTTTACCTGCATTAGTCAGTTATCTTCCCATGAAGGAAGAAGGAGAGAAAACCAAGCAGATCTGCAGGACTGTGTCACGGAGAGGTGAGTGCCTGCCCAGCATCAGACAGGGAGCTGGCGCCAGAGCCAAGAACAGGCATGTACGTCCTCTGGATGGTAAAAGCAGTAGGTTAAGGTGTACAGGAGATTAGACTGAATCCATGTAAATGCTTCTTTTGATGTATCCTGGGATGCATCAAAAGAAGGGTGGCCAGCAGGGGGAGGGAGGTGATTCTGCCCCTCTGCTCTGCTCTGGTGAGACCCCCCCTGCAGTGCGGCGTCCAGCTCTGGAGCCCTCAGCACAAGAAAGACATGGACCTGTTGGAGCGGGTCCAGAGGAGGCCATGAAAATGATAAGGGTGGGTGGAACGCTTCTCCTATGAGGAAAGGCTGAGAGAGTTGGGGTTGTTCAGCCTGGAGAAGAGAAGGCTCCGCGAAGACCTTATTGCAGCCTTCCAGTGCTTAAAGGGGGCTTATAAGAAAGATGGTGGCAAACTTTTTAGCAGGGCCTGTTGCGCCAGGACAAGGGGTAATAGTTTTAAACTAAAAGAGGGTAGATTTAGACTAGATATAAGGAAGAAATTTTTCACAATGAGGGTGGTGAAACCCTGGCACAGGTTGCCCAGAGAGGGGGTAGATGCCCCATCCCTGGAAACATTCAAGGTCAGGTTGGACGGGGCTCTGAGCAACCTGATCTGGTTGAAGATGTCGCTGCCCATGGCAGGGGTTTGGACTAGGTGACCTTTAAAGGTCCCTTCCAACCCAAACTATTCTATGATTCTAAATCTGAGACAAGAACATGTACAGTATTAGTGATACAGGAATTTGGTATGTCCAAACTGTAGGCAAGATTTGAAGAAATACTAACTGAGGCAGGGACTAACCTGGAGGTGTCTCTTTAGGGACAGTGTTTGTCAGCAGCCTCACCAGTGACACAGGAAAGTACAGAATTGCTGCTGCTGACACTTGCATTTGATGCAGAAATGGTAGGAGGAGGAGGGGAAAGGGAGCCAGATTGGTTTGATGACAACTTGAATTCAAAATGATGGCACAATAGACAACAGCCAGGATTTTAAGAGAGATAAACTGTAGTTGAAATCAACAATGTACCACAAAACATCACCCTTTAGGATTAGTGACTCATCTTTTACATCATTCACTGAGTAAAAAAATTGTCTGGTAGCCTATGAAGTGAATGTGAGATCCTACAGTGCCTGCAACTAAGAAAACAAATACAATCTTTACAAGTGTAAGAAGGAAAATGTCAGAAAACAACAAGTAGAGGGTGACTCTGGAAATGGCACTAGTGAGACATTTTTACCAGGTATTGTTTCACTTCTGGAATTTCCAGGTAAAAATAAATACAGGCAAGTTAGAAAGCATTAGGAACCACAGGGCAAAAAAAGAGACCCAGAAAACCTGTTTGCTTATAGTAAAGGATTAAGAAGCTTGAGAGGGAGCAGAGTAACAGATATTTTATCTAAGAACCCTCACGCAGAAAAGTCTTTTGAGATTAGAGATTAGTGATCTCAGATCCACACTGCAGCAAACAACGCTGGATGAAGACAAAAAGGCTAGTATGGTGTGGAAATGGTATCACAGAGAGGACCAAGGGGACAGGGCAGGTGTCTGTGACTGGAGCCAAGGCATGGAGCAGAACTCCTGTGATCACAGACAGCTGAAAATGAAAGGTGGGTTTTGGCTTAGCAATGGCACCATACCAATCAGCTCGTTTTATGCTTTATATTTTTAGGCAAGAAGAAAAGCTACGGCAGGAAATTCTGCTTCAGACGTGCCCACTCAGCACCACAATGTCTGGAAAGGGTAAAGGTGGTGCTGACGGTAGTGCTGATTCCTACATTTTATGTCACATAGACTCTGAGTTTCGCTACAACCTCTTCACTGTTTTCTACAGCATCATTTTCATTCTGGGCTTTGTTGCCAACTGCTGTGTGCTCTGGATTTTCAGCCGTATTTACCCCACCAAGAAACTCAACGAAATCAAGATATTCATGGTGAACCTGACAGTAGCTGACCTGCTTTTCTTGGTTACGATGCCAATGTGGATTGTTTACTATCACCACCATGGAGACTGGATCATGCCTGAGTTCCTCTGTAATGTGGCTGGCTGTTTGTTTTTCGTTAACACCTACTCTTCTGTTGCCTTTCTGATGGTCATCACATACAACCGTTACCAAGCTGTGACTAATCCCATTAAAGCTGCTCAGTTTACCACCCAGAGAAGGGGTATCTACTTATCAGCAGCTATCTGGATCATAATAGTGGGCAGCTCTTTGTATTACCTTTTTGACAAGAATACTAATCAGGAGAAAATCGATTCGAAGAATTTCACGCGATGCTTTGAGGGCTATGACTCTTCTGGCAGTGTTTCAGCTGTTCTCGCCATTCATGTCATCATCTGCATCCTCTTCTATATCATTTTCCTTTTTATACTAGGCTGGAACATCATCATTATCAGGACCCTGTTCTCCAAATCAGTGCAGCCACGGAAGAGTGCTCACGTCAAGCAAAGGGCGCTCTGGATGGTTTGCACAGTGCTGGCTGTGTTCATCATAAGCTTTGTACCTCACCACATAGTGCACCTGCCCTGGACCCTGACTGTTCTGGAGCAGTGGAAGAAGGAAAACTGTCAGTTGCGCCAACGACTCAATGATGCTCACCAGGTGACTTTGTGCCTCTTGAGTATGAACTGTGTGTTGGACCCAATCATCTACTGCTTCCTCACCAAGAAGTTCCAGAAGCATCTTTCAGAAAACCTGAAAAGCATGAAAGGGAGTCGCAAGTGCTCCAGGCAAACTACAGACACAGTGATTGAGGGCACCATTCACCAAGAGGATGCCATCAGGATCTAGGTCAGCTCTGTTCTGATTGCAGACTGAGATGCGTGAATTAGTCACTCATCTTTTCTCAAGAAGACGCACTGAGGAACACAACAGAGGACCAGGATATTACATTTCCTTTTTCCCATTAGAAAGAAGAATGGACGCTCATTTCTTCTATCCCATGCAACTGGCAGAACTGGAACCTGTAATAATCTGGCAGAAAAGGACCCTCTGTCTGAGCTGATGTTCTCACGGGCACTGAGCACAGCTGAGACGATCTGCTTTTACATGAAAGAAATGTGTCACTGAGTCTCTGCAGTGAGCAGCTAGAAGCTAAGTGCACTGAAGTTATCCATTGTGTCAGCCCAGATAGCACCATCCCTGGTGCTTTGCCTGCCCAGCTCTCATGAAGAATCCAGTATCAGAGCTGTTAGAGACTTCTAAAAGACCTGGAAGAACAGACTGAGTTGCTAGCATCATCAAGTGACTTTTCTGAGAAGCTTGCATGGTTCTGTGAAGAGTCTGAGCTGAAGAAGCTCTTGAGTGGCTAGAAGGGACGTAGCCCAAGGAGGTCCTGAAATGCCATCAAAGAAAAGATCTGCACCTCTGATCCCTTCTTACCTACTCACATGGTCTGCTGGGGTCCATACTTGACAGATGTCTGGGAGTAGCTATTACCAACCTTTGCCTTTGCTCCCAGCTCTTGAATCATTCAAATAGCTGGACTAGTAGGCAAGAAGAGAAATTGGCAGTGCCTTAGCCCCCATCCCCCGATGAGCATTATGTCCAGAGGGGACTATTGTCTGCCCTGGCTTCTTGTATGATAGCAGAACTGGCAAACCAGTGGCCTCTTGCACTCAGTTCAGTAATTTTTGGCTGACTGCCTGTGTCTGTGGAAATCCAATCTCACTTTGGAGGCTCCAGATAACAGAAGATTATTGTCAGCATGGGCATTATGATAATAAGAAAAAAAGCTTAAAATGCTTCAGTATCTTTGTCTTATTTATTTAAATTAGGGTTGTAGCAAGCAACTGTATATTTTTCCTCCCCTCAGCCTTCTATTTCTGCTACGAAGAAATGAAGCTGACTAGTTCTTGATATCCTACCACAAGTGAAGTATTAGGTCAGCTCATGGCCACTTTCTTAGTAAATTACTGTACGATACAGTACACTTGACAGCTATGTAATTCATGCACTCCGACAAGACTGGAGACTCCTCACTCAGGGCTGGCTGCACTCAGTTGGGGCCCAGGGCAAAGTGATTTTCCGGGGCTGCTGAGTTCTGTTACCAATCATGAGACATTCGAGGTTCCTTTTCTGACCCAAATTGCTCAATCCAGGAAATTGGGCAGGGAAGGAAAGGGAACTTACTTGTTTTCACAACAGTTTTTGGTTCCCTAAACTACATAGGAGAGTCTGGTTGATGACAGGAAAAGTGTATCTGACCTGTGATACTCATTATTCATATGCAAGGACAGCAGTCTTCCTACACCCACCAGAGAATGTGAAAGATAAGCTTAAGTCTTTCCAAAGACAGGACCAACGTTTGTATCAGACTTTGCCTATATTCAGTGGAAATACGGGTCCTTCAGGTGTATCTCCTGAAGATCCTCAGGCAGCTTTGATGCTTACTTGCGCAAATGAGCAAAAGAACCAAGACGTTTCTTTTTCTAATGCCATTTGCCAGGGCCAGACACATACTCCAGGCCCAGTGCCAGGCAGAGGAAAGAATCTGATCACAACGTGAATGCATTTCTCTCCTGGTCCTAGACTCTGCTCCAGTAATGGCCACCCATAAAGAATATCTGCTGGCACCTCTTAGCAGAG